>NC_089750.1:22655052-22800052 GCF_040412425.1 Macrobrachium rosenbergii
GTCGTGGGTAACTTAACCTTAACAGGATTGTTGTTACACTCGAAAACTGCAATTTGCCATAGTGCAGAGAAAAGACACTGACTCAACAACGGCCACTTCCAACAACGATTACAGCGTGTGAGAAACTTGTCTTTAGAGATTGTTGGCAACTGTTTTCAAACATGAAATTGTTTAGTGCCCGTTGTAATTATCTCCTAAAATAAAAATGTGCGACCTTAAGAGTTGGATTTTCATTATTTGCTTGTTCATTCTATAATAGAACTATATTTATTTTTTTACGAATTGGTTTACTCAATTTATCAATACAGACTTAGACAACAAAAGCAAGGTTAGTTACTCGGTTGTAGAGTTAGACTAAGCTGATTTATGCCAGGTCCGTTCTTGCTTTAAAGACTGTTGAAGGGTGTAAGAGGCTTGATGTGAACCTCTGGATTCTCCTACCAACAGGGACGAGAAACAACTCTGTTAACCGAAGAGGTGATAAAAGGACCATACCTTCGTTTGATGGAATGAAGGTAGAGTTATAGCCTACCAATGATGATATGTATCTTCATGGTATTTAATTCCTAAAATGGGTGGCATTTCGATATTATGTGAAAAATGACCGCAGTACCTCATTTGGAATTTTCATTAATTAGAGGGAAATTTGTTGGAAGCGGTATCACAGATGTTAATACAGCCAAGGTTTACAGATTACATCTATAGACCATTGTGATTACAACATAGAGGAAAAGTAGTCTGGCGTACCTAATTTACTGCACTATTTAGAAATATGAGACTTCTAAATCAGACGAGAAGATGCAGATCGACATAACTAGAGGAGGTTGTTGTTGCTATCAGTTTTATCTGGCCATATGCCAGCGATGGCCTTTAAGAGAACGTAATAGCCTACATTTGACAGATCACACTGGCTAATAAAGAAGCGAGGTTTGGTGGCAGTGGCCAGCTTACCTGACAACAAAAGGTATTAAAAAAAGTTCAAAATGTTACTAAAACTCAATTTATATCTCATAAACTGATATGCCAAAAGACTGCCACGACTGTCGTTATCTATAAGATGCATGGATTCATGGTCGTTAGCCATAGTTATTTGGGTCTCATTTTCGGCTCTCATTTATTAGTCAGATACATTTGTCTGTTTCCTAACCATGTTTGAATAGATGTTTCCCTGCTTCTTCTTAAAAGTCTGCAAGACACATTTTTTAGGTTTTGGGAAAACTGACTGAATACACAGGGTGTTATGCATTCAAAGATCCTTTGCTGCGTCTTGGCACCATCTATGTATATTTCTCCGTATTCCTACTTGTATTTATGCTTTTGGTGAATATTTTTATAGGATCATACGAAAAGCCACGATCACCATCTAGTGAATTTTTCACTAGTTCATTCCCAATATCCCTTAGGAATAATTCACAAGTACAAAACATGACCAAATCTTCTCCGCTTAAGATCATCTCTACTTACGATGACTTTACTTGTCTTGGTAGCCATGTTAGCGCAAGGGGGCCTTGCTCTTTTCATTTGCTGTATAACATGATGACAGTGAAAGTACTGCAAATCGGAGTCGGCATTTACAGACGGAGAAAGGCCGGACACCATTGTATGGCGGAGACTGACTAATTTGTTTCCATGACTGTTACTGTAGCTGAGCATGATGCCACTCTTACACGAAAGTTCTTTGGTTCAAAGTTAATCATAAAATTTTGATAAATAGACTTTAGCCAAAGGAACTTTATGCATAATCATTTCAAAATTTAACGGCATGCTCAACGCCCAAGCTAATGCGAGAAAAAGAGCAAATAATTAAAATGAATCGTTTCAAAATTTAGGATCAGATTTTGCTTTGCATTTGACTAAATAGATAGGCACCCAAGATTTGCTATTTTGTTCAAGATATTTTCGATTGATTTTAGCACCAAAATGTCCTTGGGTGTTATATGCTACAGTTATTTTATGGTTTATCTTTTTTTTTTCTAATTTCCTTGTTTACATACCCGACTACCGGTCCGGTATTCCCCTTGTTACTTCCTTATACACAGCTTTTCTAACTGTTTTCTGCTTCTGCTCACAAAATCAGTTTATCCCAAGTTTTGAGATCTCGGCCAGTTTCCTAGTCCATAAACACTACATCCCTCAGCAAAGTCATTGTAATAATATCTCCATTTCCTTGCAAGTATTCGCAATTCTACTGTAAAGAGAAGTATAGGCCCTGTGTAAGCATCAGGAGGAATACAGTACTCTATATTGCTACTACCAATCTCTTACTGCTTCATCCGTGCCAGTGCTACTCTTCCTTGACGGCCTCTCAGACTAACCTACAAAATTTTGTATGCCATCATCGTAAAAGAAGTATTCTCCCTCCTCCATCCCCTGCCCTTCCACCTCACTCCTCTCTTCACCCTTTGCTCATCCCAAACATCCCGGCCATTCAGAATCCATTACTCCCCGGGATTTTTTTTTTCTTTTATTTTATAAACCAGCTAATATAATAGACTTGAAGATGACGTGGACAACACAGCTATCCTACTTCCTTGAACTTATAAAAAATGTTGCCTATAACTCTAATCACAGTTTTGGAGAGACAGCCCTTTCAAATACTCAAGATTGAGGAACTGGGCAAATAAACGTCAAAGAGATTCAAGAAATCTGTATAGAAGGGTGCAAGTCAATTAAGCTGAAAATTACTAATAAAAAATTATGACCTCTCCTGGTTGTTGTTTTTAACAAATGCTGATAAGTTGGTCTTTGGCCCATCCGAACTCATTCCCTTAGGTTCCCCAGACCACCCTCTCGAAACAGTTGGCTCTTACTAGAACTCAAATTATATTGAATAAAATGCAGTTCTTTAAATTGGCAAGTTGAAAATAAGGATCCTCTAAAAATTTCCTTAAATGATCTACTCAGGGGCGTCGTTTCAGATTTTTGTTGGGGGGGGGGGAGGGGGCAAAGATGGTTTGGCGAGCGAAGCGAGCCTAACCAGCTGGGGGTTTTGATTTTGAGCTATTGTATGTGCTTTTTGAAGCCACATAAGCAAGGTATTTCAGCAAAATAGGCAGACAAACATTGTGTGTGATAGACAGATAGATAGATAGATAGGTAGATAGACAGATAGATATAACAATGTGGTGACACATTTGAATTTCGGTAGGAATAATGGAAAACCCACTGCTGTTACTTCTTGGGGCTTGGGGGTGTGAGGGGTGGGCAATCTGAGGCTGGGGGGCAGTTGCCTATCCCCCAAATGACGGCCCTGGATCTACTGTATATCCAAAACTTAACATATGCTGTTGATATGTTTTAACATCCACATAAAATGTGAGTGAGCAGGACTTATTGGAAGGGATGGAATTACTTCGACATGGTACTCTTTTTGTTTTGAAGAATGGCACAATGTAATTATGACTTTGATCTGGTTTATTATTATCAGACTCTTTACTCATAAAACTGCAATTTATTAAAGATTCTGGGTTTCAGAAACATCAGTTAGTCATCGACAAGAATTGTTTTCAAATTGGTCACATTACTGTAGTGTCAAATGTTTAGTTTGGTAAAGAAACTTGTTTTATTAGTAAATCCTACACAGAAGTGTAGTTTGGTAAAAAGATTTGTTTCATTAGTGAATCCTATATAAAAGTGTTGTTTGGTACAAAGAATTTTTTATTAGTAACTCCTATGCAGAATTGTTGTTTGGTAAGATTTATTTTATTAGTAAATCCTGTACAGAAATGTTATTTGGTAAAGAGATTTGTTTTATTAGCAAATCCTACACCTGCCAAAGATTAGGAACCTTTAGTATAAATTGCTTGGTGTGAATCCTTGTGCCTTGTATGTTCTAACATGTTTGTTAGTGAGGTCTGTACATAAATCATTATCCAAGAAGGATGGATGGATGAAATATAATATATAGGCCAAAGGCCAAGCACTGAGACCTATGAGGTCATTCCACGCTGAAAAGGAAACAAGAGTTAAGGTTTGAAAGGTGTAACAGGAGGAAAACCTCGCGGTTGCACTATGAGACAATTCTAAGAGATGGTGAATAGTCAGATTGAAGAAAGAGTATGAATGGAGGTATAGCACAAGGAATGAAAGGGGTTGCGGCTTGGGGCCAAAGGGATGCTGCAAAGAACCTTAAGCAATGCCTACATTGGTTCACTGATGGCACTACCTTCCAAGAGGGTATCAAAGAAGGGAACAGTTCCTGCAATGGTCAAAAAACTGTCTTCCAACGAGGGAAAAGACTTAAGGAGTCAATTATAGCTCTGGCTGGAAAAAGAATAGTTATCTTTCTTGAAGTATCCTTGATCAAACACTTCTGGAAGGAGAATTAGGCATTTTAATTTCTATTGTACTTTGAATACTAGAGAAAGAGGCAGGTCATTAAATTTAATTTATTGATTTGATTGGAGATTTAAAGGTTTGAAAGAATTTTCTAAGTCCTTCCATATGAATTGGATCATACTAATGTTGATTCTGATGCTGATCCATATATTTAGCATCCCAATCTATCCTGGATTAAACAGTTGCTTTATAATGCAACTTTATGAGCACTATAAATAGCAAACATGCAAATTATCAAATCTACTCAACATAGTAGGCCTCATTTTGCTTGAATAGGGTTTGATAAGTTGAAAATTGGGTAAAATTTTTGGTACTTGCTGGTTGATCACTGTAGCTGTTAGTTAACTATTAACAACATGATACCCATGAGGCAAGTCTAATTCTCCTCCAAGGTTTCTTGGTAGGGAGTAGCACCTTATTAGTATGGCGCTTATTAGTTTTTTTAGCCAGCCCACTGAATCAGCTTCCCTAACTCCTTGAAGGATGGACGCTAAGAATTATTTCCTATACATATATGCAAACTGTACTTGTAACTAAATACATAAGTAAGTCTTTAACATATTGCAGTTGCTTAAGCCTTTTTAAAATACAGGTGGTGGTTTGAAATGTCCCTCAGAGAATCTAGCCACACTGCGCTTCGATCTCACCTCACTTAGCTGTCCAATTTCTTTATCATCTAATTTCTCCCTTTAAGACTGTACTCTTTTGAGTTAGTAATGTTAGAGTACAAAAATGTTACAGTATTTTGCTTAAAATACTTAAGAATTACTAAATAATCAAAGACAATCCAGATCACTATCTCAATTTGGCCCACATACAATGAAAACTAAAATAAGGTAACCAGGCACATAAAGCCAGAATCAACTTCAAATTCAAATTGTTTAATGGAACGTTAGTCTATTGTAAACAATTTGAACACAAAACAGTCCAACAACCTTAAAAAGTATATTTGGCACTGCAAACTGAAGAGAATCTTGACTAGGGTCACCTTTGCATGTACATTAGTTGGTAATAAAAGCAAATCACTATCATGAAAAATAAAATTTAAGATGTACAAAGTGATTTTGTGTAGTTTTCACTTTATATACATTTTCAGGATACAGACAACATACCAAACCAGTAATGACAATTTACCCTACCTGTATAACACAAGAACGTGATGCAAATAAATGAAACTCAGTCAACTGTCCGACAAACACAAATGGCTCACCTGTCATCTAGTTTATAAAAAAATTTACCTAGGTTCAAAAAATTATCCCATAATTACTGTATACTAGATTCAGTAATATTAGGCTTTGTCAGTAAAATAACTTTTGTATCCTATTCTTCAATAACATCGTTCAGTAAAATAACTTTTGTATCCTATTCTTCAATAACATCGTAACACTCAAAATTATTGACTCCAGTGTAATCTCGAAGATATATATTTTTTTACAGTAAGTGATCTTTATAAAAGTGGGGTTGGTCTATCATGAACAATTGACCATTCTGTAGTTGTTGTTTTTTTCTCATTTTCATATCATGTAGTTAGGTGACATTGCATCCTGTTTTTTGGGTTGTCAGCAGTCAGGAAATGTGTAAATACATAAAAAAATATTTACAATTCCAATTTCATTTTTTCTGCTGGCAATTTCCTTCTGTTATGAATGTGAGCTGTATTTGTGACTTAAATCAGCAGAATGGTTGGTCAATTGTATCGTTGAAGAGTTGACCATTCAATCATTTCTTTTTATTTTTACTAGTTTTTATATCACGTAGTGTAAGGTGTTGTTGTTTCCTGTTTTTTGGGTTGTCAGCACTCTGAAAAGGTGTAAATACATGAAAAACTTAATGTATTCAGTTTTATTTTTCTTGCTGGTGATTTGCTCATATTATTTTCTATCATTAGTTAGTAATAAATTGGTTTAACCAGACCTCAGAGCTATGAATCTTGTGTGTCCCTTAAAAGCAGCCAGCACCTTCATCAGAAATATACACAGCCTAATCAAGGGCACCAACTGTGAGCATGGCATATGGCAATATCAAAGGCAACTTGCCCAAGACAGTAACTACATAACATATATATATGCAATATTTGCCTAACTTGTTTCACTCTTTCCCTCAAAATTAAACATTGGAATTCTTTCCCTGCTTCCACTTCCAATATTTTTTCTAAGCTCTTCACCTCTCAAAACCTGAAATTATCATAATAAATACTTTAAATAAGACCACAGGGATGGGGCTAACCCTTTGGTTTTATTAATTAATATATTGGATCCTATTTAACATGTCTTATAAGTCTAGCCTTTTGTTCTTACAAATATATTGGACCATATTAATAAACTGCAACACAAATACACTAAGAGGCTGAAGATTATGACAAAACCTTTTGGATCCAATTTGTTTGTTTAAAATTAGATATTCACATGAAATGTTTTAACTGTAATGTGGGTTTCTTATTAAACATGAGTCAAACAAGTGTCACCAATTCCAATGCAGTATTAAAATTTCTTCAATGTAGCTTTTTGTCACTGATCCATCAATGGGTCTATTAGTTATTTGGTTCATTATTCCACACAGCATATCATCTGTTCATGATGAGGGGACTTTAGAGATAAGATCATGTTAGCTGGGGCATTGGCTGCTTGATCAGCATCTTCATTTCCCTTAATACCTACATGAGCAGCAATCCAACATACGCCAGTGTTTCTGTTGGCTCTGTACGTTTTATTCAACAAAAAGATTCTCCTGGACAAAAGGATTTTTATTTGTCCTTGAGGGTTAGGATAAAACTCATTCAATATGTTACTTTTCTTTTTCCTTAAGTCTCAAGCATCTCAAGTTCACTAAAGTTTACTAGGGGAAGAGAGAATGTGTGCTGTACTACATCCACTTGATCAAGTGTGAAGCCCAAGGCTTTTGCATCACAAATTGAAATTCAAAGGCTGACTTCCCAAAACAAAGATATGTCTACTTAAGCATAGCTCTTACTCATCTGAGGTAACTGCAGGCTTATTACCACCTGCTTTAGCTTTCCTTTTCTTTAACTGCGCAAGGGGTACGAAAACAATATCCTTTATCCAGTCCTGTACCTTGGCACCTCATGTGGAATATGGTTCATGTCACCTTGGGTTGATTTCATAAATAAATGGCACTGCAAACAAAGGCTGCTATACACCAATGGGAGGAAACAAAGGTTCAAAAAGACCAGAAAAAAGCCATATACCATATTCATAAACCCAAACAGTAAATGC
Source organism: Macrobrachium rosenbergii (assembly GCF_040412425.1). Lineage (NCBI taxonomy): Eukaryota > Metazoa > Arthropoda > Malacostraca > Decapoda > Palaemonidae > Macrobrachium > Macrobrachium rosenbergii. Next base: position 22,662,624 of record NC_089750.1, read on the forward strand.
TTGTGTTTACAGGGGAGAGTACAAATAGTCAACGCTTGTGCTTACAGGAGAGAATACAATCCATCAGTTGTGCCATAAGGATCCTGGCAGTTAATGCCACAATGATTTAAAATTTAGGCAGCTGTTCATCAGGTTACTTATAGCCTTGCTCAAGGACAATTTATATGTATCATCAATACAAATACAATACCAGAGTTTGTCATTTGTCCACCTCTTGAACAAAATGGATCACTTACAAGACACAGCAACTGAATACATACTGCTCATTCCAATAGCTACCAACTGTTTTCAGTAGACCTTTATTTGTGGGTTACATGAATAAACAGTCTAAGAATTTACTATGAAGGTATGTATACAAAAGGTAATCCTTACCAACAACAGGGGAATATACAGGTTCTCCAGTGAACTGAAGTACTGGATACCAACTAAAGCCAAAGCCCCAAGCTAATTGCATGCATTTCACTAAGGGCAAGGTTTGCATGAAAGGGTATACGAAATCTGATGCAGTTTCAATTCTACTTCAACTAGATTATCTACCACTACCCAGTTTTGAGACAACTATCAGAGAAAGTGTCCTGGAAAGTATGTATGGTAAGTCTGAAAATATCTAACTGGCAAGGGAAATAATGTTGGATTTTAAAACGTGGATATAAATATTACAGAGACCTGGGATACACTACAATAAAAGCAATAATACGAACCAATTCAACTCATATTTCAACTATAGATACGCCAACTACAATACTCAGGTCACATCACCATGTTAATGTAAAGCCTGTACAGATTTAAACAAGAATCTGCACTAAAGGGAAATTAAACACTTAATGATTATCGACTTCATTAGATACAAAATAATCTTAATGTAAATAATGGAAATGTTCACTTTACCATAGTTTCAGCAACAAGAAGCTCATCAACCAAAACATGAGACACATGCCATTGGCAAAAGAAATTGTGCTTGAAGTTAAAAAAGTCCAAAAAGTGATAAACTTTGTTTGCTGCACTATGATTCCTTTAATTTTTCTTTTCAATTTCTCTCCAACCTACTGTATTCATCAAGTGTCATTTGGTTTAAACCCTTCTGTCATGCAGAAAACAAACAGTATAAAACCTAATTCTAAAAATAGAAAACTTGCTAAAGCAAAAGATTTTAAAGAGGTACTGAGTAAGCCAAGATTATCTGAAATTGAAACAATTATCATGAACTGCCAATAAATTTGGTTTATAAAACTGCAAAACAACCAGTTATAAAAAATCCTCATAAGCTCATTTACTTTATCAGTGAAAAATTACATCTACATTCAATTCACTCTCTTTGGGAAATTATAGTCTAATCTAAATGCCAATAAACACTGTACAGTACTAACAGTGAAGTGTAAAATAATACAAGTAGTTTCCTTTCATTATCCAATCATGACAACTGTGACATTCAGTCACTTCATTTTCTCATACAGTAACTTGTTCATGTAAACATCAAGTCAGGTGAAAATGCTATGCTACTTTCCAAATTTTGCTACTTTACCCTAGGCACTTCCACATCATTACAAGACCATTCGTAACACTTAAAAGAGAGTGCATCGATGATACACAAGAAAAAGAAAGCAGTTACACATATGGTAATTGTTTTGCTAACATATAAGGCATGAGAAATACAGCACTTGTTTACATTTAGCATTCAAAACAGCAATATCAAACTCCACAAGATAAAAAATTTGCTTTGGTTTGAAAATGAACAAAAGGATATCTTGTTATCAAGGCACAAGAAGCAATAGAAAAACACAAGACCTCAATAAATAAACAATTAAGACCCAAGTAGCAACCAACACTGCATACTGCAAGGACTAAACTTGACACAGTATGTAATGTCAAGAGGAATGCATTTGTGTAATCTACACAAAGATCATAATTGTCCCATTATTTTCAGGACAAAGCGTTACCAAACTCAGGTCAAAATAATTATCAAATGGTCTTAATTTTGTGAATTTCATGAGTAGAAAATAAATAAATACACCTGAAGATGTTTTTGTATTTACAACACATGATATGTGAGGACATATTTAGCATTGTATTTAACTAAGTACAATTTGTTTTTACATATGGTATAGTTAAAGCTTAGATTTACCAAAACACAGGGCCTTACAGAGAGTAAATCCCATAAATGAAGAAATATGGTGCACCTTTCGTATGATAAGAATATGATACAGCTGCCCCAATTTAAACGCCAGTCACCAGCGCTGATAGGGATGCTCATAAATAATAGCACAAATAGCATGTGACATAAAGCTGCACATCATTACCAGACCAAGCAATGAAATCTAATGTATTAGATTACCAAAAGAAAAAAAATTAATGAAAAACATTCTTGTTTTACTACATTTATTTTTTTTCACTTTTAGTGTCCTTAGTAAAAGAATTCATAAACTATAAGGCAGTGTTACATATTTACAACCACCATTTATCTTGAATGTAATTTCTTATACTGAATATATGCCTATAATATAGTTCACTTGAACCAATTTGCAAAATCACAAATTGTTTTTCTCAGCATTTTACCAAGTTCTCAAAAACTTATGAAAATAGCCATCATAAAATTTTCCTAGAATTTAGTTAACCATAATAAACAATATAAACAGATAATATTCTTATCATAACATTACTCTATAAGCTACTGTAGTACATAATAATTAGAAAGTTTTCCGATGCACTGCCCTAGCACCGTCTTCTTCATATTCTCGTTTGCTTATCCACATCCGTTTAAAGGTATCTAACGATGCAAGGATAGATCCTCCAATCCACGTGGAATACAAACGCTCTGCTGGAGCAGATATCTGTAAAAAGGAGTTACTTAAATATACTTGAAAAACCCATTAAGATCACTCCAGAAACATAACAAATTGAAAACAAACAACATGTATTTTTCCTAACATACTCCCTACACCTTCATATATAAGAGATTTCAATGTGCTTCGCGTGAGTCGGCTGAATGTAGACTCTTTCTACTGAAATCCACTAGCTTCTTGCTTGCCCTAGTCTGATCCACCATGCATGCTCAATTGCTTTCCAGCCGAGTTCGTTATGAGGCGTTCCTAGAGGCTGCTGCGTCTCGTAGTCTTCTCAACTTTGTGTGTTTTTACGGGGTTGGTTCTTTTCCCCTTGACTTACTACTGACTGATATTTTGTTGTTCTACGACAAAGTTTCGTTACTAGCTCATTAGCTATTCAGTCTCTCAGCGAGCCAAAGAGAAGATAACCAGAGAGTGGCTTATCACGTGATCAAGACTTGGCGGAGTGTTATTCAGTCATGCCCCACTTTCGAGTAAGATTCGATGGTGTGTTAATAAATGTTATTTTAAAACTTATACAAAACACTGTGGAGTGTAGTGTTGAGAAAATTTACCAACTTTGTTGGGAAAAGTGCAAATTACATTTTCTAAGTGCATTCCCATTCCTACCCTCACCATGGAAGAATGGGAAACAAGAATTATGTCGATGCATGAGTAAGTCACATCAGGTAGAATTCATGTCGCCTGTGTTAGTCAACTCCCATTCAGTTTGTATTTCTTGAAGTATCTTTTACATTGACCCCTGTTAATCTTTATGAATTTATGGCCAATGAATGACTAAGGAAATTCAGAATATAAATCCAAGAACTGGGGCACTTTCAGCTATAAACCAGCAGGATCATTTCCAGAAATAGTAACTTTTAAATTGGCCCTTTTCATAAAACAATACAATCACTACCTGACTAATGAAGCAGTTACTTTCCAGATGGCCATTTGCATCTTGAATTGCTTGTAAGTTGGTTTTTAATATGAAGCGCATAATTTTTATGTTTACATTCCCGAGTTAACTCAGGAGTCAAAGATTATATCAGATTCACTTCAATTTTAAATCATGCAGTATTAAGAAGAATTACAGGCAGCCCCCGGTTATCAGCAGGGATTCAGTTCTGACGGCGAGATGATAACTGAAAATCGCCGATAGCCGAAAATCGCTGATAACCGAAAATCACCAGCTTTTTCAGTGATTCGGCACTTATCAGTGCCTCTGTTAGGTATGTATCAGCACCAATACCCAATTATCGGCGCCAATAAGTATAAATCGGCAATTTTCAGCACCAAAAATTCGATTTTTATCGTTAGACGAGTGCCGTAAAACCGGGTCAGCAATAACTGGAAACTGCCTGTACTTTCGATGCTAGAAAGGTGCAAAGAAGAAAATAAAATTTACTGTAGATTAATCCAAAACTCAAAATTTAATATTTTTTCCATGCTTTGAAAGTTATGAACTAGGAATTTAACAGGAGCAGCACCTGATATTGGAAGTTCAAAAAGTAAAGAATGCATACCACCATTTATTGAAAAAAATACAGTATATACTAAATGTAGGAAATACTGTATAGAAAATGGGAATTCATCAAAGGAGTTAAATTGGGAAGATATTTTATGAGTATGAACGAGTATTCTCATGACTGTAAGAAGAATACATGGTAGTTAATCGAGAGAATACTTGGGATAATCAGGGAAAGGGTTAAGGAACAGGTTCTTCTTCTTCATCGTGTTCTGCTGTTCTTTGCAAAAATTCTTGCTAGCAAAATAGGTGTGCAGAGAAAAATCTTAATTTGTGACCCTGCCTGTTCATATCTCCAAACGTTCGTAACTTGAACGTTCATAAGTAAAGTAAGGATTTTAGGTGAATGAACGAATCACAAAACTTAGGCTAAAAGGCCAAGTACTGGGGCACTTTCAGCCACTGAGCACTTAATACAGTGAAAAGGAGGAGTTGGAACTGTTGGACATTTAAGACAAAGAGATCAAGAAAATAACTAAGATGAAAAACAGGGCTCTACAGGTAAGTCTGAGAGAAAGCCCCACATTATACTATAAAGGAAAAGTTCGGAGACTGGACAGAAACATGGAAGAATGGAAACAAGAATGAATGTAAAATGACATTTTTATAATAAAATAAAATTTTATATGTACTTACCATTGATTACTTTAAGAGTTTCTACTCGAACAGCAGCTTGAATTTTGAATTCCGCGGTATTGATTCTTTTGTTAGTGTAGGTGAAAAGACCCTGGCCACTTTCGGGGTAAGAGAGAGAAACAACACAGCCAATAGCTCAATATGGTCATGCTTAAATGTCCGTGAGCAGGGAGGAGGGCAGGCTCCATCCATAATTACTGGGTAAGTATATATAAAACTTCATCATAAAAATGTAATTTTTATATAAGTAACTTACCCAGTAATTGCTTAGCTAATTCCACATTGAAAGGCAGTGGGGAAATCATGGACAATACTAAAGTCCCCAAAACACTGAAAAAGTTAATGAACTTTAGTGAATAAAAATTAGGCTAGCATTGACACACTGCTTGTTGTTTCCTTATCTGGTGAGAGAGATGCCGCAGGTAGGTACTGCTTCTGGTTGGCACTCATCTCAACCTGTAGCGGCGTGGCGGTATAGCCAAGAAGCGCCTCTAATGAAGTGGGAAACTTATCAGCGAAGGAGTATTCCGAAGGCTGACGAAGTATAACACAAGCTTTGTGGCGGAGGTTGTTACCAAAGGCCAACAAAGCACATAGATATGCCTCTGCCCAGGGCACAGTACCACAATACAAAAAATACCAGACAACAAAGTCACCTACACCACATAATTAAAAACAAAGTTAGAAAACATGACCACTACCCAACAGTAAAAACTGGTGGGCACTCCAGGTACCTTGTAACCCCCAGGCTCCCCTAAGACCCAACAGCATGTTCAAGGCAAAAAGAGACAGAAATAAGGTAGGGAAACTTCCTACACTTCCTCACCCAATACTGCAATTCTCGTAAATTGTCTCGACGTCTGTATGTAGTGCATCGCTCGTGCACCTCCAGTATGTTGCTTGCAGAGTCGAAGAGAGGGGGAAGGTTGTGCTTAAAAGCTACCGCGGTAGCAATTGCCCTCACATCGTGTGCTCCAACTTTCAAGAGTGATAGTCATTCTCCGCTATTTGGGAGTGTGACTCTATAATGAGATGACTCAAGAAGAAAGAAATAGTGATCTTCAACAAGGGTCTAGAGAGATTTTCCACGGAGCACCACAGATTACTAGACTGCACTCTAATCTTCTCAGTTCGATGTAAATAGTACCTGGGGGCTCTCACCATGCATAGGTCTCTTTCCTCCTCTTCAGTACCTAGAATCTCTGATAAGCTTTTAATGGTAAAAGAACGAGGGCAAGGTTGTGACAGGTTTTCGTTCTTTGCTAAGAAACCTAAGGAGAGAGAGCAAACTGTGTCTCCCTGAGAAAAGCCAATCCTCTTGTAGATTGCGCAAAGTTCACTGATCCTCTTCACAGTGGCCAGAGCCACGACAAGAATAGTCTTCCTTGTCAGGTCCCTCAGAGAGGAAGAGCGCATACGCTCAAAGCGTGGACTTGCAAACCACTCAAGGACTACATAGAGATTTCATGAGGAGGTCTCCTCCTTCCTAGATTTGGAGATATTAAAAGACCTAATAAGGTCAGACAGATCTTGATTAGCAGAATTGTCAAGTTCTCTATGGCAGAAAACAGAGCTAAGCATTGCTCTATATCCCTTCATTGTAAAAGCAGACAGGCCCCTCGAGGATCTCAAATAAAGGGGGAAGTATGCTATTTGAGCAATAAATGCTTGAGAAGATGAAATGTTGTTTCTCCTGCACCAAAGTCTAAACACTGACCACTTTGCCTGGTAGACTGTTGGAAGAAGTACATCTACACTTAGCAATAGCCTCCACCGCCAATCTAGAAAATCCTTTCACTCGGATGTCAAAAACTTGTCAGGGCCAGAGTGGATAGACTTTGATAAAATTTCCTTAAGTGGGACTGTCTGAGATGACTTGGAATTGCAGGGAGGAGTCTTGGGAAGTCTACAAGGAGATCAAACAGGTCCAGGAACCACTCCTTCTGCAGCCAAAAAGGGGGCCACAAGGGTCATCCTTACATTGTGTCATGAGCAAAACTTCTTCAGCACTTCTCTTATCATCCCGAATGGCGGGAAGGCATAGAGATCCAGACTGGACCAATCTTGGATCATTGCATCCGTCGCCCATGCTAGGGGTTCGGAAAAGGGGGGCAGAACAGAGGGAGGAGGTGATTTCTCGATGTAGCAAATAAGTCTGTGGTAGGTTGTCCCCATAGGCTGGCACAAACATGACTATCCAGAGTCCATTCCGTAGGGAAGATCTGCTTTTGTGGCTCAGTTCGTCCGACAAAATATTGCATATGCCATGAATGAATGCATGAATGAACCAAGTGACCACTTGGGTCCAGTTCTGATCCACCCAGCACAGAAGGTCTCTAGCTATCTTGCAGAGAGAGAACAAGTGAGTTCCCCCGATGTTTTATATACACCAAGGCCGTGGTGTTGTCTGTGTGGACCATTACCGTCCTGATGCGGACCTCTGTTGCTAAGTGCTGTAGTCCCAGGTGGACTGCTTTCAATTGCTTAAAGTTGATGTGGAGCCCTTTCTCCTTTAGGGACCACCTTCCAGAGACTTCTAGGTTCCCGAGGAGAGCTCCCCAACCTAGATCCAATGCGCTGAGAAAGATGTCTAGGTCGGGACTCACAGGAAAACGAGATTTCCCTTCCATCAACTTTTCTTTGGACCTCCACCAACGCAGGTCCTCCTTGATCTCCGGAGTTATTGTCAAGAAGTGATGGTCTTGATGCACTTTCCAATCCCAACAAGCTCTTGGGTAAAACTGCAGCGTTCATGTGTAGCCTCCCCAAGCCGACAAACTACTCCAAGGAAGCCAGAGTACCCAAGATACTCATTCATTGAGTGGCAGAGCAAGAGCAAAGGGAGAGAACAGGTCGACTTTCCTTAGGCAGTCCTCCACTCTCTTGAGGGACATAGAAGCCCAAAAACTCAAGAGTGTCTATCTGAATCCCCAAATATAGAATCTGAGTGAGGGTCATCTGCAACTTCTCCTGGTTCAACAATAATCCTAATTCTTGTGTCATTAGAAGCGTCTTCTGCAGGGCCTCCAACCAAAGCTCCTTCATGGGAGAATGGAGGAGCCAGTCGTCCAGACAGACTGAGATATTTACTCCTGCTAGACGGAGCCATCCCACCAGGGACCAAGTACGCGAGTGAATACCTGTGGGGCAGTCAAGAGGCCGAAACAAAGTGCTCGAAACTGAAAAACTTGATCCTTGAATACAAATCTGAGGTACTTTCTTGAATCTATGTGAATGGGAATATGAAAGTAAGCATCTTGCATGTCAAGGGAGATCATCCAGTCTCCCTGACGGATGGATGCAAGAACAGAATGAGTTGTCTCCATGCTGAATTTTGTCTTCTCTACGAAGACATTCAACACACTCATGTCAAGCACCGGTCTCCAGCTCCCCAAAGACTTGGGCACTACGAATAGACAGTTGTATAATCCCTTTGACTCAATGTTCTTGACTAACTCTATGGCTCCCTTGATGAGAAGAGAGGAAACTGCCTTTGAGAGGGCCAAATGTCTCTCTAATCCTTCAGAGTAAGCCATCAATACAACGGGAGTATTGGTCAAGGGTGGCCTCTCCCTGAAGGAGATGGAAAATCCTTCCTTTAAAATTTTTATAACCCACTGATCTGCCCCTTTCCTGCCATCTCTCCCAAAAGAGAAGCCTGGCACCAATTAGGGCACGGAGGACTGGAATCTCACTTGCGAATAGTTGGCCTCAATGCATATTTTTTTACTGCTCTACATGCAAACCGAATGGCACCTCGAAACCTGGACTGGGACCTCTGCTTGCACCCACAAAAGGGCTGCAGCTGAAAGTGACGAGGACTTGGCAGAGAATGTGGGTCAATCTCTCTGGCGCTTTGTCGATTGGGTCAGAAGATCTTGAGTTGATTTTTTATGCACACTTGAAGCGATCTCACTTATCGTGGGTTGAGGGAACAAATGATGCTTGTCAAGAGGGGAAAACAGAAGAGCCGATTTCTGCGAAGCTGTTACTCCCTTAGATGTGAAGGAAACCCAAAGTTCCCACTTCTTAAGAATGCCCATTGCAAAAAAGGCAGCCAACTCCTAAGAATTATCTCTAACTGCCTTGTCAGCTCAGTAAAGAAAGTTAAGGAAGTCTGCAGAGCAGTCTCTCGGGAGAGAGGGATCATGAAATTTCTTGGCTAAAGCTCCTATGCCTCAGTCATGAAAGCAGAGTACTTCAAAGGCTTTAAAAAGACTCTTCACTAAATGATCCATTTCTTGCGCTGAAAAGAATACCTTGGCAGAAGAGAGAGCGGATCTACGTCCAGCGTTAATGAGCCCTGAGAAGTCCCCCTGCGAGGAGGCAGCCACTCCCAGGGAAGGAGCTTCTCCCATGATGGCTTTGTCTGCACACAGAACTCCAAACAAATCCGTCGCAAAGTGCTGATCCAAGTCCTTGTGGTCTTCAATCTTCTTAGCAAGGGCGTCTACTGTCCAGTCGAGGAAGCTAAAAACCTCGAAAACCTTCAAGAGGTTTTCAACTAGGTGGTCCAGCTCTGTCGAAGAGAACGTAATCTTCCCCGAAGTGAAGGCCAAGTGACGGGAAGAGTTGATGAGGCCAGAGAAGTCCCCTTGGGAGGAGGCAGCGACTCCCAAAGAGTGAGCTTCCCTGGTGGCATATGACAGGTAGCTCCTCTTAACCAGACGAGAGGGAGGATGGGTGAAAGTAGCTTTACCTTGCTCCCTCTTGATTGCCTTTTTAGACGACGAGGAAAGAGACATCTTGGGAAGTCTGGAGCTATCTTCTGGGAGGTTCCTGATCAGGAGGGCAGTAGCAGGCAAGACCAGAGCAGCTAGAGCAAAAAAAAAGATGGAAAACTTGCCAAAAGGTAGAGAAGGAGAGCTGCAAAGCCAAAGGAAGAGCATGGTCTCAGTTGAACTCCTCCTCTTCTTCAGAAGCGATGGGAGACAGGGATAAGTCATGAGCAGGCCTGGAGACGGGAGCTTTCTTGAGGAAGGTTAAGATTTCAGTCAACTGGCGTCTGATAGGTGCCAAAGAAGGCTCATCTTGCTCCATGGTGGGCACTTGGTGCTCAGGAGTAGACAGGTGATGAAGGGTTGGTGCCGGGTGCTGGGAAGCTGGCACTGGGCGCTCGGCAACTGGCGCTGGGCGCTCGGGAGCTGGCTCTGGGAGTTCAGGAAGGGACCGGTGTCTGAAGTGGTCCTTGGGTACTTGAGATCCAAAGGAGGGCACTCGGCAGAAGGGTGTTCCTGAGAGAATACTTCTGGTGAATCCCATGGGCGAGAAGGAAGTCGTGCCAGAGCAAAGACAGAGGGATCCACAGTGTAGCTGCAGGAAGGCTGTGGACTGTAAAGCACCTCCTTGTACCACTTAACAGGCAGTGGAAGAGAATGGCCGACGTTGTCTGCTTGCCTCTTCAATGGCTGGGACAAATCGAGAAAGTGCCTGGAATTGGAATCAGAGGACTTTCAGGGATGCCCCTATCACAGACACAGTATGCATTACCAGGTTTAACTTCTTACCAACCTTGGCTCAAGGTTAGCAACAGCATCAGGGTGGGAAGCATGGGAGCCAGGCAAGGCAGTAAGCGGATTGATGGTAGGAGGGCTGGGAATAGGAGAAAATGTGGGAACGGAGGAAGAAGGAATAGCAGGACTAAGATCTGACTTAGGTTTAGGGGAAGAATCTAGGATAACAGGCTTAGGGGAAGAATCTAGGCTAACAGGAGCCCTACGCTCAGCCCTAGAGGCTGCCTTTCTCTTCTTATTCCTTTCAAGCTTACTAAGGTGAGATTCAAGAACCTTCCACTTTCTCCCATCCCAATCCTTGCACTCATCATAAGTATTCCCCTTAGAACATACTTGCCCTCTACAATTACTAAACATAGTGTGCAAATCATAACATACCTTAGTCAATCTGTTTCTATGGCCTTTGCTACCATAGCAAACACTAGAAATACTCGAATCAGTCATATCTAATCCCAAAAAGCTGAAAAAAGCAAACAAAAGCTTGAAGGCTACACAAAATCGATAATACTACACCTAAATCCAGCGAGAAATAACCAAAAACTGGTGGAAAAACCTGCAGCAAACACAACGATGTTGAGCATGTGCGGCAGCAAAACAGAATGAAGCTACCGGCTACGTCGTTCCAACACTATCCGTTAAGTGGAAGGGGATTGTCACCTACACAACTATCAAGGTGCTACCACGATTTTTAAATAAAAGGCTGCCACGCAAGGTTAAAACTGTAACTATGTAATTACTTGGTAAGTTACTTATATGAAATTAACATTTTCTGGTCACACATTTTCAAAATTTCCATTTTCCTTAACAAACCCCATGTTTCTGCTGCACAGAGCACAGTAGCACACACCTAATGTACCCCTGCTAAGTCTTTTGCTCTCTCTACTATCTACTAACAAGTCATTTTCATTTAAGTGTAGTCTAGCTAATTCTCTCCATTTCATCCTTGCTGGAGGAAGTCTCTTTCTCCTACTGCTCTCTAAACTCCAAGGTAACAGGAATGCTCTATCTTTTCTAAGACCTGACTACCTACCACTCCAGAAGCTCCCCTCTTCCCAATTTGCTTTTCTAATGGATTTTGGGCATAAAACATCTTACTGCTTGTATATTTTGTAATCCTAGGCAACTCTTATGACATCATCTGTTACATTTCGTACACAGTTCACCCAACAACATTCCCATAACCACAAGGACACTTTCTAGCTTAAACTTTTTCCTTTGTTTCCCTCATGTTGCCATGCACTTTGTTTTGCTTACATTTTCAGTATTCTCCTTTCTATTCTACTCTCCACCTCTTGAACATTTCCACAACCTCTTACTCAAACTCTATTGTAAGGAACAGGTCATCTGCATAAAGCAGCTCTCAGGAGCCCCCTTTTCTGTACTCCTTTATATCTTCCTTCATTACTATGATAAATAACAAAACAATGGTGCTGACCCTTTATAGACACCAATATAAGTCTAAAAATCTTCAGATACACCTACCACTGTCTTGACTAGATCTAGTTTTATGGTAGAGTAACATCACTAGCTTTCTGAGTCTTCTGGATAATCTCTGCCTTCTTAATATGTGTCAAATACTTTTCAAGATACATAAATATGTGGTGTAATTTCTTCACATTTGCATGGTACTTTCCCTTTAGTAGCCCCATTTACAGGCTGCTTCTGGTACTGATCTCTCTAGCATGAAGCCAAACCGACAATTATCGATGTGAACAAATTTTCTTAGCAAGCTCAGTCTTTACCACTGTAATTTCCACTTTAGTGCTAATCAACTGCTCTTTCCAATCTAATTATCAAGAAATGATCCACTAACTTCCATCTTTGTTAACTTTAATAACAAGGGCCTCAAACCAAAAACAGTCCAGAACAGCACTAAAACTCAAACCAATTTCATGAACTTCATGACCAGAACCTATGGATTTCTTTACAACGCTGGAAGCTGAAAGATGATGCTAACAAAAAGCATTATCAGTCACTAGGGAACTAATAACTACAGTTGTTTGTAACTTTGTGATGTTTGAGGCATGCAACAGAATTACGTTCGTTGACAATATATCCCTTCTGACAATATGTATTATAATATTTTGACAATATTATAATACAGTATTCTAAGGTAATATTATGTATGGATGATGAGTAAGTAAATTAGCAAGTTTAAAATAAAACAGCCACAGAGATAATTGCTTACAGTATAACTCTACCAGTGCTGGCCAGTATTCAAGATTACTGTATTTTGATTTCTACTAATTTTCATTTGTTTTCTTTGGTCTCCTTCTTCTACACAGCTGTCCAACTTCTGTAACTATTTTGCTCCAATTTTCACCTCTCACATACAAAACCTTATGGCAGCCTGGAGTGTAGTGTCTAGGAATTACTCAGTACCCTAGTTAAACTACTTCAAAATAATAAAAAACACCTTGGTCTAAAACATCTACACAAGGCAATTTGTTAACCACAACTTAACCAAAACCTTGACTCTCAGAGGGTGGGCCACAACACACACCTACCCGAAAAATCCATGGGGTAAATGATTTCATGATGATATCAGTACCAACAAAGATGCTTGTGTTAACTACAAAATCCAACATTTATGTTTGTTAACCACAAAAATCTGAAACTTCATTTCATTTGGTAAACAATAGAAAAAATACCATGGACTAACATGTCATATTAACTCTCTGAAGACTGTTTCATTTTTGGTGAAATTTCTCAAATGCTGTTAATTATTTATAACTTTCAGATTAGCTGAAAGCAGGGACACACAGAGAGAGCTGAGACTTCTGGAATAACTCACTCATATTTAGCTATTCCCACACCCAGTGGCCAACAAAATCAGCAACTTCATGAGGGGAATGTGGCATGCAGCAAGTCTTTTAGGAGTACAACTGTAGTGTTTTATGGATTTCTTTATGACATATATTCACACAAACATTCAATTTTTTCAAACTGTCCCTAATGAATGCTTGTGAACATTCAAGTGACAAATATTTGGCTAGTGCATATGACTATGAGAGTTCATAACGTGTAATCTGACTGTGAATTTAGCAAAATTAAATATGAGAAATTTTAGGGAGAGATACTGTAGTGGTTGAACAATGGTGTTATATTACTTTCCAAATCATAGGCCTAACCATAAACCTTCGTTTCACTGCACTCTGCACTGGAAATAAATCCTTTTCTGATCCCAGTGGTTGCATACAACTTTGTGAAGACTGTAGGATAAAATCACTTTACATGCTAATGTGTAAGATAATGGAATAAAAATATATAACTTTTTTTTTCCTAGTCATTGTTGTTATTCTTGCCATTTCTTGTAATCACTAAGCCATAATCATGTTTTGAAAACTAAATAGCAATAAACTTAATTCTAATAAAAAATTGTGGCCTTGGGTAGTTTTTACTGTATATATGCTAGATACAGTATCTAAGGGACTAACGTACAGTACATCTGGTACCAAAGGTGTTAATGAAAAGAGTAGTTAGTACAGAGTCTCTTAAATTAATTATACACAACAAATTTTAACCTTACCCTTATCTTGATTTCTTTAGGGGATGATTTCTTCAGTTCAGACAACAAACGGTCACCAAAACCCTTGAATAACGTAGAGCCTCCAGAAATTACAATATTTTGAAATAGAAGTTTCCTAAGGTCCATATCTGATTTGTGAATTGCATATAGTAAAACTTCATGGATTCCATGACTTTCATCACCAATTAGATCAGGTCTGAAAAGAACTTCAGGCGCTCGGAATCTTGCTTGACCGATCTGGAAGTTGAACAAGAGCATAATTAGGTTATAAGAGAAACAGCATACATGATCTTGGAAGACTATCACATACTGTACACTAAGATTTACCAATATTTATTCTTGACAAAATATGGTCCTTACAATTACAGATGAATACACACAAACTTACAAGTTCACTGGTAAATATCTTTCTTTAAAATAAATATAGTGAACAGCAAATGCCACTGTTTTACAACTAATGCTTATTTCCATGTGGTATAGCTGTTTGAAAGCACTAAGTAATTCTAGGTATTGTATAAAACAACATGGTAAGGAAATCACTCTAAGGATGAACTCATCATAAAGGCCTACCTCCACTGATGATCCATCGGGTAGACTGTAAGATAATCTTTCAGTGTCAACACTTTCTTCTCGTTGTGGATTTGTTGCTAAGTAACATATGCGTTCTTTTATAGTCTTCACAACCTCAAATTCTGCAGTCGTATACAAACTAAGTCCTTCCTTTCTCAAAAGCAGCTTTAGATAACTGAAAAAGTAATCATTACATATAATAACTGTACTAAGAAGCTAAATATATTTACTTGAAAAGCAATTTAACATTATTTCTTTTTATATACAGTATCACCCATTTCGATTATAGAAATAGCAATTCCAAAACCACTGGTCTCTGAGATGACTGAGCATAAAAATTCAAAATTTCTTGACCCAAACAACTTCAGTTCTTTTTAATTCTATAATTAATAATCTGAATACCTAAAAATTACATTAAAAAACTGACCAATAATCTTATCATAAAGAAATGGGAAAAAATTAGCATATCAAATCTGATTACTGTACTCTCTTTACTAAAATGATAAAAAGCAATCAATTTAACAATACTGTACAGTCAACACCCCTTTTTCTGTGCACTTGCATCAGCACATTCACTTTGCATTCACAAATTCTTGGCAACAATTAAGAACAAATGTTAAGTTCCAAAAGAAAATCCTAAATAATAATGAATAATTCTTTAAAAATCCATAGCAACATCCATAAAAAGCTGCACAAGATATAATTTCCATAAGAATAATTAAATATTCTTAATCAGATGATCTGGCTCTGTCAACGAAAACAAACTTTGCTGATAAGAAGGCTGATCCACGAGATGAATCGATGAGTCTGGAGAAGTCCCCTCCTGTGGGAAAGCCAAGAGGAGGGGAGAACATAAGATGGCCTTGCCTTGTTCCCTCTTCTCCTAGAGCCAAACTCCAATTTCGTTCTCAAGGCTTTCCTTGAAGAGGAGGAAAGAACCATCTTGGGGAGCCTAGAAATATTGTCAGGCTGGTTCCTCACCATGAAAGTTGAGGCAGGAGAAGCTGGGGCAGCTAGAGAAAAGGTCAGAAAGCTCAAGAAAAAGTGCTTAAGGGGAGCTGAGTGCTGAATGAGCAGGTTCCTGAGCTAAAAATTCATCATCTGACGAGATCGGTGAGGGAGGGGAGACAAGTCTGAAGTAGCCTTAGCTACAGCAGGCACTTTTTGTAGAAGGCCCAAAATCTTGGTGAGTTGGAGCTGGATGGGCACCAGAGAAGAATCATGTACCGCAGAAGCAGAAGGACCCAAAGTAGATAGCTGAAGACGTGGTGCCAGGCGCACGGAAGTTGTCGGCGGGCGTTTGGCAGCTGGCGCCAAGTGCTCTGGAGGTGGCACTGGGGACCCAGAGGTTGGCAGTGGGCACTCAGGAGCTGCTAGGTGCTCAGAAGACACAGATGGGCGTTCATGAAACAATGGACACTTAGCAGAGGAAGATGGGCGCTTACAAGAGCTAGAAAAGCACATGGGCGCCAAATACTGGCACTCTGGAGAAAAGTGTTCAGGACTGTCCCAGGCGCTGCAGGAAGGCTGGGGGCAGCGGAAAGGTTCCTTGAACCACTTACAGGGCAGAGGAGAGGAGGGGTCAGCATCGACTACGTGCCTCTTCAAAGGCCGAGACTCGTCCTTAAAGTGCCATCAGCGCCTCATCTGGACTGGAACCCTCAGAACCAGAGGATAATTGATGCACATCCACATGGACGCCTTTCCAAAGGCTGTCCATCGAAGCCTGGAATCAATCAACAGGCTTGACTGAGGGGGCAACTGCACTGTCACTTTTGTCACTCACTTTGTCCATCATGACTTTAATGGACGCCCCTAATTGGGTTACAGTATTCCCTGTAAGACCAAGTTTCTGGTTAAATCTGGTTTCGAGACTGGCAACGGGATCGGGGTCAGAAGCATGGGAGCCAGGTAAAGGAGTTGGTGGCACAGTTGGAGGGCTGGTGATGGGAGACAAGACAGGTATAGAAGAAATAATAGGTATAACATTGGCTACACCAGCTGCCTTACTCTTCCTGTCTCTATGAAGTCTGTCCAAATGTGACTTTTAAAACCTTCCATTTTCTCTCATCCCAGTCCCTGCATTCATTACAAGTCAAATCAATCATGCATACTTGTCCCCTACAATTAGTACAAATGGTATGGGAATCATAAGAGGCCTTAGTCAGTCTTATCTTGCAGCCTTCGCTGCAATAATGAATACTAGATGAACTAGAGTCCGACATATTCAGTGAAAATACATCTCAAATCAGTGAAAACAGGACTCAAAAACAAACTACCACTAAATAGTTCGAAGGGTAACAAAAGCAAGCATACTTCACCAATCCTGGGGAAAATATCAACCAGTAATCAACATGAATTCAAAATAAGCTGCTTCACCCAACCGATGTTCAGTCAGAAGCCAGCAGAAATGAATTGAGCTCTTCAGCTGTGTTGTTCCTATTGTTCCCTGAAAGTGGGTGGGGCTAGTCACCTACATGAAAACGATAGAAGTGCTGCCCAGAACTTTAAAATTTAACCTGCCACACGAGTAGAATCTATAGCTATGTAATTACTTGGTAAGTTACTTATATGAAAACATGTTTTTTACATCTAACTTATAAATCAAAATTAAAAACTAAAGGCAATACGGTATAAATTTAGTAACAACCACTCTATTAACCTTAAACAATGGGACAATGAGATAAATCTCAATTCCCATAAACAATGAAAATCACCCTGAACAATGAACAAGTTTTAAATCTAATTGAAAAACTCTGACAGTTAATTTCTCTGACTCTGTACTGGACAACATTTAAATCAAATAAACAAGGTTTTTCTACTGACTAAACATAAGAAACAAAAATTCACTATCTTTGAGCTTACCGTGTGACATCTCTACCAGCAATATCTACCCTCATAATGGAATGTGGCATGGCAAAACCTTCATAAATGGGCACAGCATGCGTTACTCCATCTCCAGAATCTAGAACCACACCAGTAGTTCTACCAGTTGCATACCTGCAAGATAATACTTTCACGTAGTCATATGTTGCTTTAAAATGTAGAAAACATTTAGGCCTAAATTACACTCACAATAAAAAATATACAAAAATATCAATTTTTTATTAAGTATACAAACCAGAGCCCTTTATGTATGAGTACTCATTATGAGCTGAAACCAGTCACTGAAACTTGCTAACTAGGTAGTTAACCGAAGGTCAGCTGATGAGTCGGGGGAACCTCCTCCCCACTTGCCGTCATCAAGCCCTTTACCCTTCGGCATCAAGGACAATGCAGGATGACTGAGGTGGGAATAAGATATAAGGCTTTGGTTTTTTTACCTATTAAAACAAATTATTTGAAAATTTTTTTATTTTTTCCTAAGGGAATACAACCCATTGTGTTTTATGTAGGAGATTCCCTCCTTAGTTGAGAAAACAGTCTCTAATTTGACTGGCAAGTTGAATCTCCACCTGGAAATGCCACTCACCTGGTCACAATTGTTAATGCAGGGCAATGACTCCTGTAACTTCCCATACAATGTGGCATATGGATGTCAAACTTATAGGGCCCTGAGTCTGGGTGAGATGTATCAGAACTCTCACTCTAAGAAAGCTTCGGAGAGCCAAGTGCTGTGTTAAAGATAGGGTAGCACAGGCTGGCAGTCAGCTAGTATTTATGTCAATCACAATTTGATGGGTTCAGATAATAGCTTTACCTCTCTCCCAAGTTAAAAGCAATAGCAGAGGGAGTCACATCTTATAAGCCCATAAGAAAGGATGCCTGACTGTGAAGTCTACTTGCATTCCAGCTTGTCCAGCATGCACTTGGCTTGACTGCTGCCTTGCACAAGCAGGAAAAAAGAAAGGGAGAGAGAACTAATTACCCATGCAACTTTCAGCTTTATGCCATCCGAATACCATTCCTTCTAGCCACAATGTACAAGGGTGACAGCCTGACTGCTTGACTGTGTGGCAACCACCCCTGTCATGCATCCACTTTGCAAACTGACAAGAGGTGAAAGAGAAACCATAACCCCTTGTCTGTTGACATTAGCCACAACTGTTACACGTTGCTCATCCACACTAAAGAATGACCCATCACATGATCGCAGAATGATTGCAAGGCTGGCAGTGCTGCTCACATTTCCAAGAGAAGGATATGCAGATGATGCTCATCATCTGTCCATGTCCCCTGGAGGTTGAGTTCAAGGGATCCACCACAAGAAGGTTCCTGTTGACTAGCCACTAAGCAAGGTCCTCCCTTCTCTGCTAAAAGGCACGGGCAAGGAGGGTAAGTTGCTTGAGGCTCAGCAATGTCATTTCAATTGAACCAAATGCAGGCAGGTGGAGGGACCCATGTAGAAAAAGTTTCTCAGGAGACAAAAGGTGACTCAAGACTAACTGCCAAAGCTGAGCTGATTGTTCTTGTCAAGTTAGGAATTGAGCTGAAACCTCCCAGCTGTCTGATGCAAGATTCTGTCATCATGCACACTACTCTGCCTGAGGCTTGGGCAAGAGTTCCAACTTCCCCAGCTTATCAAAATCCCAAAGATCTTGAAAAAACGCAAGGAGACAGCCCCTGTTTGGGAGCAATTGCACCACCAAAAGATGCCAGAGCTACCTAACCATTAAAGTAATACAGAAAGTGCATTCCTTGCAAATGGGCCCAAGCCAATACCAGGGTGAACATTGGCATGAACACCTGGGGGATGTTGCCAATCCAAAGCATAAAGCTTTGAACTAGTAGACAATCTCACTGCAGACAAAGTTGTGGTACTTCCTGGAGGCCTGATGGCTGGGCATCAGGATGTATACATCCTTCAGAGCCACCAAAGGCATGAAATTGCAGACTGTCTGTAGTCTGGACACATACTACCAAGGGCCCACAGGCATTGAATTGAACTGAATATAGAATTTTGGCCAAAGGCCAAACACTGGGACATATGAGGTCATTCAGTGCTGAAATCAGAAATTGACAGAAAAGGTTTGAAAGGTGTAACAGGAAGAAAACCTCGCCACTGCACTGGAAATTGACAGAAATAGTTTGAAAGGTGTAACAAGAGGAAAACCTCGCAACTGCATTATGAATCAATTGTTAGAGAGGGTGGAAGGTAAGATGGAAGAAAGGAGGTACAGTGAAAGGAACGAAAGGGGTTGTTGACAAATCAAGGTTGACTCACAAGCACTTGAAATCACTGTCCACAATCCCATTCTTTGTGTATTTGGTTCATACCAATTTAGCAAAAGCTATAGGTGAGTGCTCACATTCACTATCTTGCACATGTACATCGGGAGTATTGGATGAATACCCTGAGTGTTTGTACAACCAAGTGCACATGGCACACAATGACAGTGGTACTGCACATGGCACACCATGACAGTGGTACTGCAGTGTGGCAACCTTCCATACACGAACCCCAGTGCACATCCATGATCTTGGAATCAAGTACATGTACATCTGGAGTTCTGGATCAACCAGGTGCTACCCAAAGGTTCACATGACCACATCCACACAGACCAACACAATGCAAAATACCCAGTGGTATTGTACAGAGGTGACCTATTGCATGTGAATCTGCTTGTGGTGCACAATCCAGGGATCGTTTACATGTAGAGTAAGAAAGCAGCACCAACTCTTCTCTGTGTACCTCAACAGAAGTACAAATGGGAAAGGTCCAGGATTGTCCCAGTGTTTTGGACATAATCAGGGAGACAGTTCAGGAGCAAGCTCAGGGAACCTGATGTCAACCCTACATACAGCAGACATCCCAACCCCCAAAGAAAATGAAGGCACTTACTCAACATCCAATGGAACTTCTTCTAAGAGGGCTTCCAAGACCTTCTTCCCAAGGCTGGAAGCGGCAGCAAAGAAGATGAGGAAGAGAAGCTTCATGAAAAGGAGGAGGAAGGACATATTGGCTTGTGTTTCTTCATCTTACTAGGTCCACAAGTCTTACTCCACTTTGCTGCAATAGAAGTGACAGAGCAGGGAGCAGCTCTGGCAAGATGATGATTACAGATAGCTAAACAGAAGTAAGTCCCTTGGTGGAAAAAGCAGCAATAGACAGGTTGCTCAGAATACAGAGCTGGAACATCAGTCAGTATTCCAGCAAAGCCACCGATGAAGCTCTGGTATGTGATGGCAAACCACAACAGTGCTGCTTTCTGAACTAGGTAGAGCTCAAGATGCACATCTGGCAGTTGGAAAAGTGCAGGGTGGCTGACTACCCTCACAAATATAACCACCTAACAAGCTAGAGGAGAATGAGCAAAATGACAGGGGAGAGAGAGAAAAAGAGGGCAGTCCAGAAGGGCAGACCAAAAAGATACAGCAGTATTAAAGGCAGCGTTATCCCCTCTGAAGGACCCAGCATGCATCTTTTGCCCCTTCTCTGCTACTGTCAAACCTCTCCACTGCAAAGGCGACCAGTCAGCATAATCCTTGCACCAATGCAGAACAACAAAATTGGTTACACAAGCATCAAAAACATGGAGCGGTCAATCACCTGCTAACATCCTTTGCATCTTACATTGTTCACTTTTCTCATCCAATTCCATGTTGAACAAAACAAAAACACCATACATACAACAAAAATGATGAAAGAAACTGCTAATTTTAATAGTTCATTACCTAATTTAATAGCCCAAACAAAAATATACCTTCAATTATCATACTAAAACAATTTAATATAATTTCAAACATAAATACACCCCAAACCATCATCCCAAAACACCCAAGTCATCTTATATTACCCTCCTGAAACTGTTACTCTTAAGTATATACACCCCTAAAATGCTTGTAAGAATGACTTACTAGTTTTAAAATATTAACATATTAATAATATTAATGTAAACGTAGTAAAATATCTACAAAATATTTAATACAAATTCAATAAATCTTTAATACAAATTAAATTAATGTCTTACAGAAGTGTGACAACATAGTATTGAAGTTGTTCCATTTTCCATTTTGCTATAAAGTATATTTATATAAACAAAAAGTACCCGTAAAGTAAGATAAAAGCCTTATTATTAACCTGTTAAGCATCACCGCCAGCATATCTCAGTCAGCAGCATCCCATATCTTAACGCCTTCAACGGAGTAACACATCCTACCTCTTTCAAGGATGGTGTGCTGCTGAATTTGGTCCGAAATGCTCTTCCCTCCAATACAAATTAGCGGTAAAAGGGAACTTGTTTTTGGTAAGGGAAAGAGAGTATGATAAGAGGACAACGACCTCATCCTCCTGCAATGCTTCTGGCATTCACTGATAAACAATTGATTTCTTTTTGTTTGATCCAATTTATCCCCCCTTAATGAGCAAAGGAAAAACCTTTTGCCTGAAGAGATATTCTTGTTGCAGAGAATGATGACAACTACGATGTAAGGAAATAATAGTACCTTTTCCATAGTCCGCACAAAAATTTCTCTCGCTCTCTCTCTCTCTCTCTCTCAGGGAAATCCTGTGGAGTTCCCTTCACTTTTCATTCACCCAAAGGTGTGAAATTTAGCGTTCAGGACAAGGGAAACCCTGTGGAGTTTTTTTTTTTTAGAATTTCTTTTTTTATGACAAAGTCAAGGAGCATATTGCAGTAGTAACAAACGGATTTTCCATCCAGTTTCTAGATGAATATATAGAAAGTTTGCCTACAATATCAAGTGCATTAAAATGGTATGCCACAAATGAAAATAAAATGAAACAGTTCATTAATCTACTGGCTCTATGTTTCAAGAAATGGCATTCGAAAGAGTAATTTTTTTCCTTTTTATGTTTCATGCTTATACAGTAATCTTTAGGATATAAAAATGCAAACTAAATTCTTTCATCTTTTCTTATTCTACACTATTTATTATCCTAATATCTTTATATAAAAACCAATATCAATTTTAAAAAGAACGCATGAAAAGCACAAAAATTAGCATAGACCAAATGACCGCTCTGTGAAATAGAAAATGTGATATGAGAACGGCGATATCTCTCATAAAGGACAGTAAACAGGTTAAATATATAAACTGCAGTTCAGTATAAAGTACAGTATTGTAAAGTGAAATTACAGAGTACTGTAAGCATAAACATGTATTACTCATGTGTAGGTGATGCGCTTTCTCCCTCACTAAAACTCCCAGCATTCCTTTTTGGACCTGATTTGAAAAAATAGTTCGGCACTCAATCTGGTGGCGAAAACCTTCAAATTGATATTTCCACTTCACAATGATATATCTGCAAGTATGATATACTATGGTCCGTTATCTCAGTGCGTTACTGTACCTTGTTACCAAGTTTCAATGCCCAATTCCTGCTCGCACTGTAAAACACTCCTACATAAAAAGCAATGGCTAACATTAATACTTTTAGTGTGCTACTTTTAATACATCATGCTATATAACTTCAGAGTAACTCCTAACACTCCAAACTTTAAAATTATTTACACCAAACAGAGCAATATGAATACTTACAAACTTAAAACAGCTTGCATGGAGACAAAAAGGGCAGGAACATTGAATGTTTCAAAAAATATTTCTGCAGCTTTCTCTCTATTTTTTCGAGGATTGAGAGGGGCTTCTGTTAACAACACTGGATGCTGTAAAGAATTAAATACAGAATATCATCAAATCAAGCTACTGTTACATATTTCAGAAACTAATTTCATGAGCTACTATTTTGCACTAAAAACCTTAACTGTAGCAAGAGAAATATAAAATGGATCACTTCAATTTAGTGAATGATATAGTACAAGCAAAACTTTACATTGCAGTATTTGGACATTACTGAATTGATAGTTCTCTACTTTTTTTATATTTTTGGGCCACAGGACTTGGATCTGTACACAATGACAGTTTTTGTGGAAACCAACTGACTCATGAATAATATGGAATGGTTTGACCAAATGTTGCCCACGCCTAAAGGAAACATTCCAATTCTCAAGAGTACCCCTTCACCCCCAACACAACACTTCTCCATCTTTACACTATTAGACCCTTCCTGCATTGAAACTTTGCTGCCCTGATAATCAATTTTTAATGATACCATTAGATATATATAATATACATTATACATACATTTATGTATTCACCAACCAATCATAAACTATAGCTACAATGGTGCAGACTGTCTTCCCCTTACCTTAGAGAGAGAGAGAGAGAGAGAGAGAGAGAGAGAGAGAGAGAGAGAGAGAGAGAGAGAGAGAGAGAGAGAGAGAGAATAACAAAAAACTGCATACTGCTATCTCTAATCCAACACCATTTTCCTGCAGCATTTAGTTTTTCTAAGCTTTATCGTTGCATCAGTGGTTCCTAAGCTAAGGGTCATACGAAAATAATGATATTGTGCTAGATGAATCATTTATAACGAACAGCTATATTGATCTCTCAAGGCAATTTCATGCAGCATAAAACCCCCTTAAACTTGCTGCCATTTACAGTTTTAGTTTCATTACTGAGATGGTGAGAACTGAGACTTTTATTTTATAAGGTTATATTTTATCATAAAAGCACCTTAATTGCTAGTCACTGTAGGGATGTTTGATTATAATTACCGTATATTATTACAAATGCAAACTCTGAAAGCAATCTGAGTTAAATATAAAATTCAAAAGACAGAACTCAAAAGACAGAATTGATTCTTAACTCATGAACATAAAAATGAAAAGACTGTCAAATAGACATCATAATTAAATACAATTTTATCATTAACAAGATCTTATGTCTTCCTATTAACAATGTCTAACACTACTGTACATATTCTAATCCTAAGTTTGAAATAAATATAGCAATTTTTAAAAGTAATTTGTATTTTTCCTAACATACAAACCTGAAGTTCTTTACATAGGATTTAGCTTGCGAACACGAGCTGGAACAGCCATTCAAACTTGCTGACAGAGTAGTCAACTACCAACAGGCAGGGGGAAGCCCACCCACTGTCAAGTCTGCACCCCACTTTGCCTTCTGGACCAGGCACCAGAGATAAGGGTGGTTGAGGTGGGCCACTAATGTCAAGAAATTCAGGTTTGCATGTTAGGAAAAATATAAACTTCTTTTAAAATTTGCTATTTGTTCTTATAAAAATACAAACCACTCTTTACAAAGGAGACTTACCCACTGGTGGGATGAATCAGGGTACTCTCTGAACTGACTGGTATGTTCACCCAACCTGGGGTCTTATCTTCCTGATCCGTTAGGAGCAGAGGAAGGGACCCTGCACCTCTACCATACTGCACATAAGGGATGTAGCAGATACTAGACTCCTGGACCATTAAGTAAAGGCTTTGTATGACATTACTCAATCAGGCTGTAAGAACCCATACTGAAGTGTTAGAGACAATGTAACAGGTGAATACGATCAATGGACTTGCCTTATTGTCTGTCCTCCTCTCCCCTTGCCATGAGGGAAGGGGAACTTGCATCCCCTCGCTGTCAATGAAAAGACTGGTGTTCACACTATTAACCTGCACTCATGTCCATCAAGCTTGCACATGGAATGGCACTCTGACTATCCATTTGCCAGAGCAGAAGGAAGAAAAAGAGAGCGGGAGGAGAACCAGTCACTCCTACCATCTCCTGCCAACCAGATACCTAGACAGAGTGCTACCTGCTCCAAAGCTTTGAGTGTGTCCAAGGCTATGCCAACCAGATACCTAGACAGAGTGCTACCTGCTCCAAAGCTTTGAGTGTGTCCAAGGCTAGAGGGCAACATTCTGAAGGTAAAACAACATGCAGGTAATAATATCTGATCACCTCTCCGCACATAATACCTGAAAGCTGACAGGTTCCTACCGAGTGCAAAGTACAGGGTGATGCCCCTACTATCCTGAGCTCTCGTCTAGGCTGCAATTCTCCTTCCACACTGAAGAGACCATGCCCACAGATCAACTTACAGAGCCAAGAGAAAGTGTATCTGAAAAACTCTTTCCTGAACTTTGTTAGTACTAACCAAAGAGTTGTCGACATACAAATCTGAGGTGTCGAGTTCCTTCAAGATAATACGGCAGCACTCAAACAGAACTCCATAGTATCTCACAAGAGTCACTACTGAAAAGCCCTTCAGTGAGAATAACAAGAAAGGTTCAAACTGACGTGAACAACAGTTCTGAATCTCATTACAAAATTTGGGGCAATTCCAAACAAATAGATCTCCATCCTCCTCAGTGCCATACATACTGGAGTCCAGATAATTCCCCTATGCCTAAGCCAATGTCAGGGCTAAACAAGACAATCTCTGAGTTCACACCTATGTCTGACAATCCTCAAAATGATTAGTACAGGCTACGAGTCAAACTCCTAAAGGAAAGTATCATTACAGGCTACGAGTCAAACTCTTAAAGGAAAGTATCATTACAGGCTGCGAGTCAAACTCCTAAAGGAAAGTATCATGACCCTCCGAGGTTTGAATCCCCGAGAGAGAAAGACTGTTACAGCTTCTCAGTTCCAAAGATCTCCCTCAAAAAGGCGAGATCTACTCCTAGAATCAAACCCTGCTTGAAGGCTGACCATGCCTTTCAGAAACTGGAGCAGATAGAAGCTTCACAGCAAGGATAAGTGAGCAAAACACCACTACCTAATGGCAAGAGTTCTAACCAAAGAGGTATCTCATCTCCAACACCAATAATTGGAAAAAATTCTAGTCTTCAGAAAGCTGCTCAAGGAACAGAAGTATCTGAGAAATCCAGTGGAGAGCGAAGAAAACATCTCTCGTCAGGGGTGAGACTGGAAAACATCTAGGTAAGAAGTGCCAGAACTCTCAAAGCCTGGAGATACCAGTCCATG
Source organism: Macrobrachium rosenbergii (assembly GCF_040412425.1). Classification (NCBI taxonomy): domain Eukaryota; kingdom Metazoa; phylum Arthropoda; class Malacostraca; order Decapoda; family Palaemonidae; genus Macrobrachium; species Macrobrachium rosenbergii. Next base: position 22,688,970 of record NC_089750.1, read on the forward strand.
AGCAGTTAGATCCAAAATTTAACTAGAGAGGAATATCTCTTAGAACCTCAAAAAAAAAAAGCTAACAGGTCTAGACATTACTCAGCATGGACACATGGAAGTCCCAGATTTTGCCAGGGTATAGAAGAAATCAACTTGCTCTTGATTACCTACTAGAAGGTGAAATGGAAATAAAGACAAAGTTTGAAATTGCCTTCCAGGGATGAAACCTTTCTCCACGCTTAAACCAAGGCAAGCATGGAGAAGAAAGAACCCCAGAGCTACCTGTTGTACTGAATGATAGCCAGGAGTAAGCCGAGAATCTGGAAATGTCAAAATACTTCTGCACCATACAGGTGACTGTCACCTGTCTCTGATTGTAGAACTGGTGTCAAAAGGTATCTGGACATCAGCCCTAAAGCAAGACTTACCACTCTGAGCAATGCCCAGGTGTTCAGCCTATTCCTCATTGGATGCAACCAATCACAAAAGAATCCCCGGGTAAAAAACCTACTGGCATTCCCATGTAGAGTTCCTGTTGTCCTGCCATAGTCTCAATCCCCTGAAGATACAACTTGAGACTCAAAAATCGCGAGAGGAGGTGAAACTGCTCTTGGAACCTGCCTCTACAAGGACAACAGGTTAACCCTTAAGGGACAGGCTAATTATATATCATGCAAACCCCCAAGACCGGGCAAATTTTAAGGTTGGCCAATTCAAGAAAAAACAAATCAATGGAAAGAGGAATATTTGCAAATGCACATGGTGTATGAAAAAAATTTCGAAAAAATTTTCCCTACCTTCCACGGGAAGTTGAAAGTGACTATTTACAACCCTGTGTGGGGTCTCTGACAAAACACTCATAAATTTTACCAAGTTATACATGTTTTTTCTAATAATTTATTTTATTTTATTTTATTTTGTAAAATTATAATTACAGCTCACACAATATCATAGCAGTTAAGAACTAAAATCAGTGACAAATTCTGAATATATTTATTGTAAAATATTTTCGTACATTTACTGAGATTGGGGGAGACAGTAACTTTTTTGGAGGTATACGTTTTTTCTAAAATTTCTTTGCACTTTTCTCCGCAAAATTACAATTATAAGTGACATCATTATAATAAAAGATAACAACTCAAACCAACAGCAATCCCTGGATATATTTATGAGAAAATAAAAACACGTCATGGGAGAGAGAGGAGCAAGACATCCCCCCATCAAGTCAAGAACAACACTGATCTCTCTGAGAAGCCCACTTTCTGAGCTTGAGCTGAGTCTAAAGTTGCCACCATTTATTTATGGGCCATTGAAGTGATGGAAACTCTTTTCCGCTCGATACAGCCTCATATGAGGATTCCCGACCATCACCCATAACCTGTTATAGATACTCATACGAGGATTCCCGTCCATTAAAGGTTAATCAAAGAACGGTGAAAACACCAAGCGAGTTGTCCCTGATACAATAGGAACTTGTGTGCAACCTTCCTGAGTTTGCCAAGGCAAGAATCCTACAAAAAGAATCTTGTTATTGCCATAAACCAGCAACCCAAGTGCTCATTATCTGGTCACGAAAGAGGACAAAATCTTAAAGTTCAGCATCAATAAACTCAAGAAAGTTATCCTATGGCCAAAACTGCAACAAGTTTGCTAGGACAAACCAATACTCAAATACATCCATTATACAGTACCACTCACGAAAGAGCGTAAGTTAACACCAGTGTATACCTTTCGTTAGGCCTTGGAGGAAGGCAACTGAAAGTCCCGTGAAAGACCTTCCTCCCAGAGAGTAAAGCTGAGGTATTTCCAGAAGACCAATATGTGCATATATGAACAATACCCACCCTTCTAGTCCATCGGAAAAGAGAGAGGTTGCTCTTCCGCACCTTCTAAAAACAATCTTCATCATCGCACTCCCCCTACTAAGGGAGAGGCCCCACTGAGAGCTGCAAATAAGGTGTGAAATGGACTAGAAAAGGGTACGAGGATGTCAGGGACTCTAAAGAGATGAGCAATCTCTTATAAACGGCAGCCACAGAGAAAAATGTCACCCTTGCATTCCCCCTTCTCTCCTTCCCCTTACCACCTTTTTGAAAATGGAAGAGTAATTAAAGTTGAGACAAAACTCCCAACTGGAGATGATGTGTGGGAGACTTTACTGGAAAAAATCAAAGTTGAATTTCCGCTGTCCAAAAGAAGAGATGGCCAACTGAACATCCAAGATGGCAAAATCAGGTGCTGTTTTAGCCAACTGCACCATTCTTGCCACAGCCTCTACTTTAACCTAAAGGAACTGAAGTAGACCACATAACCAGACCAATGCTCAGTGTCAAAATTTTGATCAGGGAGTGGGCCAAGTAAAAGAGAGAGAGAGAGAGAGAGAGAACATCCAAGATGGCAAAATCAGGTGCTGTTTTAGCCAACTGCACCATTCTTGCCACAGCCTCTACTTTAACCTAAAGGAACTGAAGTAGACCACATAACCAGACCAATGCTCAGTGTCAAAATTTTGATCAGGGACTCATGGCAACACTGTATCTCATCCCACCCCCTCCACACACAAAATGGGCTCACAGGAAGTTGTCTGGTGGGCCAAGTAAGAGAGAGAGAGAGAGAGAGAGAGAGAGAGAGAGAGAGAGAGAGAGAGAGAGAGAGAGAGAGAGAGAGACTGTCTAGTAATGGGGTAAAACAAAGCTAAGAGAGTGAGACTAATGAGACAAGTTTACTTGTGGTATCGGTTTGACACTGACCAAAATAATGAGTTCTTTTGATGAGTCTGAGTTGGCACTAAGTGAATTTCCAGTAGAGATACAGGTGAGATCATTTAGCTCAAACACCACACTGACCAAAATAATGAGTTCTTTTGATGAGTCTGAGTTGGTGGTAAGTGAATTTCCAGTACAGATAAAGGTAAAATCATATAGCTCAAACACTACTAGTAACTCATGACCAAAGCAACTAAGCTTGAGCTTAAGCTCTCTCAGTGGTAGAGAAAAAACTGCAGATAATGCCTAGGCACTTCCCAAAGGCCATCTGGCTTGCAACCGAGGTTGATGGCTCCTAGAAACAGTAGCCTCTGCACCTTGGTATCTGAATCCTGGTGTACAGGACCATCCCCCCTAGGGATCACTTCACACTTTAGTTCTAAGACCAATATGAGTACATACTTCCTCATGAAGAAGCTCAAGAAAAAGCATAAGAGCTTCCTATCCTAGCCTAACCAGCTCGTCTCTTGGAAACTTCCAAAAGAATAAGGGAAAAAAAGGGGAATAGCCCCTGACACCTTGCCCTGTCTAGTAGAGGCAAGGCCTCTGGCAGGTGAACAAGGTCGTGTACAGTTGTCAAACTAAGTTGACAACAAACCACAAGTCTTAGAGAGCATACTCACTCATGAAAACGTGGGCAAGGGCTATCCATGATCATGTTATTACCTTCCTAGAATACAGACTTCTACAGGAAAGAAAGGAAGGAAGGGGGGAAACATCCTGAAGTCTGAATGACAGGACCATTTAGACCCTGTCGCTTCCCTAGACCCCTGCATGCCAAGGATCCCATACTTGTAGTACAGGTATCTGGGCTGGCCTAGATAGCCCAGCTAGCTAGGCTGGCCCAGTACTCCTGGGTCCAATGAACCCTGGCTAGCAGTTGAGCCTGTGCATGGAGCATGGGTAGCAGCAGGGGGGGGGTCATGGACCAGTGGTCCAAGAGCCCTGACTGGACCAATCAGCTTGGGTAGCAGTTGCACCTGTACATGGAGCATAGGCAAAGTCAGGGGGTCCCAAAGCAGTGTTTCAAGGGCCTTGACTGAGCCAGTACTCCAGGAACCAGCTAGCCTGGGGATAATGGTTACACCCATGCTCCAAACCACAGGTGCATTGGTACCATTAGCGTGAACCAAATCAGTCCTCTTCCTCAGAAAAGGAATGAATGGTGGAAGCCTATCCAGACTTCTTTCAAGGACAGCGAGATGATGTGGCCTTCTTCCTTCACTCAAAAGTATCAAAAGAGAAGGATCAGGGGTGATGCAAAAACTCAACAATGCCCGTCACTACCAAGCAACCTGATCCAAAGATCGGACCCGTCGATAGTACCCGAGCCACACATGCCCCTCTCTAACAGGCTGAAGAGCCAGAGATAGAAGGGGCGAAGTGCTACCCCCCGGCCACCATGGCTGCCCGACCATGGACGGACTGGGAACACTGGTTCATTGCTCCCTGAAAACTCAGTTCAAAACCAAGAATTCAGGAACTGAACGAGTATCGCACGAACAGGTGGCACAAGCTCTTCTCTGGGCAATCCCAAAATATTTCTGGGGAAGAGTCCCAAAATATCTCTGGGGAAGAGTCAAAGTGTCTCCCCATCACCTCAGTTGCCTGACCCGGGAAAGATAAGGAGAACACCTCTGGACCATCAGAAAACCTAACCCGTCCCATAGGTAGGGTAATGAAAGCCAACATTCTGTGCAACAAGCCATGCAAACCCGTGTGATCCTGAAGGACTGCTGCGAGAAGGGTTGAAGTGACTACCTGTTACTACAGTCATCTGACCATAGCAAAGCAGGGAGAAGACTCCAAACTCATTCCCACCCATAAATCCAGTCAGCAGATTGGGAAAAGGAGGAGTGAACCTTATTGTCATGAAACTTCCAAGGGGCTATATCAACAGTACCTGAAAGGTAAATATATTATACTATATCAGAAGATAATAGTCGACCCCCACTTTTTCATGAGGATAAGTTCCAGAAGCCAGTGCAGAAATGCAAAATCACCTCTAAAAATGCTTATACAGTAACTGCCAAATATCCTGTACCCCTTAAACTAAAATGCTTACAATTGCCTACTTTAACAGTTCACTGCCTAATTTAATAGTTCAAACGAAAACATATGTTAAATTACCATACTACAACAATTTAATATTTCAAACAAAAATACACCCCAAACCATCATCCCAAAACACCCAAAGTCATCTTACATTACCCTCCTACAACTGTTACTCTTAAGTATTTGCAGTACACCCCTAAGATGCTTATAACTGCCTATTTTAACAGTTCATTGCCAAACCTGACAGTTCAAACAAAAATATAGCTCAAACTATCATCCCAAAACACCCAAATATTTCAAGGTCATCTTACAACATTACATACACACCTACAACTGTTACTCTTAAGTATCCCCTATAATTCAGGCACGCACGTTTTCTTTTGCCTAACGTAACTTTGCGCATTGTCTACTGTACTGCGCATAATGTACATACATTTTATTGATATTTTCCTGTGTTGTAAGATGATTTTTATTGATATTTTGCTGTGTTGTAAGATGATTTTGAAATTATATTTACTGTACAGTACGTATTTTAGGATAGTACTACTGTATAGAGCATATCTAAAATACATGAGTAGTTTAGAATGACAGTGAACGTTCCTCCAAACAGAATGCTGGGTTATGGCATGTTAGTATTTTCGTGATTATGTACAAATATTTATGATTAAAAAAATTATTTAGTAAGTTCTTACTTTGTCTTTATGCTGTACTCGACCTAATGGTTTTGTGGTTAGTCCTCACTGTCTCCCATAAATTTATTAAAAAATTCTTGTTCCATCATTCTCTCTCTCTCTCTCTCTCTCTCTCTCTCTCTCTCTCTCTCTCTCTCTCTCTCTCTCTCTCTCTCTCTCTCAGTATATATATCCTTTAAAGAATAAAAACAGCAAAATATCATAAAAAGGTTACTTCACTTACAGAATCCATTTATACTGTATTATTATACTACTGATCTAATCACCTTAAAAATATTTAAAATCCGAAATTCATAAGTAGGCAACTCAAAACCACCAGTAGCAAGTTCTCCAACAACAGAATCTCAGCTCTCTCTCTCTCTCTCTCTCTCTCTCTCTCTCTCTCTCTCTCTCTCTCTCTCTCTCTCTCTCTCTCTCTCTCGTAAATCAGCACTGTACTGTACATATCCTTTAATGAAATATCAATTACTGGAACATAAGCATACAAAAAACCACAAAAATAAACAAACCCAGGAAGTTCACTATGAGATCGAGTGGGCGAGTGCATATGTACGTACGTGTTGCCATATTTTTTGCTGTGATTTATTGTACTCTACTTCATTACAAGTTTAGTTGACTATGATTATCACACATAAACACCTTAGTTCTCTCTCTCTCTCTCTCTCTCTCCATATACATATCCTTTAATGAAAAAGCAGCAAAATATCAATAAAAATGAGATTTTTATAATAAAATTAAGTTTTACCATACTTAACAATTATGATAGCTGATCAGTTCCTAACGGTAGCGCTTTTAAATTGCGCGCGATTGTACTGCAATTGCTGGTAACTGGTGTCGCCATCTACCGCCATCCCGCTCGGTAGTCCGAAGGATCACATACTGGTGAGTCAATTTCTGTTCCTCCCGTTCATGGGTATACACCTGCGTTCGAGTGTTCTTCACATGCGCTGCGTATTTTCATCGTTTTTCACTGGATTTCGGCGAAGTACAATATTGCAATTGTTGTTTGACTAGAATCATGTCTGATTCAGGATCGTCAGTTAAGTTTTGCACCAGTGGATGCAATGCTAGGCTTAAAATTAAGAGTTGTTACGACCCCCACACCGAGTGTGTGTAGATTGTAGAGGGGGATCAGCTTGTTTTTTGCTTTGTCTGATTTATTGTACTGTACTTCATTACAAGTTTAGTTGACTATGATCATCACACATAAACACCTTAGTTCTCTCTCTCTCTCTCTCTCTCTCTCTCTCTCTCTCTCTCTCTCTCTCTCTCTCTCTCTCTCTCTCTCTCTCCATATACATATCCTTTAATGAAAAAGCAGCAAAATATCAATAAAAAGTTATTTCACTTACAGAATCCATTTACACTGTGCTTAAACGTCTATGTAAACTCCACAGTTCTCTCTCTCTCTCTCTCTGTGTATATATCCCTTCATGAAAAAACAGCAAAATATCAATAAAATGTTATTTCACTTACATAATCCATTTATACTATGCTTAGACTTTGATGTAAACACCTCAGTTTCTCTCTCTCTCTCTCTCTCTCTCTCTCTCTCTCTCTCTCTCTCTCTCTCTCTCTCTCTCTCTCTCTCTCTCTCTCTCTCTCTCTCTAAGCTTACATATCCTTTAATGAGAAAATACAGTAATCAGTGAACATACAGTGTTGCTTTATGAAAAAATGCGAATAAGTGTTAATTTTAGAGATAAGGTCCATAGAAAAATTCCACAACAAAGTGAAGCGTGAAAAAGTGAAGAGTGTAAAAGTGTCACTTGTCCAATGAAAACAGTATTAGTAGTGTCAAGGGAAAAACAAACTTAATTCTTTGCAAGAAGGCTTATTTGACGGATGGGTTTGAAAAATTGCAATACATAGCCAACAACCAAAAAAGGAAAAGGAATACTCAAAGTTTAATCAACAAAAGTTTGAACAACAAAAGTCAGACAGTCTCATGAAAGATGTCTGGACTCGAAAGTGACCGGAAGCAAAGTGGAGTGCAGACTGACAAGTGGGTGGGGCTTCCCCCCTTGCCTGTCCATAGTTGTCTACCTTATCAATAAGTTTCAATGGCAGTTCCAGCTCACATTTGCAGGCTAAATCCCTATGTAAAGAATGAAGGTTTGTATTTGTGTGGGAACAAATAAGATTTCCATAGCATTCACTAATTTTTACTGATTTTATCAACTCAACTATACTACTGAATCTAAATTCGTAATAGTAACTCAACTCTTTTCAAGAGAAGAAGTCTAGCTACAAGATAAGTAAATAATTTTACAGTTAAGTACAACAACTTTTGGTAAAAATATTCCCCAATTTTTTATTCATCTACTTTGTCATGTTACGTAATCACTTCAAACTATTAATACTAGATGCTGATAAAACCCAAAGATTGTTCTATTCCATAAATTTCAAAGCACAAAATGGTCTTAGACTCTCTCTTCACTTCTTTCATTATTTACCTCTTTCAATTAAATTTCAAATGCCTTTCTCTACTTTACCTCTTCAGCAAATGTTTGAAGTTGGTCTTTGCTATAAATATAATGCCATATGCGTTCCATGTCATTCCAGTCGGTTACTATACCATGTTCCATTGGGTATCTGAAAAAAAAACAAACCAAATAAATTCCAAAACATGGAAAGCAAAAATAAAGAGTCCTCACCTGGATCATGAAAATTTAGTGGTTCCTCGGCATACAAATGATTTGTTGTTCATATTTTCATTATACGAAGTAAAATTTTTTAAAATTTTTGTTTGTGTACTAGATAAAAATTCGATTTATGAGCTGTTTGGTGGAAAATGGCACGCAGGTGGTCAGGACTGAGGGAGGAGACACGGGATCCCCTCGAGGAAACTGAAATGGTTGCAGTAGGCAAAGGTTGATAACAAAATCAATTTTATTCACATACTGCAAGGATAATCAAAGGAGTAGTGTGTGTGTGTTTGTGTGAGAGAGAGAGAGAGAGTAATCAGTGTCCAGCAGATGTGAAAACAATTCCTTATGCATATATGATTGTCAACGTGTTTTTTACACATGGATCTTCAGTGCAAGGAGGAGATTAATTATGCCACAACACAACTTACTGTTGGCAAACAGCAGAATTTAAAATTATAATCCAATAAACATGAGGATTTTGCAAGCAAATAAGTAATAAGTAAAGAACACAAGCAAGAAAAGAAAAGAGATCAAATAACTTTTCGCAAGGAAGTCGTTTAAACAAACAACCCAAGGCATGCAGAAGCTGAACACGGTGCCAGTGTTTCATGATGTGGGGATGAGTTACTTTTACAGTGCTAAAAGCCTTTAAAATGCAAGTGTTACTCAACAGGTATTTTACCGTAACAAAAAGAAGTGCTTCGGGTGAATCGAGGCGAATCATGTATAAGTGAAAGAAACAGGTGAAATGTACTGAAAGATAAAAATCATCTGATCCCAGACCCAGCTGGGAAGTCAGTGGAAGCAGAGCCCCATCTCCCACCCAATAACCCACCACCATCCCATCCCTTCCTCTCTACTGTCTCACTCAGTGCAGTCCTGAACATTCGCCCAAGACTCTCTTTCGATGTTTTATTGTTACTGTATTGCATTTGATTGTTTTTATACTGTATGATTATGTTAAATTTGTGAAATTCCCTTTTATTTTTTTTATGTGAATTGTTACTGTTTTTACTGTCTCCTCTTCTCTCCTCAACAGTATAAACGCTCTTTCCCTCTATCTAAGTCAGTTGTGCGTCACCGTGGTGTCATGATTTTGTTCATCTTTCAAGTTAAATTTTACTGTGATATGCTTTATTCTTTTATTTATTTCGTTGAGTATGGTTATCACTAAACTATATGTTGTGCTTGAGCTTAAAATAACTGTATTAAAGTTGGTACAAAGGGTGGATATGGGGGAAATTCTTGAGAGTGAGTGATGAACTAACTGAATTCCCACCATTCCTTATGGGACTATTCAGATCAATATACAGTACAAACATTTCTATATACAAACTGGAATTTGGAATTAATTAAATTTGTATACCAAGAAGCCACTGTATATTAAATAATGGTTAGAAGAGTTAAAATACTGTACAGTGCTGAAGACAAATGTCCTGCTAATCCTAAAAGAAAGAAGACATAAAAATTGTGATAGCATCCTCATATCAACAGTGTCATACAAAAGCATATGAAATTGCTGTTGCATCCTTACCTAATTGACAAAAGACCACGATGTTCCTCAGCCTTTGGACCAACAAAAAGGTCGCCCTCCAATGCTCCAGCCATCACACGCACATGCTTTGGTCTGCCAATACTGTAAAGAAGGCAAAAGAAAAGAAATCAGTGAAACAATAAATGGAAAAGTTTAAAGGAAATTTAATACCTTAAAACAATCAAATGACATAAAACAAGAAAATAAATGCCCTCACTCCAAGATTAACTTGTATCCCTAAAAAACCTTGAATCAAGGACCAATCAAAAGCTTGAATACAGATTAATTTGCCAGGATCATAATGTCCACAGTCAATATCTTAATACACTGGTAATCTTATATTCTGCATACATGAACATGAACAACAAAAGTCTGAATTAAGAATTGTCTCTGATTTATTGACCATAAGGAACCTGGGTTGAAGATAACCACCAATAAATGCAGATTGTACCATAATACTGAAAACAAGCAGTTATTTTTAACGCAACTCTAAACAGCCTGCATTTACATTTTACTCACAGCAATGTAAAATAAAAACTTCAACACGTCAAGACAGGCAAATATACAGTACTGTAAGTGAAATTAAATGTTCTAAAAATATAATGACTTTTCTACATATAAATTTGCTGATGAATTATAAAACCAGAACAAAACTGCACTTCCATTTTATTTTCTGATGAATTATAAAATCAAAACTAAATTGCACTTCCATTTTAATACAAGACAATCCTGAGAAAAAATCCTTAGTAGAACAACCCAAAGTAGTATCCATAATTATTTTACAATTACAAGGAAAGATTACCAGATACGCATTTATAAATTAGATCAATACAATTTGTTGTAGTTAATTTTAAGTATTAAGAATGTTCCACATCTGATGCCTAAAACCAATAGCTCTGATGAAAGTGTTTAATGCTCAAGCAATCGGTAAAAGATTTACAATTAGCGATGGAAGTAAATAAAGTACTGTTTTGTACAATGTAATTTTCAAGTAAATAAAGTACTGTTTTGTACAATGTAATTTTCACATTATACACTATAACTGTTTTTGTAGTTAAAATTTCATACAAGAAATACAGGTTAAGGGAACTATACTACAGTAACAATGACCAAATTAACCACTTAATTACCAATTTACTTAACTTTAGAAAAGATAAACATGGATGTTCAATTAACTTCTAGCTTTAGGCCTCAGAAACCTGACTTCAGTATCCATGCATTTTAGTATTCTTTTTTACCCACATGTTAAAAGTTCTAGTAATAAACGTCCTTGAAAACTTACTCTCAATGTTTTTATTTAAGATAATTTTTTCTTATATTACTTACAGCGCAGGGTATGTAATTTCACAAGTTGAAGTAATGTTAGAATATATTTAAAAGCAATACAAATATGTAAAAATGTACATGTACAGTTTTTAAACCAAGAATTTACTTTGATTACAGAAGAAGTTTTAGAGAATTATTTTCAACATAACCACTGCAGTTTGAAAATACTCAACCAACAACTCTTACTCAAAGAAGTCTATTTCTAATGCTTTCACCAGTTTTGCATGAGGATGTGAATAATAAAGGAACAAATATAATGCATGGCTGTACACTCAAATTTAATCAGATACATAAGGCGTGTCTCAGTTTAGCTACACTTGTCCCTGACACACACATTGTGGATGTAGGTAACTACTAACAAATATTATGTATTCAATTCAATGCTAAGAAATAAGTTAATAAAGAGTAGTTTCAAGCTATGCAGTTCAAAAGACAACTACTACATAAAACAATCACTTAAATTTAAATTACTTATAACTTGCTCATACTTACTAGTTTGGAAAGTGACATTTTGGAGTCTGGTCACCAGCAAATCCTGCTTTTATAACTCCCGAGCCCTGCAAGAAATTCAATAATGTCATAAAATACGATGTGAGAACAATCCCTTTGCTAAAAAGTCCTTCTACCTAAAGCAATGTGGCTCCAAACTGCTTAATCAAGGATGAAATCACGGAGCAAACACCTCAGATACAGATGCTTCAGAAAGACAAAATCTTCATCAATACAACACCAAAAGCCAACTGTAAGAAGGTGTCAAATCACTGTTATATGTACATACACTGTGCTTACTTAGTAATACTTTACTATACCATCAGTGTATTATTATTTCTCATTCTTAAAGGCCTCCTTACTTAGCATGTACTGTGCAAACTCATTTCAGGGTATTTTTTTCTGCAATAACTAATTCCCTCTACAAGGGGGTTGTTTCAGAGAAAACTATAACAAATACTGAATAACAATTTCTATTTTTCCTAGGTATATACACCAGGGCCTTCAAGATAGGAGTACCTTTCAGTACTAGCTGGAAACGAGACAAAAACTTGGCAACAAGATATTTAACCAGGTGGTTAACAGGCAGAGGTGGGGAGTGAGTGAAGGAATATCCCTCACTCACTGACCACTTCCTTCACTTTTCCTAGGGCCATAGGGAATCAGAGGGGAGGTCGAGGTGGGACTAAATAAAAATGGCTCTGGTTTGTATACCCAAGAAAAATACAAATTGTTATTCAAAATCTGCTATTTGTTCTTATGGGAATATATACCACTGCCTTCTCGTATATAGGAGAAGAGAGGCCAATATATTCATCAAAAGAGGTGTAAGCCCATCTTACTTCAAAAAGCCAGAAAGATAGGGTGTTCTTAGACACATCCTCCTTGTACTTACCTGTACCAATGAAAAGGTGCCTTCACCAGCCTCTGGGAATGGGTTCTTTTAAACTAGTACTTAACAGCACAAACCAGGCAAAGCAGTATCTCATCCAGATCTGTCTGCAATGTCTCAGAGGGAGGGGATTGTGACTCTCTCAAAACCATTGTCTGGAACAGACAGGTCTCAAGTTTTGTTTACAAACTCAGGAACATAAGAAAACAAGAACGATCTCACCCTTCCAAATGCCAGACAAGATATGACAGGTCATGTAATTTCCCCACCCTCTCTGCAGATACTAGAGCAAAGAGGAAGACAGTCTTGAGCATAAAGTCTTGGTTCAAAGACTGATACATAGGCTCAAAAGTCACCAAGTGAGACTCCTAAAGACCAGGGACACATCCCACTCAGGGTGCCAAAGTTCTCAAGGAGGACAAAACTCTTCAAAACCCTTAATTAACATTGACAACTCCACTAAAGAGGAATGGTCTAGACCCTTTAGTTTGAACACCTGTGATAAAGCAGACCAATAGCCTTTTACTGCAGCTACTGGGGAGCCTGTCTCGGCACAGGTAGATGACGAAGTCTGCGATCTGCTAAACAGACACTCCAAGCAAAGAGGTAAACCTTCTACAACACCAATCGCAGAAGATGGCCCACTTTCCCTGATACAAGCTCCCAGAAGAAAGCCTAAGGTACCCAGACATCTCCCTCCCAACCCTGCTAGAAAAGCCTCTCTCCTGGATAACCTCCAAGCATAGGTTGCACCACAGAGAGTACTGATCAGTGGTATTGGCAACATGTGGCTGGCACTGAGCAGTGGGTCACAGAGGCAACTCTCTTGGAACGTCAACCACAAGAGATAGGAGATTGGGGTACCACTTGGAATGTGGCCAACCAGGAGCCACCAGAGTCATCCAAAGACTGGGGGTGACAAACTCGGTTTACCACCATGCAGAAAAGTTTGAAAGGTAGAAACACATATACATCAGGGTTGTCCATGGGGTGTTGGAAAGCATTTTCTATCACTGCCCAGGGGTCCAGAACCAGAAAACAAGACTGACAGTTTTCTGTTCAACCTGGTTCCATATATTTTTGTATTAATTTTTTCTCCACCTTTATTAATAAAAAAAAACCAACATCAAGACACAAAAGCAAAAGGGTTGGTTTCAACAACACAGCCTAGCAGAGAATGTAATCTGATGATGTACACATTAGACAGGCGACCAAAGAAAAAGTGCTTTACGAAGGCAAGGGAGCAAGGGTATTCCTCAACTCATCCCATTAACCACAAGTTAATTATCTTGTTACAAAGTTTCATTGACCAATTCCAGCCCACACTAAGGAAGACTCCTACAAAATAAAAAGGCTATGATATTTTCACATATTTTAATCCATCCCGCCTATTCCGCCCGTCATAAATAAAATTTTATGAAAAATGCCTTTCGCAGTAGCGGTGAAGTGCCAATTTAATGGCGGGAGAGACGTTAGACCTCAAGTTTTGACTGTATGTAGGGGCAGATTCCCTTTCCCCCCCCATCACCTGACCTGGGGTAAAGGACAATGACACACCTTAGCTTTCTCCCCCTCACCCCCCTCAATCACGTGATCAGTCGATGCATTTCCTTCGTTAGGGGAGAAAAGAGACTAGGAAGTTCGTTAAGCATAAAAGGCGAAAGCCCTTCCAAGGGGAGGCTACTACTTTCAGCCTTTGGGACTTAGTTATAATGCCTCTTTCCCTGTGACCCTTTACTGGCTGTAAGACTTGCTTTCAAATGTGACCTGCTTGCACACGAACAAACGCACTCGAAGATGTTGTTCGAACCAAGAAGCGCGAGGCGAGACGCTAGATGCACTCAGAACCCCGGCACAAGAGGACGTAAAAAACCTTCTCCTCTCTTTCCTTTGTGTGGTAGTGGACAAGCGCTAATGACCCAGTTTGTCTTGCAAAGGGGTCATGCAACAGCATCAGGTATGTCTGAGTGGCAGTCTACTGCCAGTGCAATTCTTTCTCTCATCGTAAATTTCTCCCCAATTCCTAATTTTCAACTTTTCCATTCTCCTTCAAGTTCCCCCTTGTTTTGAGATTGATGAGACAGCTCATGCTCTCTTTCCCCAGTGCCAACACAAGTTTCAGTGACCAGTAGTAGACTTATTCTTCCACAGTGTTAAATAAGGGCTACTTAAATTAAGCACCCAAGTGATTAAATTCTCCCTAGTGCATAGGTTTCATGTGATAACTTTCCAGTGCATGTGATTACTAAGCCTGGCTCTTTTATTCCAGGAATCCTGCTTTGCACCTCAGTCAACCAAGCCTTGTAAATTAAGTCCCCTGGAATACTGCCATATAGAAAATCCAAGAAAGTCTAGTTAGCGGCCCGTTGCAAGAAAGCCCCCTCAGCAGGTTAATTCACGCCTTATTACGATATCCAGTTAACAACATGCTATTGACATCCTTGTGAATTTGATTCTTGCATCATTCTTACTTTTGTTGTTTGCTGGTTCTTCAATTCCCAGCGTCATTTCATTGTTTCATGTGTAAATAAATTCATTGTAACGTAAATTACTCCCTCATTTCCCATGGCGACCTTCCAATATTTTATCTAATTGGGTAAAATAAGGTAAGTGAAAAACCTCCTCCCTGCATTTTGTTTACAGACTGGTGTTCTCCTTTGCCCCAACTGGCAGTATCTAAATTAAAGTAAACCCCTTCCTTCCTCCAAGGACCCCCAGTCTGTAAGAATATGCATTTCCATACGACTAAATGCAGCAATTTTTTTTATCAACCAGAAAACTTTAGACCATTCCTATTAAGGTTCCGCAACAACAAGTAGTGAATCAGTTTCTTCTATAAGATTTCTCTCACAAATGATCAGTTACCTCTTTCTTCATAATTACAATATTTACCATTTACAACACTTTCTACCACGATGGGTCGAGGAAAAGTTAAGCTCCCAGACATAAAACACAGCCCTTAATGGTCATTTTAAGACAGCACTGTATATTCTTGTAACTACCATTTTTGGTTAAAATGTAGAGTTTGCAGGCTTTTCATCTCAATTCACTACAGTTCACTACAATTTGCATGTCCAAGTGACAGTTTTTCCAAACAGTCTTGTATTACTGTAATTTGCTGGCATATAAGACACAATAGCACATTAGATGCACTCCTAAACAGGCAGTCCCGGTTATCGGCGGGTTTGGCTATCGGTGATCCAGTTTTTAGGTGCTTGTCATGTGAAGAAAATAAGCGATTTTCTGCGCTATGTGCCGATTTCTGCTTATCAGCACCGATAATCGAGTATTGGCACTGATACCTAACGGAGGTGCCGCTAACCGAAAATTGTAGAAAAAGCGCCAGTAATTGCCAATTTTCGGTTATCAGCTGTCCTTTCTCATATTCTTTAGGTAGAGGGCTAATGTGGCTTTTCTTACCAATATTTACTTCAGGGTGTGATGTCCCAGCCCACACAAGTTATGGTAGAAGAGAATCTTTAGCCTTGGCAGGCAACTCTTTTCAGAGAAGGGCACTCCGAAATTAAACCAGTGTGTAGAAGGCTCTTCAGCCTTGGTAGGCAACTTCTCTAAAAGATTACTCTGATTTCAAACCTTGTTCTCCAACCTTGGACTGTGTCAGAGCCATTGTACCGTGGCATTCCATGGTCTTGGGTTTGAGTTCCCTTGCCTGAAGGTACAATCAGGCATTTATCCTCATTTTCCTTCACTTTTCTGCTTTTTCGAAAAGTGTGTAGGACAGGCCAATGAGAAAGCAAAAGCTGCTTGGTGGATTATCGGGAAAGTGCCTTCATCTTTGCCTAATTTATTCCTACTGAGCATTTTATTTCTAAATTCATCCTGACTGTCCTCCCCAGGTTGTGTGGCAAACCTGGAGGATTTCATTTGCCTTACTAGGTGTGCCGCCCACCTTGTCGACCAGTTGCTTCCAGCACTTTTTCCAATGACATACGGACATATTTACAGTATACTTTTAACAGAATTTTTGTCAAAACTGTAAATACTGTTGTTGTTGATGGCACTATTATAATTGTTCTGTTGATTTTTACAATGCTACTGTTGTTATGAGTCTTTTTATTAACTCTGATACTGATCTCATGCTGTTAATTTTAATTCTTCGGGAGACACTGAGCTGAAGCCTGGGCCTGCTGCTCATTACAGTAAGAAAAATTGTAGAGTACTTTACTCAAATATTTAGGGCTTAAGGTCAAATTTTCTTGATCTCCAAAGTTGTACCCAAACTATGCTTTCATGTTTTTATCTGAGACTTTTAAGTACAGGCAGTCCCCAGTTATCGCCGGGGGGTTCCAATCCAGTGGCATGACGATAAGCGAGAATTGCTGATAACCAAAAATCTGAGATTTTCGGTTATCAGCGCCTCTGTCAGGTATGTATCAGTGCCGATAAGCAGAAACCAGCACGTATCAGTGCTGAACATTGCCAATTTTCGTCGCTAGACAAGTGCCGAAAAACCGGATCGCCAATAACCTAGCCCACTGATAACTGAGGACTGCCTGTAGTAACAAGTCAAAGGCTGAGTTTTTAGTCCCAGGTTTGATGATCCTGACTTTATCATCGTAGCATCCCACATACACAAGGTATGGCTGTATACACTAAGTTCGGATAACCTATTTATCATCAGAAATTTTGGAGTGTAGTTGCCATGACATTCTTGGTTTTAAAATTTTCAGTAAGTTCTACAATGTATACATGTTTGCTGTTTACCAGAATCCAAATATCAATGATTCTATATACTGTACTGTGTGAATGTCTCTTGGTGAGGATTAGTATGGCTCAGTCACAGGATTCATAAGCTTCATTCGTTATTTGTGGAGACAGTAATGCAAAGCACAGTGAGTGGCTAAATTCAAATTTCACAGATCAACATGGCTGGTCTGCTCTTGGGTTTTGTGAATCCCCCAATTTTGTCCAGTTAATTGAAGAACCCACCCACATTTCTGGTAATAGATTAGACCTCATATTCACAGATGTTCCAGCTATTAATGAGTCCAAGGTCTGTGAGTATACAGGCACAGGCACTTCTGATCACTGCACCACTGAGATGGACGTATCTGTCAATCAGTATATTCCTAATGCCACCATTGGAAAAACGGTCCAGCTAAAATCCAGAGCCAATTGGGATCGCATTTTTGAAGCTTGTGAGGCACTTAATATTTCAGATGCTATATTAGATCCTGATCTCAAGAAGACGTTAAATGAAATGCTGATGGCTATTTTAATATGATACACCCCTAGAAAGGTTATCAAATTTAGGACAAATGACCGGCCATGGTTTGGTGATACATGTAGACAAACCTACCACGACAGGCCAAATTTACCGCGTGGAGACAAAATCGTTCACATGAAAGTTACACCATTTTTGTTGAGTCTCGCCATGCTGCAAATACAACTTACCATAGAGCTGAGAGAACTTACAATAATTCCTTGAAGGGGAAACTTGAAGGAATTACTCAACTTCATCTGTGGTGGGCAAAACTGGCATCATCTATCTTTGGGTCAGGCTCGTCTTCCATTCCACCACTAACAGATGATGGTAAATTGGTTACTGGCCCTAGGGAAAAGGCTGCACTGCTTCATCAAGCTTTGGAAGCTAAGCAATCAGCTAAGGATGTCCCTCTCCCTGGTACTTGTCACCCTCAACCTATTCTTACAAAATCTGCATTTCACTCTAGGGATGTTAAGAAAATTCTGGATAATCTCAACAGCTGGGCAGGAGAAGACCCTGACGGTTTCTTCCCTTTGCTTTTTAAAAAAAGTTTCTAGTGTGTTGTCTCCCAAGATAAGTAGATTCTATAGATTTTTATGCAAACGTAGTATCTTTGCGGATGAATGCAAACTTTGTAATAAAGTGCCTGCTCCAAAGAGTGGCATATCTGCAGACTGCATTAACTACAGGCCAATTTCTATTCTACCTGTACTCTCCAAAGTTCCTGAAAAACTTATTTTTAAGCCAGTATATAAGTATGTAGAATCTAAAGGATTGTTAGCTGATAGTGTATGCATACAGGAAGCAGTTAGGTACCTACAATGCTCTTTTAGGCTTGACTTATCATTTTCAAGGGAACCTTGATAGAGGTTTTGAGTGCAGAGTAATTCAAATAGACTTTAGTGTTGATTTTGACTTAGTAAATCACAAGGCACTTAATCACAAACTTCAGAATCTTGACACTGTTATTTTTAGCGTATACAAGTGATATGGTTGTTGGCCTGTAAAACAAGATTGTTCAGAATGCCGATGATGCAACACTTATGGATGTAGTAAAGTCTCCACTTATGAGAAATGAAGCTGCCCTCATCCTCAATCAGGACATGGACCAGATCAGGGAATGGTGTAGTTGGTGGGGTATGAGGCTGAACTCCAGTACAACAAAAACACTATTGTTTAGCAGATCACGTGCAGATTTCCCACCACACCCTCCCCTTCAGGTGAATGGAACTTTGCTGAATGAGACTGAAGCTTTAACTATTCTAGGTGTAACTTTTGACTCACATCTAACTTTTGAGAAATACCTAATAAAGTTTCAGCAAATGCTGCACAAAAGTTAGGTATTATTTGTAAGGCCTCATATATTTAGAACAGTGATAAAATCAATGCAACCTGTTTTAGGTCATTTGTGCTTCCTTTGCTAGAATACTGTTCTCTGGTGTGGATGTCTGCTTCTACCAGAGATTTGTCTCTTTTAGATAAGAGTGGTTCATGGTGGTGGGTTTCTGTTTCCTAATAGTAGCAGTTATTACTTGGACCATTGACGGGTGGTCTCTTGTTTGTCGCTTTTCCATAAGTTGTATTTCAACAGGGATTTTTCACATTCACAATTGCTCCTTGCTCCCCTTTACCTGCTGAGAACAACCAGACTCACTGAACAGCGCACCAATGTGCAGTAAATGTGCCTCGCTGTTGAATTTCTCAGTTCCAGAGATCCTTTATAACACATCGTTGGACTGTGGGACAGCCTCCCTGAGGATGTCATGCAACTAGAACTTCAGAAGTTCAAGCAAAGATGCAATGCATTACTACCCAAATACTATTTTCCATTTCATTTTAATACATTTTTATCTATTTACTAATTTATATATTTATTTTTTCTTTTTTAATAAGTGGGATATCTTCTTTATGTATTTCCCTTTACCTCTTCTTACTTCCTAAAGAACACCATATTCTTTGGAATCTTGAATTTCAAGTCAATGGCCCTTGTGGGCTTGTTCCATATAAGTTTCACCTTCTGAATAATAATAATAATAATAATAATAATAATAATAATAATAATAATAATAATAATAATAATAATAATAATAATAATAATAATATTGTTGTAATGCCTTCATTTCTTTTGTTGTTTACATCTCTACTCCATGTGCTTCGATAATTGCAGGACATAGGCCAATCTGAATTACCTGTTTCATCTCGTTTCATATTTGCATGTTTGTTGAGGAGAATACCCTGCTACCACCAATACAGTCTCTGTTTTGTAAAGGCCTTAGTACTTGTGATTACACTGTCATTATCTACTGTCTTACAGGGTGCTCTTAATGACGGTTCATAGACACTGACAGTTCGTTGAGATTTTAGTTCAGCCTTTGACCATGTGGATCACGAAGAATTTATATACAAGGTAAGATTACTGGAAATTGGTGGGACTTTTATTAATATTTTAAATGGATTTTTGGTAGATCTAAGCTAGCTGTCCGCGGTGAGCTAGGCTATGGCAGTTGACGTTTTTCTATAGAACTTTACCTGCTGAACAAGAATTTAAAGTAATATTTTGTCGCTCGGTTGTAATTAAGCTGTAAATTATCTTAGAACTGGTGTGGTAAAACCCTTTCAAGAACAGCTAACAGTAAGGGGAACCCATTGGTTGGTGGGGTAAATAACTTGGGAAAAGGTTTGGGTACCTTATTGTTGTATTTCCTGTTATATATGTCATTTGGAACACGAAAAACAAGCGTAAAAAGAAGGGCGAATAAATGGATAGTGGGAGCCGTTCCAAAGGCACTTTTCATTCACTACTAGTACTACTGATTCTAAGCCTTAACACGCATGCCCTAGCTTTCGGTTCACCAATCAGCAGCTGCCAGTTTTCTGCGCTTAGTGAGAGCTGCGAGACTCTGGCAATTGATGTTTTCCTGAGTTATTTTACTTACTGAACAAGAATTTAAAGTAATTACCTCTTGCCAGAAAGCTTTAAAAATGCAGATAAGGCGCGCAGCTCTGTTCTGCCACGGCAACCTATAGAGGCCACCCAAGTTGAAAGCGGAAATGGTAATGTTTTGTTTCCCGTTTACGAAAGCTTCGAATAGTGTGCACTGGAGCTAGACTATGACAACTGATGTTTTTCTATGTTATTTTACTTGCTTTACAAGAGTTTAAGGTAATATTTTGCTGGTTGGCTGCTGCTAAACTGTAATTTACCCTTGAGCTGTGTGCGACCCACTGGTACAGACGTGCAGTTTTCAAGGGTCAATAACATTTTAGTTACAGCCGACCGACAAAATATTATTTTAAATTCTTGTTCAGCAGATAAAATAACATAGGAAAACGTCACTTACCATAAGCTTGCTCACCGCGGACAGCCAGCCCAGAATTACCAAATTTTTAATAGACAAAACTCAGAGTCTTTGCTGATAATAAGTTTGGTAGCTTTAGTACTGTAATGTCAGTTTAGGTGTTCATCAAGGTAGTGTCCCTGGACCTTTCCCATTTATTATTTATACTTGCGACATGTGGCAAGGTCTGCGGAACAAACTAAACTGATTGAAGACGCTGACTATGCTACTCTTCTAGCTGTTGTTCCTTCTCCGTACCTTAGGTCTGTGGTTGCAGAATCCTTGAATAGAGATCTGGCATGTATTAATGAGCTGAGTTGGCTTTGGGGGCTTCATCCTTCTACAACTCAAAGTGGGATAGTCAGTTGATCCAGAAATCACACTTGTGCCTTTGCATCCTGATTTACATTTCAGTAGTATAATTTTAAATGTCCATGACTTTTAAGTTTTTGGGTGTAACTTTTGATAAGAAAATGACTTTGAGAAGCATATATGTAATATTACTTCCTCTATTTCTCAATAGGTGGTATCTTGCAGAAATGTTTCAGAATGTTTCAGGATGAAGCTATTACTGTATAGCTAAGAGTTCTAAATCTTTTCTTCCTTGTTTGAAGTACTGTTCTCCAGTGTGGGCTCCCTTCTCAAACTCTTGGATACAATTAAATCATCAGTCAAGTTTACTATGCCAACTTTTAACGCTGACTTGTACAGACATAAAGCGAGGTCATTGTTTGTCACATAAAATGCACTACAATGAAAAAATCCTCTGAACTCTTCTTTATCTAACAAAACTGTTATTGGTCACTACACTAGGCAGGCTGCTCATGCACACACTGCATCATTTTCTGGTATCAAGTTTAATACTACTAGTTTATCTTTGTTACAACTAGGATGTAGCGCCATTGCTAACATCTTTTGTTTCTCATTTGACTGTTACTAAATTATTTTACTAAAACTAAAACAAAACAAAAAAAAATGTTCACAATCAATTAACCTTTGAACCATTACCTGCGATAAACAACTTCTTGAGTGGTAGCCTCTTCATATGTTTAAATCTAACAGATGAAAAAATGTATTCTTTTCCATTTTGGATCTGATGACATGTATTCTGATTATTAAAAGTTTTTGGCCCTTTTATTAACCCCATATATTTCATTCATCTGTATTATTTTCATTCACTATTCTTATATTTATAATATTCCTTTCATGCAGTATACCATTTATTAACGTTAATCCCACATCTCTCTCATCATAAACATGGATATGCTCACATGACAAGATCAAATATGAATATCCCTGTTACTGATTATGTAACTCACATAAAAATGGGTATCATAAATAAATGGCAAATATATATGGGATGAAGAACCTGAAAGTAATAAACTGAAAGAAATAAAACCTAATGTTAAAAATGGAGTTCATCATATCAAAGAGAGAGACACGCACAAGTAATTTTAACACGCCTCAGAATAGGCCACACTCGTCTGACACATGGGCACTTAATGAGCAGCCCACATGGCCCGGCCTCGAGTGCTCAGAATGCAGAGTAATAATAATGGTCAGACATGTGTTATGTGAATGTCCAAAGTATGACCGACAACGAATGTCTACTTTTGGAAATAGGTCAGTGAAAGAAATTTTGTCAGAATCTTTCACATTTTCAATCATTCCAATTTTGATGTTCTTGAAGAACTGTAATTTAATTAACAAAATATAAAAATAAGTAAATAATAAAAATATGAAAATCCTTTTAACATTTGAATTTTACAAAAAAGAAGAATTTTTAAAATTTTGTTTAATTTATATTCTGAATTTTAATATACCGTTTTAGTATGTATGTAAAGAAGTCTGAGTAAATGTATTTATTGTATGAGAGCATGGGCCTATGTGCAGTTTTTAATTTCATTTTAATTCATTCATCTTAGTATTGATGATCTATTGGGTCCTAGCGCTTGACTTCAGGCTAGACCTAGTATTTTAATCAAATCCTTCGAGCCAGCCCTATGAGAGCTGAAAGTCAGCTCAGTGGTCTGGCTAAACTACTTTAATAATAATAATAATCCAGAGGCATGTGACCATTCAAGAGCAGGGTCAAGTTTATTTGTTGATTTCTCACCAGTTTCTCTTAAACTGTTTGTTTTAATTGTTATACTAATTACCTTTTATATGCTTGTAATATAAACTCCCCCTTTTCTTATAAAATACTTTGATTATTGCCAATAACTATATTCACAACTATATACTAACTGTATTTTAAATTTTTGCTTATATACTCATCCACTCAACTACTCATCAAAATATGCTTCCTACAATTGCATACGACAGTAATTTTTTTAAGAAAAAATGCAACTTATACAAAGGCAAATCCAATACTGTACTTATTTCTGACACACTTACTTACTATGAACAGGGAAGGGTCTTAACTTTTAAATGGCATATTTCTAACAAACTTACAGTGAGATTTACCTAATTCTCATCATAATCAATCAGAAACAATTTTATGGTCTCCTGTATCTGGTCAAAGTTGAATTTACATAAAAGCAGTAAATACATATTCTGACCACTGCAATAAAGTAATGCTATTTCTTAAAACATCTGAAGAAAAATAGAAAAAAAATCACCAGTTCTTTACCGTTAATGAAATGTTAGTCAAACATGGCATGAAACAAATCATCGTTTGTTGACTCACACTTCAGACAGAATTTGGCTTTGGGTAATGGAAAATATCTTCATAAGCTTCAAAGCAAATAACGGATGGCAACACAAACAGGCAGAAGCTTCTAGAACTCTCAACAACAATATGGCTACATAGCCTATGTAAACAAAGTTGCAACTTCTACATCTAACCACTGTAATTAGAAAACTTGCTACAATTATGATAAATCAAAAAATTTCTTAGAATTAGTCAAAATAACTTTATATTCAAAATATTTACACTCTGATTATAGCATAATACTTGTTTTAATTGAAACTACAACAATATCCAAAAACATATGCTAGGGCTATCAGCTGCATGTAAGAATCTCGAGAATTTCCCTATTATGTAGGCTAGCAAGTTTTTAAAATCATCTAGATTAATACTTAACACAATAGTCCTACATATTTTTTTCTAATTACAAAAGACACTTACTGATGACTGCACATTGGACACACTATACGACGAAAAATCACAGTAAATGTAGCAACATATCCAAGGCAAATAAGCAAATGACAATTTCTAATCATCCCAATATTTTTATAGCCTAACTAGCCTAATCAGAGGTATCACTTTTGCGACAATTATTTGATAGAAGAAGTTTTTACATGCGTTTCACGCAGTTGTCGTCCAACCTAACGTTTTCCCGTTCTTGTTAAACCTAAATACTCGGATAAATGACAGGTGTAGGAGTAGCTGTACCTGCCGTAGCGTAAGAGTATAAGACAAGCTAAGATTCCCTTTACCCTTAACTTGCAGGTTAACCAAGTTCTTACAGTTACCAACGATTACAGATGATTTTCTCATAAATGATAACCCTTACGATTCCTGTAATTTCGATATACATTAAGTTATTTAATCAAAATTACCGGTTCGATTCAGCCCACCGTTTGGACTGTCGTGTACCTTACCTCTGCTTCTCGACTGAAAGACGAAATTTAATCCACAACTGTACCTTGGCAGAGAAAGCATCACAAATTTAAATGAACAAACTAACTAGATCGCTTGCCCCTAATTGCAATTCAAGCCATCATGAACAAAAATATGGGCGTAATAAGGCTTTGCATCAATACACAAGGATGACTCATCATACAAACAGATCATTTGACAGGCCGGGCCCACCGCCTTTTATTTGCATCACTTCTGCCATTCATTTCACCACCACCCAATTAACCTTCCATCTTCATTCACCAAAAGCAACTTGTAAATACACTTACGTTGTCAATAACAACAGGCTGGTTCACTAAAACCTCATAGGGCTCCATTCTTTCCAATTTCACGAAATAATTGGGCGGAGAGCCCTACCTTCTGATGTTTTTCTAGCTTCACTGCGCTGCCACCAGAGGGCCATTTTCTGACATTCGCTTAGGGATAACATCTTTGAAATATACTCCTGTCACTCAATTCTTCAACGTAAGTTCATTGCTTTATACAAAAGAATGTCTATTTAAATCTTTACAAGTAATTTCCTTTTCATGTTACGTAGTATCCAGAACTAATGGCAAGCAGGTAACAAAATAATCTAGTCTCCTGAGCAGTAGTTATGATAATCTTGTTCCGTAAAAAATTTCTACACGAGTTTTGGTGTTCTTATGAATAAGAGGAAACGATCAGTAAACGACTAGAATTACTTATCATGTGATTTCAGCAGTGTTACGAACCAGTTATACTAAAACGATTACATCCCAACTTGATCCAGAAACCAGTGGACAGGCCAAAAGAATTGTGATAGAAAATTCAAACATAAAAGAAAATATATTATATAAAAATAGGGTGCATCAGTAATTGAAGAATAATCCAAACTCCACATAAATGTATATTAAGAGCTGTAATAACCTGCTTCTGGACTAATAAATTGAAGTACGAGAATAAATATTTTTTTTCGTGCAAACACGTTGCCAATTGGTTGGCGGAAGAAGCTTGCTAATGCTGGTGTAACATTTATTCCAAAGTAATAAACACACAGTTCCTTTTATTCCGGTTTTAAGTTTTAATAAGCATATAGAAACACAAAAGCTAGGTATGCTTAATTCTGTAACTGACTTGCGCATCGGCATTTTGGTGTATCAAGTGACATTTAAACAGTAACAGTGATATCCGACGTGATGCAGTTGTCGCTGGCCCAATCCTGACTCGATTCCTGGTTGTGCTATTGACAGATATGAAAGAGAAATTTTTGTTTCATAATTTTCGGGTATCGAAAACTTTAGTTTTAAGTAGGTCGGCTATAGCGCACGTATTTATAGTCAAATTTCATTGGTTAATATTAAAGTTATTTTAAATTGGTATTACTTTATTTTTTTCAGCATTTTGTTTGCGCCTCTCTTCCTCTTCTTTTTTGTCTTTTGGAACAATGGTTGTAATTTTCCACTGGGTCCTTTTTATGAAATATTCGGTTTCCATTCCTGATAAAATTTCGTTGCTGGGTTGTATCAATTTTCTTCAAAGAGACTTAGCATTTTCCGCATGAACAATGTTGACTCTATTACTTATTAGCCCCTATCTCGAAATGGGATCGATATTATGTGATGAACAGTTATTTAAGAATAGCTGAGGACTCTGAGCAAAAGAGCGTCAAATTAGCCGCCTTGGTGATTGTCAAAGCCACAGAAATGGTAGTCTCCTTTACCAGATGCTTAAGGGTTGCTCAAGGAGCAACTCCGAATGACTTGACCTAATGAAACTTGAATAGTTGGTTACGCAAAGGACACTAATTGGTGAAATAATAATAATATATGAGGCTTTGCGCACCTCTCTGAAGCATTTACTAATTACCTGCCAATGAAATGTCATCTAGCAGCTTTGTCTATAATTTTAAGTGATCATCTTCAGCCAGTTGTTTAAAATCATTTTTCACATTACCTTAAAATTCTAAGAAACTAAAATGCATTATTGATTGCATATTAGTTTACTCATATTAAGTCGTAGCAATCATTACTTCACCTAGCATGGTGAAGGTATTCCTTTCAAAGGAATTAGGACAATGTTGTTTTTGTGATTCATAAACCACTGTAAATATTTCGAGTATCTTATTGAAATTTAAGATCAAGAAAGAAAATTTTCATATTCCTGACTCGCATGCATGATCATTTATAGTCTTCCATCACACACACACACACACACACACACACACACACACACACATATACATATATATATATGTATATATATATATATATATATATATATATATATATATATATATATATATATATATATATATATATATATATATATTCCTACCACTCGTGTTAAACTTCGATGAAACAGGATAGTTTAGACTCCAGATATATTCATTTACACAGTACAATTTATCAAGTACTAGCTTTCAAAGGTACCGATGCACTGAGGAGATAACAGCTACACATACATACCCCAGTGTAGCATCGGGACCTGATGAAGACTGTGTCTTCAAAAGCTAGTACTTGATAAATTGTACTGTGTAAATGAAAGAATCTGGAATCTAAACCATCCCGTCTCAATGAAGCCTAACACGAGTAGTGTGTGTGTGTGTGTGTGTGTGTGTATGTATACTTACCTATACAATTGATGAAGCTAAAAACTACTGACAGCTCACAGTGCAGAAGACCCTGCTGGCACAAAGCCAGCTTCATCTACCGGCAGCCACATCGCATAAACTAAAAATGCTAAGATCTGAAGTACCCAGGAGAAGAACAATGGGTCTGTTCTGCTCTTTGCTTTTAATGCTCTGTAATAAAAAACTGTTACGCAAGATTAATGTAATCATATTAATGCAGATAATTTGGTAACGGGAAGTATTCTTTTCACACAAAAGGACACCCACAGACACAAAGATATTTTCCACATGGCAGTCATAGGAACCAGTGGGATCGCATAGCTATTAATCAAAAGAGAAAAATAAGACAGGAATGTTAGAGACTGGGGAGCTAATATCGGTGGTAATCACCAACTTATTGCCACATTAAAGCTACAATGAAATCACCCAACAAAAAGTTGACAGAATATTTAAGTTTAAGGCAATAAAGCTTTTTGAATTTGAATATTGGGAGGGTTTTCCAGTTCAATGTCGAAATAGATTTGTAATTCTTGAAACCATATCCGAAAACAAACAGAAATTGGACGAGGTTCGGTTTAACTTAAGTAATTATCAATCTACCGGAAAAGAAGTGCTGGGATATGGGGCAACAAGACGGAAACCTTTGATATCAGATGACACCTGAAGATACAGTAAAGTACAGACATAAGCAAAAGGTATAATTAGACAAAATTCAGGGAGAAAATGAAAACCGCAAAGTGGAACTTGCTATGAACTCGTCTAGATAGTGAAATTAAATTAATTTTAAGAGGTAAGGGAGAATATTTGGAGAAACAAGCTGATGTTAATAAAGCCGTGTATTAGGCGAGGGGTGCGTGTTAGGGTCGCCCATATTAAATGCCATTGGACGGCTGGCTCAGTAACATCAGAGAAAAGAAACTGTTGGGCTCGTGAATGAGAAAAATGGGATGGATAAACAAATAGATATACCAGAAGCTAAAGGAGGCCTGAATGTCGTTATGAATGAATTCACAGCTTTTAAAGTCGAATAAATGATAGAGAAACTCAGGTAGATGGAAAACACCAGACTATGATGAAATCACCATGTAGATCATTTTAGTCGCAAATGAAAAGACACCTCGTACTCTAAATGGACTGTTTTGCAAAATATCGAATAAGGAGGCAAAACCTGATGACTGTAAATTGGAAGTCACAGTCAAGTTACCGAAGAAAAGAACCTGGTCGAATGTTCAGTGTGGTAACTACACTTACTGTAAGTCAGTGTTAAGAAAAAAATCAGAGTATTTACTCTCAACAGGCTAGAGAATGAAAGTGATAATAAGATTAGAGATGAGCAAGCTGGTTTTGAAAAGGCAGGAGGTGCAGAGATCGAATATTTATAAGGTTAAGGGATACTGTGCAGTAGTGAATATGGAATTTAAAATCCCATTCTGATATTTTTTGTTGATTGCGAGAAGGCTTCACAACAGCCACAGACTAATATCAAGGAAGATCTTGCCTCACTATGGCATTCCCTGGAATATGTGAAGCTATCTGCAATTATTCATGAACGAAGTATATGCCAAACTAATGTTGATTAGGTCTTGTCAAGTGAATTTGCAATAAAGAGTGGGAAACTAGGGAAGAATTTATTCCCCTTTTGCTTCCTCGTGGATTTTACAATGAAAAAATGGCCGGAGTATCGATAAAAACTTGGCAGAATTGGAATTTGCAGGTGATGCTGTTTCATCTGCAAAACACCACAAGATTTACAAAGCTTGCAGGCTATAGTGTATTATTACTCTTAAAAGCTGAGACCAGAGATAGATCTAAGTAAAAAGGAGAATAAGATATGCGCAAAAGGACGATATGACATTAGATAGAGAAAAGATTAATGAGGCTAATTTTCACGACAATGAAGCTATAGCTTCTGAGAGATTGCCTACTTGAATATAAAGCTTTTAAAAAAATATTAGGAATCAGATCGTAGGTTAGAGTTAGATGTGATTCTAAAAGGAAAATTGCTGAAATTCCATATAGATAAGATATTAATGAAAACGAGATGGAATGGTAGGCCTACAACCCCTGGGAAATAGTACCTGATAGCGTCGGCTTGGCTCCTGTGGGCACCAGGATAGTTGTCAGACCTAGGACTACTTGGATGAGAAGTATGAGACGAGAGGCCGGAGATCTGTGAAAATAAAGCACCAGAAAGGCGCGTGTAGCATAATTATTCACTGCGTGACTGCGTCATACGGTGTTGGAGGCGAGGATGATGCTCTTCAGTTAAAAAGTTAACTCTAGACCGAAATGAGGAGTCTTGCATGCTCATGCGATGAGGCCATTCAACCATTTTTTTTTTATTGAATATGATGAAATCTAAACGTTACGTGAAATTGAATAAAGCACCATACCAAGAATATAGGCTACAATAGATTTGCATGCCATGACCTTGCTAAGAAGGCTTATATTAGTCAACTGGATGTATAAAATAGGTGCTCTATTAACGAAAGTGTTTAGAGGACATATCTCTCGATTAATCATTACAACCACGACACACCTTAGAGAGAGAGAGAGAGAGAGAGAGAGAGAGAGAGAGAGAGAGAGAGAGAGAGAGAGAGAGAGAGAGAGAGAGAGAGAGAGAGTTAAATAATACACGCAATTGTAATCAGAACATATGAAATGTAGCGATTAGGTGATCGAAATCTTGACGATAATAAAAGTACAAAAATTAAAATTCTCGTTAATTCACAAAACTACTAAAATGTAAAAGAAAGAAACAATAGCGATATAGATCACAAGTGGATATGAGGCAGAATCACAAGAGCACACAAAAAGTGTAAATACAGGGTTGTGAAGGGGATGATTGTTATTTTAATGGGAATATTTCATTATGAGTAACAATATGATTATATCAAAATATCACATTATCATATTGAAATGATGGCTTGACCAATGTTAATATTTTATTCAGTAGGGTTGAAAAAAATAAGCGTAATAAATAGGAGAAAGCGTTCGCTACAAACATTGAAAAGATGTGTTACCCATGCGTAGTTCGACTCCTAAACAACGAAATGTAAACATTGAAGAAGAAGAACACGATCCCCCTCGCATTCGGAGTAAATGTGACATCAGCCACTTCAAATAGTAAAAATGCCCGAAGCAAGTAAAATATTTACACCGTACAGAGCTGTTGGGCTAGTGAGCAACGAACTGCCATTAGTGGTAAGATATATTAAGCGTAGAAAAGAAAATCTCATTGTTACGGTCGTAGGTAACACTTTCCATACCTATGGCGCCACGAAACTCACCCTCCTAAGCGTGGGCAATCCTCATGCCCACCCTATTGTCGCTATAAGCGCAGATACTTACCACATTTATACATCCAGTAATAAAGATATATATGCTTGGCGTCGAGGAACTGAACTGAAACACAAGTATGTTGGCCATAAAAAAGATGTTCATCTTATGTTACCCTTCGGACCACATCTTATTGCGATCGACAAATCAAATAAGATGTGTATATGGGACATTAAGGTCGAAGCGCTTCATATGGAGATGGAGTTCCAGAAGAGTTCCTTTGAAATCTCGGCAATCGCTCATCCAGCAACATACCTCAATAAAGTATTACTGGGTAGTAAACAGGGCAAATTACAGTTGTGGAATCTTAACACTTGTAAAATGATTTATTCGTTTGAAGGATGGGGTTCTGAGGTGGTTCTTATGGAGCAAGCCCCAGCCCTGGATGTCATGGCAGTTGGTTTGGAAAATGGTAGAATTATTTTGCATAATCTCAAGTTTGATGAAACTGTTGTTGAATTCAAACAGGATTGGGGAAAAGTAACTGGAATTGGTTTTCGAACTGATGGTTTCCCGGTGATGGCTACAGGTAGTGAATTAGGACACATAGCTTTATGGGATCTTAAAGAAAGACGGTTGCTGTCACAAGTTCGTGATGCTCATGCAGCATCTGTTACAGGTTTGAAGTGTTTGCCTAACGAACCTTTGATGGTTACATCGTCTCCAGATAATACTCTTAAAATGTGGATTTTTGATCTTCCTGATGGGGGTGCAAGATTACTGAACAGGAAAGAAGGGCATGCAGAACCTCCATTGCATGTAAGATTTCATGGCAACCGTGGAGATACCATCATAACAGCTGGTGAAGATTCAACCATGCGAATGTTTTCTACAGTTACTGAGAGACTGGATAAGAGCCTCGGACAAGCATCGCATAACCGTAAACCTGGTAAGAAAAATAAAGGTGCTTCAGATGTGAAAAGAATGCCAGCAATTTTGAGTTTCACTTCAGAGACTGCAAGGGAAAGTTCATGGGATAATGTTGCTGCAATTCATAGAGGAAAACCATTTGTTACAACATGGTCTAGTCGCTTTCAAAGGATGGGAGAACATAAACTTGTACATGATCGCTTTACAAAAGGGGATTTTAATACTGCTGTTGTAACATGTTTAGATTTAACCGTTTGTGGTAATTTTGTTATAGTTGGTTATGACTCAGGCCACATGGATAAATATAACATGCAGTCAGGAATTCATCGTGGATCATTTGGGATTCCAACAGCACATAAAGGAAGTGTGCGGGCTGTTGTTGCTGAAGGATTAAATCACTTTGTTATATCTGGTGGACAAGATGGTGAATTACGATGGTGGAGACTTAAAACCTGTAGAGGTCTGAAAAAGTTAGAAATGGGAGAGGCTGTATCAAAAATGGCATTGCATCGGGACTCGGGTCTTTTGGGTGTAATTCTTGAAGATTCCAGTATATATATCGTCGATGTAGACACCAAGAATATTGTTCGACATTTTTACGGCCATCACACTCAGGTAACTGATATTGCATTTAGCCCAGATTCACGATGGCTTATAAGTGCTTCTCTTGACAAGACTGTTAGAACTTGGGATATACCCTCTGGCTCATGTGTAGATTGTTTTACTGTACCTGTTCCACCATTATCAATAGCAATGTCTCCCATTGGAGATTTTCTTGCAACTCTACATACTGACCATCTTGGAGTGTACTTATGGTCCAATCAGGGATGCTTCCAACACATCTCACTTCGTCCAATTGAAGAAAATTTTAAGCCATCATTGATTGCTTTGCCTTCTACTGCTGCTGATGTTGCCCAGATGCCCTATAAAGAAGGGGAGGAAGTAGAGGAAATTGGAATTGAGGAATTAGAGTTAGATGATGATGAATATAAGTCTCCAGAACAGATTTCAGAAGAGCTTGTTACTCTAGCAAAGATACCGACATCAAGATGGCTAAATTTACTCAGTATAGATGTCATTAAGAAGAGAAATAAACCAATAGAGCCTCCTAAAATACCAAAGTCTGCTCCATTCTTCTTACCAACAGTTCCTGGTTTGGAATTTAAGTTTGCTGTTCCAGAGGAAGCAAAATGTGAAGAGGCTTCAAAGGTTAAACCTGCTTTTTCTTTTGAAATTTTGACTGCTTTTGGAAAACATTTGAAAAGTGAACATTTTGAAGATGCCTTGAAAATGTTAATGGAAATGGGCCCCTCGGGCATTGATGTAGAAATTCGTGGACTAGATCCAGATACTGGTGGTTCAGTTGATTTGTTAGTCAAGTTTTTGGATATGCTTGAATATGCATTAAAAAAACAGTGCTACTTTGAAGCAGTGCAAGGGTACTTATCACTTTTTTTGAAAAGACATGCTGAATTTGTAATTAAAGAAGCAGATGTTAATGATAAATGTGAAAAGCTGTCCATTGTTCAGGGGAATTCATGGCATGAATTGTGTGATACTTTTAATCAGACTTTGTGTCTAGTGTCTTATTTGAAAAATGCAGCCCTCATAAATTACTGATGCACTATTTTGCTTTTCTTGTACAGTGACCTATTTTAAATGCTTTAGATTCAATATTTTATGGTATTATACAGTGCTTTTGTATAACTTTAAAATTATTAAAATAAGTCTTTTGTAAATTTTGTTTTATTTCATTGCCTCTGACTATGACTTGTAATATTTTCCACTGAGAAATACTTCAGTTAAAAAATTCTTTCAGTAGATCTGGCAGTGTTGCCTGTTTTATGCTTGAAACTTGAGTACAGTACACCAGTGTAAAGACATTTTCAGCCTTTCAAAATTGTTGCAGTGTTACCATGCTTGTTTACTAAATAACATTGGTGAGCTACGGGAGTCCCTTGGTTACCAGCTGTTGGTTTTTACCAAGTCATTACATTGAGCAGATTTGTCCTCTGCTTTTAGAATCATTTCTTATTAGTACATAAAAGTGTAACCCATTGCTTTACAGATGCTTGTGTATTTGGCAAGTGTACCCTAATTAAGTCAGACCAGTTTTAAATTTTAATTAACCTTACAGTGTTTTCAATTAGTTTACAATGGCCCTTCCTAAACATGATACCATTATGTTTACTTGTTGCATTCTCACTATTTAGTTGCCTTGAAATA
Organism: Macrobrachium rosenbergii; assembly: GCF_040412425.1. Classification (NCBI taxonomy): domain Eukaryota; kingdom Metazoa; phylum Arthropoda; class Malacostraca; order Decapoda; family Palaemonidae; genus Macrobrachium; species Macrobrachium rosenbergii. The sequence continues at coordinate 22,722,589 of NC_089750.1, forward strand.
CAGATCATTGTTTGTTCCCACAAGAATACAAACCATCAACGTTTATTTGAGTATTTCTCAATACAAACTGGAAAAAGTCACTGAAGCTTGGTACTAAGGTGATTAACTGGTGATAGGCAGGTGAGGAACTCCCCCTACTCACCTGTTGTAAGCCGCCACTTTTTTCTTTGACTGGTTATGACAAGATGTGCAGAAGGTCTCTTTCTAACTCCCTTGTTGAAGCTTTCCGTTAACTGTATATTTGTTGGTTAATTTGGGACTTTGGATACTGCCCTAAATGAAATATGCTTGTGAGCAACAGTGCGTAAAATGTGAATGGGTGTATGGTTGCTTTATGTCCTTGACTGTGGATTTCTACCAGTTTTCATTTGTAGGGGTAGCACCTACAGTCCTGATTCCCTGTGAAGAGTGTGCCGACTGATCTCTGCAGTGGACAAGGTTTTCCAAGAATCATAGGAAAGCCAAAAGACATTCACTAGTATTTTCTGAGGGGAAAATACTCTGCTGTTGACACCACTGCACCTTTTCAATTCCTGTTATAGATTCCACTCTCTCCCTGTCGTCCCTCCTGCTTTTTCTCCTCAGGCTTTGTCCAGGGAGGGTACACAGATTGCAATAGTAGGCCAGCACATGCTCTCTGACAATGAAAACCAGTTGTGCACATGCTGAGTTCTCCCCAGGTGAGACTTTGGAATGTGTTCTTGGTCTGTCATCTTCTACCCCCTGCCTCACTGTTTGCTCCATTTATGCTGGTGTGTTCCTCTCTTTTGGAAAAGGCTTCAACCTGCAATTTAGTGGAGATTTTAAGACTAGAGGGTCCATCTCCATTAGAGCCTCTGCAGCCTGTTTAGGAGGCATTTTCAAGATCATTTAGCTTATTTATGAGTACAATATAATTACCTTGGGGAAGGGAATGCTATCATTGTCAAACCTGATGTCATCAGTGGAGCAAACTTTAGGGTTTGTTCAAGAGGCAAGGCTGTCGTTTTGACTGTTGTGGTGTCTGCTTGCTTGCCGTGTTTTGGATCAGGTAAATAGTCTGATCCAAGGATCACAAGGTTCCCTGAATTCCAGCAGATTAATCAAGTTGTGCCTTCTGCCTCTGACATGACAGTGGAAGTTTTATGCACTAGAATATGCCAAGACCATTTCACTTCAGGTTGACTCATCAGTCTGCAGACTGACAAACAACCTCCCTCTCAAGAGACTCCAACAAGAAGGCACTGTGGCTTGACCTGTGGTTTAACACACTCGCTGACTTCGCCTGTGAACAAACTTTGGCCTGCAGTCAAGATAGATTTCAGCCAAGAGTAGCCTCTTTACAAAACTAGGACTTCTCATTGTTCTTGTCTGTAGCTTTTCTAATAGCTGGGACACTGATCCAAGGCTTTGAACAGCACTACAGCCAAGCCTCTAGGGGTGGCCATACCTTCACTGTCAGGAAGGCTCAGGCCTCCACGAAACCATGACAGTCCTTCTCACAAAAGGTCCAGTAGTCTTCCCAGCTCTTTGTCCCCATCCCCTCACTGTCATGATCCAGCTTGAAGAGGAGGCTAGGAGAAGAGAGGGAGATGCTGAATCTCAAGTTTCCATGAGTAGGGGTGATGCCTGCTGTGCCACTGGGTAATGTGGCAATAACAGAGGTGAAGCCCTGGATAGTCTGTGTCTTTTGGGATGGTTACAGGCTGCCTTTGAAGGACTGCTGCCCTCCCCTTTGTCAGACACTAATCCTGCTTCTGGCCTTCTCTCCAAGATCACACAAAGCTGAGTGGAAATGAGGACATTACTGGAAAAGAATGTGTTGGTTAGAAGTCATTGACAACCTGTCTCCAGGCTTCTGCAGTTGGCTGTTCCTTGTGAAGAAGTCATCTGGAGGCTGGAGACCAGTTATTGATATCAATCTGTTTAAGAGTTTGTTCTTTGTTCTTGAGATTCATTTCAAGATGGTAGCGATGCATCCCTTGTTGGATTCCATGAAAGAAAAACTTCATGCATTTGAAGGATGCATATTTTTAGAAACCCAGCTGTCAGTCCGTCAGAAAGTTTCCTGCTCTCCTGTAAAGGAACTTTGTTCCTACAGGAATGAATACAAACCTCCACCTTCTATGTGGGAGTAAGTTTTGGCGCAAGCTGGTAACTGGTAGAAACTTGGTCACAATGTGGTTAACCAGGTGGAAATGGAGGGATAAGTGGGGGAGTATTCCTCACTCACTGACTGCTGCACTCACTTTTCTTCTGGCCATGGCAGAGAACAGACATGCTGTGCTCTTCTGTACCAGCTGCTGGCTGAGATCTTGGATTTTCAAATGAGCATTTGCTCACTGCAATTCTCTTCTTTATGTTTTTGTTGCCATGCTATTGTGTTTTATTTTTCAAGAATAAAAACTTGAACATTTTCTTTACCAGGACTTAGTCATCTTTGTTGGCAATTTATGTCTCTTATACTGACTTAACCTCTCTAGCTGTTTTTATGCAAGGGAATTTCCAGCATAGACTTTTCTTGGTAGAAAAATTTTGTCTGGGATTTGCTAGGGACATGGTAACTTTTGAAGAAGGGTTTTCATCAGCAGCTGTGTCATTCTCTTATATAATAATTTTTTGTGTATGTCTTGGACCTGTTGACAGAAGCAGAAGCCATTTTGGAGAAAGGTGCGATTAGAAGTCTTAAAGCACTGATTCCCAGTCTAATGCAGAGTTCCTTATCAGGGAACATGTTCAGGGATTAGAGACCAACATTCAACTTCTCTCCCCTATTGAGTTTGTGGTACAAACCCTTTTTAATAACTATTTGATAAGCATGGCTTAAGTTGCCATCAAAGAGAGACGACTTCTTACTTTAGAGAAACCTGAAGGACAAGTACTTTCAAGTACCCATTCTTCATAACTTGGAAGTATCTCTGCTTTGCCTGTGCAGAACTGTCTACCGGTTTGTGATGCTGTTTTAGACTGGCAACAGCCTTTTCCCTGGGATTTTTCCTACTTTCCAACTTTAGTTCACCTTGGGCTTTTTTTTATGTTGTTCACTTATTGCTAAACCCTTAAGGTATGGAGTTGTAGTGCTTTCAAGGGTGCAACTCCTTTCAGATCTTGATTGACTTCTCGAATTTTTATCACTGACGAAGGTTTGTGATCAGTTATGTGAAGTCTAACCTTGTTACCATGGAACTAGTAAAGTATATTAGTTTAATGACATTTGGTAGCAAGGAGTGCCTATTAGATGGACTTTCCTGTTAGAAAGCTTAGTGAGGTAATGGCATGGTTCCTCTGCCATCAGGAACAGCCTTCTCGGCTTTGGTAGGTGGTCTTAGTTCTTCTTTTTCCACGAGGTATCTTGTATAGCTCGTGCAAACCTCTCGTTCATTTCTATGTCACTTATGGCAATGGAGCGCCAATTCAGACTCCTTGCCATTTTGCTTTTTCTGAAGCAAGCATTAAGGAGATTTTTACTTTTCTTTGGTGACAGAAACCTTCTACAGGGGTTTCCTTACTCTCCACCTTTGGTGTTGCTCTGGAGGGGGGATGCACATAGTTAGGAAAAGTTTAGTCTCAAGTGTGTGCCCTTTGCACACACCTTTAGCAGTGCAGGTGCTCAAGTGGCCAGTTTGCATACCACTGGGTTGTGTGCAAGATGCATTCCATGCAGTTTGACTCAGCTGTCAGAGTGTGGTTGCAGGGTTTTTTTGTCCCTGTTCTCTTGAATAGCAGAGAGGTATTGAGTATTTAGGTTGCCATGCTCGATGGGTAGAGACCAGGATTACAGAAAGCTTTGGTTTTCTGTTTTCATTTTTGTTCTCTGAGCAATGATGGGAGTAAGCTGCATTACTTATAGGACACTGGTTGTGTTTGTTTTCCTTCTCCCAAACTCTAAGGTGTAATAAACAGAATGTTTCTCATTCCTCCCTCTTCACTTGACTCTGATGGTTCCTTGTTGGCCTCATGCTGTTTCCCTGGTTGAAGCTTTATTAAAGAAACCAGCCATATTTCTTAGTCAGCCGCTTCTTTGCCAATTCTGTTGTATAGTACACTTTCTGCAAACTTGCACAGGAATTCTCCAGTGATTCCTACAGTGATGAGTCTTTCTTGCAGGGCAGCAAGGGGATTACACTACCTTACAAGGTTTGCCCAGCGAACATGCATCAAAAGGAGGAGCATTTTCTATGATCAGTATCACAGAGGAGGGTACCTCTCTGCTCTGATTATATACTCAGCAGATTGTAGACTTTCCCTTTTTAACTTAGTCGAGTCAGGGCCCTTCCAGTGTCTGACATAAAGGCTGTGGTTTGCCTTTACAGTTTTTTCACTGATTGGGTTAGACTCCTCCCCTTTGGCACAGTTTCTTATCTCATGGGAACACTTGTTCTGAGTGATTATGTTCTTGGTGGTTTAAACACCTGTTCCGGTGTTGGACAATCTTTTTTACTTGAACTGTTCTTTCTTGCCCGTAATGTATAATTGGGGAAGCCTTATAGCCAGCCGTATTGCATTTGGCTTTCAGTAGGGCAGGGATTGCTGTCTATTTTGTGTTCCTCAGTGAAAACTGTTTCTCAAGACTCATCTCTATTTGACAAGAGACTGAGAGTTTCCTTGATTCTTCCCTCCAAATCTAGGTGACGAACCAGATGAGATACTGCTTTGCCCCTGTGCTTTTCAATACTATTTGGAGTTATCCATTCCCAAAGCTTGGAGTGTTTTCTAATTTCATTAGTACTGATTAGCATGGGAAAGAGTAGGTTAGGAGCCCTAATTTTTGGCTTTGTATGGGCCCAATGGACTGTCACCCGTCTGAAGAGGAGTTTTATCCCATCCTGTGGGAGTGCTCTCAAAGTCAAGGGTTTAAGTTTGTCTCACTGTTCAGTTGAACTTTGTAGTTTTCCAGGTAGTGAGGCTGGATGTCTGACATATCAGACTCCCTGTTCCTTATTCTACCTGAGAGATGCTCAAAAGTTCTAAATACTCTATTTTCAGGACCTTTGGTGGCTGCCCAAGGAGTTGTGTAGTTACCCGAGATCCGTTTTGGACTAGGCAGTACCTTGGTCTATCTACCTAAGCTTGATGTAAGTTTGGAGATGGAAGTGGAATGACTGAGTTCCATTCCATCCTCATTCCCTCTTTTGTGAGCAGCATCTGGGCCAAAGTACACGCTAAAGTCAGGCAGGGTACAGGAATTTCTTTTCAGGCATCATCCCTTGGTCTATGAATGGGTAACGTCTCCTTTGTTCTTTCTTTTATAACAAGAGAGAGAGGGGACTAGGTAGAGTTTTGTCCAGCACCCAGTTCTGGGCTTTACCAGGACTAAACTGCCTCCTGACATGAAATCCCTTACAGGAGACATTGTGCTTGTCTGAATGTTTCCATACTTGAGTATAGTAATCCTTCCTCACTTTAGGCAAGGCACTCAGGCCCAGGACCTTACTACTCTGGCCAACCATTTTGCCAGACAGGTAGTAGGTTCAGGAGTCATGTCCTTCCCTGCTTGCAAGGCAATCAGGATCATGGCAATTCTGTGGTGGTTCTCAACTTCAATCAGTTGTAGGGATCTACCTTACACCTAGGGAGTATGTCTTATACATAAAAGGCGATGATGTGCTTTCCCATAGGACAAATAATAGTGTAAATTTCTCCTTTTATATTCAGCTGCACCACAACTGCTCGCCTTGTTAACCACCTGCTTAACCACTTTTTTACCAAGTTTCCAGCTCTTGATGAAAGATACTCCTATATTAAAGGCTCTGGAATACAAACCAGAAAAATACAAATTTTTGAAATGAACCTTACCTCTCCATTACATAGCTTTTACTTCCGCGCCAGTGGGAGTTCGACAGACTGAAACAAAAAATGAGAACACTCGGTTTTCTATGAATACCCCTCTATCCATCTACTTCCCCCACCCCCACCAGGGAACTAATAAGTCTACTTCTGTCGCTGGTTTCGGTAGGAGTTTGGCAGATGCACTTGGTTTTTCTGTTAGTTCATTCTTTTATTTTTTTAATATTTGTTTGGTAAGATTCTGTAATGTAAGAGTTGCCGTAACAGGCATTATTCTAGTTTTATTACCCTCAGGATATGTTTTACTGAGGGAAAAGTTATAATTGGAAAACTATATGAAGCGTAATTGAACGAAATACGGTAATCGATCGTTAATTGATTGTTAGGTTGTAGAAACAACTATAGAGGATAATACTAGTAAGACTTTTTAAGCTAAAGGGATGCATTTCTTGCTTGCTTTCCCACTTAGTAACTGGTTAAGTCCTCTGGTACTTCTCTTCGATCTCTTACTTCAAATGAGCTTTCCATTGATTCAGGCATTAGAGTAATTTCATATTGTTATTATTTTTAGTTTTGTTATTTTCTGCGCCACCCGTATTCACAGGGGGTGCATACCAGACTTCCCCGAGAATAGTTAACACCCCCCCCCTCTAAAAATGCTTATAACTGCCTATCTTGAAAGATCAAATACCAAATGTATACTTAAAGTATCATCCTACATCAAATATACCTTAAATTATTATCCTATTACTATTATTAATATAATTTCAAAGTCATCTTAAACATTTTACCCTTAAAAATATGTGTAAGAGGTGCAAAAAAATGAGCAGGTAAAAGAGAACTGCTACTTTATTCAAGATCCAGGCAGTTTATATAGCGGCAGACTGGCGCCATGCCGCGACAGACAATGAGATTGAGAGTGACCTGAGGTCGATAATAATTAACAATAATATACAGCGAGCAAGTACACTTTACAACATAAAAACAGATAGAATTCAAATATGGATATAATCTTGATGCCTGTGAACGAAGAAATACAAGATACACAATTGACAACAGGTGAACAAATATATACATAGTTTAAATGATTGAATTCGTGTGACCTGGCATGTCAGGCGTGACCAATTGTAGAGGCGAAGAAAATGAGACGCCACCATAGAAAACTTGCGTAGCGGAGACTTAGCAAATGACGCGTTCAGTGGAGACTTTGCAGATGGCTCTGTAGGTGTCTTTAAAATACTCCCCCCCCCCAAGACGTGGGACGCGCCTGATCAGTCTGCGTATCTGCTGGGGCGCTGAAGGGTGCCATGGCTGCATGAGGACAATGGGGGAGCACCCTGTGCGTGAGGGTGCCAGACTGCGGGTGAGGGCGGGCTTTTTCACGGGCGTCTGCATGCCCGCTGCTTTCGGGGGCCTGGTTGCGGCGGAGGATGACCGAGCAGGGGTTGCGCTGCGGTGACGTCTGTGTCCTCCTCCAGGAGGGCGGGCTTGATCTGGTCTACTGACACCCAATCGTTCCTCCCGGAAAGTGCCAGCAGGAATGCCTTGTTGTTCCTCTCCAGCACGCGGAAGGGGCCCCGAGGGTTTGGTCAGTGGCGGGTGGACGGCGTCATCCCTGACGAAGACGTGAGTGGTGGATGCCAGTCCCGGCGGTGTAAAAGTGGCCGACCTGTCGGTATATGTCCGCTTGCAGGGGGCGAACTTGCTGACCACGTCGCGGAGCCTCTGCAGCGATGGGTTGTGGCGATCTTCTGTCACAAGTTCGCCCGGGACCACGAGGGACTCGCCGTAGGTTTTCTCAGCTGTAGACGGGGCACCGTCGGCCTTGGGGGTGGTCCTCAAGCCGAGGAGGACCCACGGCAGCTGACATTTCCAGTCCTCGGCGGTGCAGCGGGCCATGAGAGACACCTTCAGGGACCTGTGAAACCGCTCGACCAAGCCATTGGCCGCTGGGTTGTAAGCCATGGTGGTGTGATGCGTTGTCCCCAGCAGCCAAGCCAGGGCGGACCACAACTCGGACAGGAAGGTGGGCCCCTGTCGGTTGTGATGTGGTCCGGGACGCCGAAGCGGCTGACCCAACTGGAGAGCAGGGCCTCGGCACAAGCGCTGGCAGTGGCTTCTTGCATTGGTGTGGCTTCAGGCCACCTCGTTGAGCGATCTCCCACCATCAGGAGATATCTGGACCCGCCTGATGGGGGAAGGGGCCCGACGACGCCGATATGAATGTGGCCGGCGCGCTCTGGCTGCGGGAACTCGCCAACCCCAGACTGTGTGTGACGTCCCACCTTGCTGGTTTGGCACTGCAGGCACTGTTTCGCCCAGGTCCTGGCGTCTTTCTGCACACCGTGCCAGACGAACTTCCCTGACAGCAGCTTGGCTGTTGATCTGCCAGAGGGATGTGAGAGGCCGTGAATGATGTTGAATACCTGGCGGCGGTGGGAAGCTGGAACTAAGGGGCGGGGCTGGCCAGTACTGACGTCGCAGAGGAGACTTGGACCTCCAGGGGTGAGGGGCATGTCCCTCCACTTCAGGGACGTGGTGGCGGTGCGGTAGGCTGGGGTTTCTGGATCCGCGACCTGTTCCCTGGCGAGGTCTTCATAATTTACCCCGAGCTGCACCACGTTCAGCTCGACTCTGGAGAGGGCGTCCGCCACAGGATTTTTCTTGCCGGAGCAGGTGAATTCGGCGATGGCCAAGAGATGTCGCTGCTGCCTGGAAGACCATGCGTCCCCTTGCTTAGTGAAGGCTGGTGGTCCGTGAAGATTGTGAAGGGTGTCCCCTCCAGGAGGAACTTGAAGTGCCGGACTGCTCGGTACACTGCGCAGAGTTCCCTGTCGAAGGTGCTGTAGTGGGCCTCTGCGGGGTTGAACTTCTTGCTGAAGAAGGCGATGGGTTGGGGAACGCCGTTGATGACCTGCTCCAGGACAAGCACCACAGGCGATGTTGCTGGCGTCCGTCATCAGTTGGAGGGGGGCGCTGGGATCCTGGTGTGCCAAGGTGGTTGCCTTGGTGAGGGCGGCCTTCGTCAGGGAGAAGGCCTGCTGCTGGCTGGGTCCCCACAACAGGGACTTTGGTTGGCCTTTCAGCACTTCTGTCAGGGGGGCCGTGGTGTGCGCGATCCCGGGGATGAACTGCCTGTAGTAGTTCACCATCCTGAGGAACTCCTGGACGGCCTTGACGGAGGTGGGGGTGGGGAACCTGGTGACGGCTGTGACCTTGGATGTGAGCGGGCGGACACTTGCCGGGGATATCTCGTGGCCCAGGAAGTCAGCTTTCTGGACGCCGAAGGTGCACTTGTCGAAACGCACGATGAGGCCGTTCTCCTGCAGGCGCTGCAGGACTGCCCAGATGTGTTTCTGGTGCTCAGTGTGGGACCTGGAAAATATGAGGATATCATCTACGTAGCAGACGCAGAACTTCAGGTCCCCCAGGATGCTGTCCATGAGCTGCTGGAAGGTCGCCCAGGCATTCCTCAGGCCAAAGGTGGAGAAGGGGAACGCGTAGGACCCGAAAGGCGTGATGATGGCGGTCTTTGGTATATCCTCTGGTGTGACCGGTACCTGAAAATAGGATTTTAAAAGATCTAATTTAGTGAATATTTTGGCCCCGTGAAAGGAGGCTGTGAGATCCTGCATGTTCGGCAGGGGGTAGTGGTCGGGCTCCGTTGCTGTTAAGACGCCTGTAGTCGCCGCAGGGTCTCCAGGAGCCATCCGATTTCTGCACCATTTGGAGGGGGGAGGCCCACGGACTGGAGGCCTTCTTGCAGATTCCCATCCGCTCTATTTCAGTGAATGCAGTTTTGGCCTCCTGAAGGAGCTGTGGGGAAGCCTTCGGAACTTTGCATGTGTAAGGGGCCCGTTCATTTTTATATGATGGTATATGCCATGTTTGGCTGGGGCCCCGGGGACTTGGCGGAGCTCGGGCCTGAATACGTCCAGGAACTCCATCAGCAGCTGTGCATGCTGGTGGGGGGCGGCGGAGCAGATGGTGGGTGCCTTGGGTCCCGTTGCCAACGGGAAGGACCTGCAGGAGTCTGTGTCGAGGAGGCGCTTCCGCCTGACGTCGACTGCTAGCCCGAAGTGGGCAAGGAAGTTAGCACCCAGGAGCGGGGTCCCTATGTCGCGTCGATGAAGTCCCAGGAATAACTCCGGCCAAGGATGGAGATCGACAGGGGCCTGGTGCCATAGGAGAGGATGGGGGATCCGTTGGCGGCCGTCAGGGAGGCAGCCGGATCCGGTTCACACTTGAGGTCCTCCTTGGATGCCGGGAAGATCAATCTAACGGCCCCCGTGTCGACCAGCATCATCCTGCCGGAGACGGTGTCGCGGATGTAGAAGCCTAATGATTCTGGGCTCCTGGGTTTTTTGGCTGCCATGGCAGTCTTTCCTGCTGGCTGCCGCCTCCCCCGTTTTTTGAACGGGTGAATGAACAGGGCGGCAGGCAGTTCCGGGCATCTTTGCCAAACCACTTGTGGTAGTGGCACAGGCCCGTGGAACTCCACTTGTTGTGGGGCAGTGGGTGCCTTCTGGTGACGACATTGACTTCCTGCTCCGCGCCTTCTTCCTGCTGGATGGAGTTCACTGGTAGTGTGGGCGCTGTTAACCGCTTAGTTGCCTTCACGCAGTCCGTCAGGTGTTGCGCCGTTTGGATGAAGATGTCGAGGGGCATGGTGTAGGGTTGAGGAATCTGGGTGCTGGACCTCTGGGAGGAGCTGGTGAAGGAAGATCTCCCGCGACAGGCTTACTTCCTGCTGCTTTTTGTTGCCGTCGAAGTCTGGGAGTGAGAGCAGGTCTTTGATCATGCCCCATGACTCCAATGCGCTTAAATCCTGCTGCGGGTTGACGGCAAGGTCGATGGCGCAGGCGGCCCGCTCGGCGATTGGTAGGGAGCACGTCTCGAGGAGGGCCTTCTTCAGGATGTGGTATGTGAGGGGGCGTGCGGCGGACACCCGCTGGACGAGTTTCCTATAGATCTCCTCCGGCAGGGCATTAAGGACTGTGACAGCCTGCAGCACTTCGTCGGTAAGGTCCGCTATCCTGAACTGGCTCTCGACCCTATACAGCCACGTCGTTGGGTTCCCCTGCGTGAACGGCGGCAACTTTATGGACAGGGCGGTTCGCGACTGTGCTGCCGGGCCGGGGAGTGTGCGGGGCACGGGCATGGGTGTGGAGGAGCGTGAGAGCCTCGGTGCGGGCGGGTGAGATGGGAGGAAGGTAGACATCCAAATCCGCGAGGTTCGCGGTTAATTGCACAAGGGAGGGATGTCCGCATCCATGCTCGCTCTTTGCCCTCTTAACTGGAGTGGGGTAGGGTCTGCGTCAAAACGCACTCGAAGTGCGCGTGTGCGTCCGGCACGACGCTGGTGATTTTGCCGACGAGAGTCAGCACGCCCAAACGCTGGTTACAACGCTGTCGTTAGTCCGCTAAGGGCGTGAGTAAGTTCCTGGAGCCAAGACTGAGTCGCCGTATGGGTCCGCTAATGGTTCCAGGACTATTCCGGGGCTCACCACTGTAAGAGGTGCAAAAAAACGAGCAGGTAAAAGAGAACTGCTACTTTATTCAAGATCCAGGCAGTTTATATAGCGGCAGACAGGCACCTGGCCGCGACAGACAATGAGATCGAGAGTGACCTGAGGTCGATAATAATTAACAATAATATACAGCGAGCGAGTACACTTTACAACATAAAAACAGACAGAGTTCAAATATGGATATAATCTTCATGCCTGTGAACGAAGAAATACAAGATACACAATTGACAACAGGTGAACAAATATATACATAGTTTAAATGATTGAATTCATGTGACCTGGCACGTCAGGCGTGACTAATTGTACAGGCGAAGAAAATGGGACGCCACCATAGAAAACTTGCTCAGCGGAGACTTAGCAAATGACGCATTCAGTGGAGACTTCGCAGACGGCTCTGTAGGTGCCTTTACATATGTACATACTTCTAACCCTTCCAGCCGATAACAGAGAGAAAGAGAGAGAGATGAACTGAGTTGCTTGCATGGTGAAACAATTAAAAAGGCAATAATACAGTATATATTATGTGTATCTTTCTATCAACCACTGCCTTTCTCTTTCTTTTATCTTTCTATCTATCTATCTATCTATCCATCTGTCACCTTTGCTTTGGTGTGAGAGAGAGAGAGAGACCTCAGTGGGCAACATATATTTGACCAAGTATGGGCAACACTTTCTACCCTTCCTGGTCAATATGTCAAGATATTTGACAGGTAACACCCTCCCCCTTTGCTCTGAGAAGACTGGGAAAAAGATGAGGGGAAAAAATTTATAACTAATACCTTACTAGGCAGTCCAGTTATCGGTGGGCTCAGTTATCAGCAATCCAGTTTTTCAGCGCTTGTCTAGCGACAAAAATCAGCGATATTCAGTGCCAATATGCACTGATTTCCACTTATCGGCACTGATAATTGCGTGTTGGTGCTGATACATACCTAACAGAGGCACCAGTAACTGAAAATCGGCAATTTTTGAAGCATCCTCTCCAGCTTTCCCCTCTGGCCTCAGTATTCCACACCGTCACCTCTCTGGGCGGGTGAGGTGGATTTTTTTTTGGCCCAATGAAGTACATGGAACTTAGTCGGTCACGTTCCAGCAGTTCCATATCAACGCTTTGGAGGGCGGTGACAGTCTTCCTGTCCTTGGGAAACTTCTTCCCCAAGAGGTTTCCTTTTAGGCTGGTTCTGAACAAAACAGCAATAGTGCGCCGTAAACAAGTGGTTTTGGACTCGAGTTGCTTCATTCAGGTTATGGTTCATTCTTCTCCATAACCAACAGACACAGGTGCCTCTGTCTACCACCCTTCTCGTAGGGGTCCAAAAGGTCACTACCTTTTCCCTATCCAGGGCCTCCCCTGGTGTCGGAATAGTCCTTAGACGGAGCGTCATTCAGGTAGTCTTGTGACCTTTTCCTGGACCTGGAAGTAGGTCTGTTTGCAACCCAATTCAGCCACAAACTATCAAGCTGTCACGTCTGGTATAAACTCAGCCTGCGCCAGCCCCTCAAGCTCTGATGTCCTGGCTTTGTGGTCTTTGTGAATCTTAGTTTAGGAGGAAACTGATATTGGTCCTGTTATTACTGTTTTCCTGAAATCAGTTAAGGGATCCTACTCTACTGCAGTATGGTTCTGCAGTTAAGTAACTAGCACTCTTCACATAGTTTTTGGCTACAGTAATGATGCGGCTGCATTGGCCTTGAGGAAAGTGTTTTGTTGGAACCAGACTCACAGGCTCTTAACTTTCATCCCTAAGGTCTGTGTTCGTCTAAGAACAGTATTCCGTCCACATTCGGTTTCCTGGTCTTTGAGTAATGTATCGGAGTTAGCTTCGGTAACCAACAATCATCTTGTTCTTACCTTTCCTTGTTGAGGAAGCCCCAAACATTTTTAATCAGCTTAGCTTCTAGTGTTAGTTTTCCTGGACTGTCTGCCCTGTCTGGCGGAACCAATCATTTTGGTTTCCCCTCATCAGGGGTAGTGTTGCGAATTCCTCACCCTAACTTTCTATCTACATTGAAGGTCCTCATTTTCGGTGGTCACCTTGGAAAGTACTCCCCTTTTACAAGGTCTGTTTCTGTGCCCAGTTTTCTCCTTACAGGCTTTTTTAGACAGGACCTCGCAATTTTGTCAGATCCTCTCTTTTAAAAAAGGGGGGGTTACTGTCATTGGGTCTGCTATTAGGCAGGAAGTATTTTCTTAATACAAGCCTATTCAGGTTCTATTCTAAGCTCATGATCTTAGACGGTGACCACTTACATTATTTTCATTACATGAATTTAGAGGACCTTACTAATGTTCAGGGTAGAATTCTCCTAGTTTTCAACATCTCTATTTAATTCTTTAATAGCATAAGAATGATGTTTATTTCTCTGTTATTATTTCACGGCTGACACGGGACCCGATCCAGAAAAAGGATTTTGACAAAGGAAAATCTATTTCTGGAGAGGGGCCCGTGACTTGGTGACCCACCCCTGTTTTTCATTCTCTCCCTCCCATGGTAAACTTCATTCTAGTGGGGTGGGTGCTAACATGGAATGCGGCTAGTGTTGCCTTGTATACAGTCCTTGAGTAGTGCATGGGCTTGTATCGGCACCTCTCTTGTTGGGACTTTTGACATTGGGAATCTCTATAGGATAAGATTCCGTGTTTTTGTAGTTCACCCTTTTCCATACACGACTCCATCTAGTGGAGCTCGCTCTGGGGGTAGTAACTCCAGCATTTCATTTAGCTTTCTCTGGTATCTAGCAACGGAATTACCTAGAAATAAGTGCTGAATGGACTTTTTCACCGGGTGACACGGGCCCCTCTCCAGAAATAGATTTTTCCTTTGTCAAAATCCTTTATTTATCATACAAACAAATAAATAACGAGCGAGAGAGAGAGAATTATTATTTTTATTAATGTTATTTAATCTTATTAAACTTAATATTAATATTTGAAAATGACTACTGTACAGTAAATCATTATTTTATCATAAAATATATATGTAGTTACAGTACAGTACTGTATTTAGTCACGAAAATAATACTGTATATGAAAATACAGAATATTGCTCTACGAAAAAATCTGTGAATGGGTGAGTTTTCCAGCAAATAATTTATAGATAGGCTCCACAGAAAATTCCGCGAATTACAAGCTGGCGAATCCAGGGGGTTGACTGAGTATTTCAGTTCTAGTGCCAGAATTCGTTCTCTGATAGGATTGCTTGAATAAGAATAAGAGGACTCTCCCGATGTTTTTTCCCCTCTTTAATTTTACCATATCCGATCAGCTCGGTAGCAGTGATGCTTCATCTCTTTCTGGTAGTATTTAAGTGAGTTTTAGCTGCCTTGTCGAGGAAAGTTATCTTTTCAATTCCCTGTAGCTAAGGAACGTTCACATTTTAAGGCTAGTATAAGTATCAGTTAGGTGTCTTTGGCAAGTATCAGTTAGGTGTCTTTGGCTTTCTTGTGTATTGTGTATTTTTTCAACCAGGGCTATAATTTCTTTTTTGAAGAGGTTAATTGCTTTCTGTAAGGAGAGGTTAACATATGATTTGTGGAAACAGAAGTTTCATTTGATTTGTGGCTTGTGTATGTTCAAGGCTTTAATGCAGTTTATGTAAAGGGAGCCTCTCTTAAGATATTTCTTCTTGCTGCCATATATTGGAGAAAGAGAACTATACTTTGTAATCTAAGGGCCTGTAAGAGGTGTCAAAGAAACGAGCAGGTAAAAGTTACTGCTACTTTATTACAGATCCAGGCAGTTTATATAGCGGCCGACTGGTGCCAGTCCGCGAAAGACAATGGAATTGACTGTGACCTGAGGTCGAAACAATAAACAATAATATACAGTGAACGAGTACAATTTACAATACAAAACATACAGAACTTCAATATGGATACAGTCTTGATGCCTGTGAATGAAGAAACATATGATACACAATGTGTGACATTTGTATAAATACGTATAAAGTAAAAATGGTTAAAAATGCGTGACCTGGAACGTTTTAGGCGTGACTAATTGAGTGTGTAGAAAATGGGAAGTCACCAAAGAAAACATGCTCAGCGGAGACTTAATTAATGGCGCCGCCGAAACACTACGCTGGCGCCGATGTGGTGACTTTACAAATACTCCCCCCCCAAGACGTGGGACGCGTCTGACTAATCATTATATCTGCTGGGACGCTGAAGGGTGCCGCGGCTCCTTGAAGATAACGGAGGGGTCTCCCGCCTGTGAGGCTGCTGGCTGGGCGGTCCCTTCCTGGGGCGGCCGCGCGCCCGGCATCTGCGGGGGTGAGGGCGTGCTGGAGTGCGGTTGGGCGGAAGGGGTGCCGCGGCGCTGTCGGTGCTCTCCGACAGGAAGGCGGGCTTTAAGCGGTCTATTGAAACCCAGTCGTCCTTCCCAGGGAGTGCCAGCCGGAACGCCTTGCTGTTCCGCTCCAGCACGTGGAAGGGTCCCCTGTAGGGCTTGGTTAGTGGTGGACGGACGGCGTCGACTCTGACGAAGGCGTGGGTGGCGGATGACAGCTGTGGCGGCATGAAGGTGGTTGATTTGTCGATGTATGAGCGCCTGCAAGGGGCGAACTTGCCGGCCACGTGACAGAGCCTCTGCAGTGATGGGGCGTGGCGTTCATCTGTCACGAGCTCTCCCGGTACCACGAGGGGTTCCCCGTAGGTCTGTTCGGCTGCAGATGGGGTGCCGTCGGCTCTGGGGGCGGTTCTCAACCCGAGGAGGACCCACGGCAGTTGATGTTTCCAGTCCTCGGCGGTGCAGCGGGCCATGAGGGATGACTTCAGGGACCTGTGGAAACGTTCGACCAGGCCGTTGGCCGCTGGGTTGTACGCCGTGGTGGTGTGATGCGTGGTTCCCAGCAGTTGAGCCAGGGCAGACCACAACTCGGAGAGGAAGATGGGGCCCCTGTCGGTTGTGATGTGATCCGGGACGCCGAAGCGGCTAACCCAACTGGAGAGCAGGGCCTCGGCGCACGCGCTGGCGGTGGCTTCTTGCATGGGTGTGGCTTTGGGCCACCTCGTCGACCGTTCTACCACCATCAGGAGGTATCTGGATCCGCCTGATGGGGGAAGGGGCCCGACGACGTCGATATGGATGTGGCCGAAGCGGCGCTCTGGCTGCAGGAACTCGCCTATCCCCGACTGCGTGTGACGACCCACCTTGCTGGTCTGGCACTGCAGGCATTGTTTTGCCCAGGACGTGGCGTCCTTTTGCACCCCGTGCCAGACGAACTTTTTTGAGAGCAGTTTGGCCGTGGTCCTGCCGGAGGGGTGTGAGAGTCCGTGAATTATGTCGAATATCTGGCGGCGGCGTGAGGCTGGAACCAAAGGGCGGGGCTGACCTGTGCTGATGTCGCAGAGCAGGCTTGGGCCTTCAGGGGCGAGGGTCACGTCCCGCCACTTGAGGGACGTGATAGCGGTGCGGTATGCTGGGGTTTCTGGGTCAGCGGCCTGTTCTCTGGCGAGGTCCTGGTAATCTACACCAAGCTGCACTGCGTTCAACTCGACTCTGGAGAGGGCGTCTGCCACAGGATTTTTCTTGCCGGGGAGGTACCTGACGGAACAGGTAAATTCGGCTATGGCTGAGAGGTGGCGCTGCTGTCTGGAAGACCATGCATCCCCCTGCTTCGTGAAGGCATGAACCAGTGGCTGATGGTCTGTGAAGATTGTGAAGGGCATCCCCTCCAGGAGGAACTTGAAGTGCCGAACTGCGCGGTACATCGCGCAGAGTTCCCTGTCGAAGGTGCTGTAGTGGGTCTCTGCGGGATTGAACTTCTTGCTGAAGAAGGCGATGGGCTGGGGGGCGCCGTTGATGATTTGCTCCAGGACAGCACCGCAGGCGACGTTACTGGCATCTGTCGTCAGCTGGAGGGGGGCCTTGGGATCCTGGTGTGACAAGGCGGTTGCCATGGCGAGGGCGGCCTTCATCAGGAAAAGGCCTGCTGCTGGCTGGGTCCCCAAGACAGGGACTTGGTTGGCCTTTTAGGACTTCCGTCAGGGGGCCGTGGTGTGCGCGATCCCGGGATGAACCGCCTGTAGAAGTTTACCATCCCGAGGAACTCCTGGACAGCCTTGACGGAGGAGGGGGGTCGGGAACCTGGCTACGGCTGCCACTTTCGATGTAAGAGGGCGGACGCCTGTCGGAGACACCTCGTGACCCAGGAACTCTGCTTTCTGGACGCCGAAGGTGCACTTTGAAAAGTGGACGATGAGGCCGTTCTCTTGAGGCGCTGCAGGACTGCCCTGATGTGTCTTTGGTGTTCGCTGTGAGACCTGAAAATATGAGGATGTTGTCGACGTAGCAGACGGAGAACTTTAGGTCCCCAGGATGCTGTCCATGAGCTGCTGGAAGGTTGCCCGGCGTTCCTCAGCCCAAAAGTGGAGAAGGCGAACACATAAGACCCGAAGGCGTGATGATGGCTGTCTTTGGTATGTCCTCTGGTGCAACAGGTACCTGGAAATAAGATTTGAGAAGGTCCAATTTAGTGAATATTTTGGCCCCGTGAAAGGGGGCCGTGAGGTCCTGCATGTTGGGTAGAGGGTAGTGGTCGGGCTCCATTGCAATGTTGAGCCGCCTGTAGTCACCGCAAGGTCTCCAGGAGCCGTCCGGTTTCTGCACCATGTGGTGGGGGAGGCCCATGGACTGGAGGCTTTCCTGCAGATTCCCATCCGCTCCATCTCCGCGAATGGCTCCTGAAGGCGCTGAGGGGAAGCCTGCGGAACTTCGCATGTGTCGGGGGCCCTTTAGTTGTTATATGGTGGTATATGCCGTGCTTGGCTGGGGTCCCGGGGACTTGGCGGCTCGGACTTGAATACCTCAGGGAACTCCGACAGTAGGTGTGCATATTGGTGGGCTGATGGTGGGTCTGGGTCCCGCTGTTAACGGGAGAGACCGGCAGGAGTCAGTATCGAGGAGGTGCTTACGCCTCACATCGACTAGCAGGCCGAAGTGCGCCAGAAAATCGGCCCCCAGGAGTGGGGTTCTACGTCCCGCGACGATGAAGTCCCAGGAGTAACTCTGGCCAAGGATGGAGATCGACAGGGCCTGGTGCCGAGGAGAGGATGGGGGTTCCGTTGGCGGCCGTCAGGAAGGCGGCGGGTCTGGTGTCTGGTTGCGGTCCTCTCTGGATGCCGGGAAGATCGATTTAAAGGCCCCTGTGTCGACCAGCATCATCCTGCGGAGACGGTGTCGCGGACGTAAAAACCTACTGTTTTTGAGCCCTGGGTTCTTCGGTTGCCATGGCGGTTTGTCCTGCTGGCCGCCACCCCCGTTTTTTGAACGGGCGAACAAGCAGGGCGGCAGGCAGTTCAACAGGCGTCCTTTCCGAACCAATTGTGGTAGCGGCAGAAGCCTGGGGACCTCCACCTGCTGTGGTTCGGTGGACGTCTGTTGGCGATGGCGTTGACGGGCTGCTCTACGTCCTCTTCTGGCTGGACGGAGCTGACCGACTGTGTGGCCGGTTTTAGCCACTGTGAAGCCTTGACGGAGTCTGTAAGATGTTGCGCCTCTGATGAGGTCCTCGATAGGCATGGTGTAGGGGTGAGCAATTTGGTTGCGTACCTCCGGGAGGAGTTGGCGAAGGTAGATTTCCCGTGCGAAGCTTATCTCCTGTCGCTTCTTTGTGCCATCCAAGTCTGGTAGTGACAGGAGATCCACGACCATGCTCCAAGCGTCTCTTGAGTTGAGGTCGTGGCGTGGGTTTATGGCGAGGTCGATAGCACGGGCGGCCCGCTCGGCGATGAGCAGGGAGCAAGCTTTGAGGAGGAACTTTTTTGTGGCGCTGTATGTGAGGGTGTGTGTTTCGGGTACCCGCGAGATGAGTTTTCTGTACACGTCCTCCGGAAGGGCGTTGAGCACTGTGTCGGCCTGTAAGATTTCGTCCGTCAGGTCCGCCACTCTGAAGTGGCTCTCCACCCTGCGTAGCCACATCGATGGGTTCCCCTGCATAAAAGGCGGCAGCTTTACGGTGAGGGCGGCCCGCGATTGTGTTGCCCGGCCATCGTGTGTTCGGGGCACTGGTGTGGGTGTGGAGGTGCGGGAGGGCCTTGATGCGGGGCGGGCGCGGGTGTGATGGGAGGTAGGTAAACCTCCGAGTCCGCGAGGTCCACGTTTAACTGCATGAAGGAGGGGATACCCGTGTCCATGCTCGCTCCTTTGATCTCTTACTGGAGTGGGGTACTCGCGTCAGTACGCACTTTCGTGCGCCGTATGGTTCTGCTAGTGACGCTGGTGGGGTACGCCGACGAGAGTCAGCACGCTCAAACGCTGGTTACAGCGCCGTGTTTAGGCCGCTAAGAGCGTTTTGGAGGAATCCTGGAGCCAAGACTAAGTCGCCGTGTCGGTCCGTTAATGGCTCCGGGATACTCCGGGGGTCACCACTGTAAGAGGTGTCAAAGAAACGAGCAGGTAAAAGTTACTGCTACTTTATTACAGATCCAGGCAGTTTATATAGCGGCCGACTGGCGCCGGTCCGCGAAAGACAATGGAATTGACTGTGACCTGAGGTTGAAACAATAAACAATAATATACAGTGAACGAGTACAATTCACAATACAAAACATACAGAACTTCAATATGGATATAGTCTTGATGCCTGTGAATGAAGAAACATATGATACAAAATGTGTGACATTTGTATAAATACGTATAAAGTAAAAATGGTTAAAAATGCGTGACCTGGCACGTTTTAGGCGTGAATAATTGAGTGTGTAGAAAATGGGAAGTCACCAAAGAAAACATGCTCAGCGGAGACTTAATTAATGGCGCCGCCGAAACACTATGCTGCCGCCGATGTGGTGACTTTACAGGCCTCTTTCCAAATATGAGGGCAGTATTGGGGAAGTACTAGTCCATGCGCAGGTTTTTTTTTTTTTATTTTGGAGTTAAAGATATTCTCACTGTTCTGGGTTTTCTTGCGGATAAGTTTTGCCTTTATTTGCGGTGTTTTATCACCACTGATCACTTCTAAGAGGTTATCAGTCCTTATAAGAGCTCTTTTTAGCGAAGCAGAGGTCTTTACATGGAGGTCATATGATTTTGGGAAGTTTTTGACCTAGCAAGATTCAAGCTTGGTTCTTTCCTGTTACCTGAACATCGGTTGAAAGGTGGTCTCTTATCAGATTCGATGTTAGTTTAAGCTTTCAAGGTCTGAGGCACAATCATGGGAGATCTAGAATTTCGGGAGTTTAATCAGTATTGGTGGAGGTCTGTTACACTAATAACTCTGAATTTCATAGAAGTAATTTACCAGGTAATTACATAGCTACAGTATAGGTTTTCAACCACGGCAGCCTAAAAAAAAATTCAACATTTGCGGCAGCGCTTCTATTGTTTTGTATAGATGACAGGCCCTGCCCACCTTCAGGTTCCGACAGGAACAATTTAGCAGGGAGCTTCAGTTTGTTTTCTGCTGGCTTCCAAACAACATCGGTGGCTTTCTGCAGTCTGCTTCATAATTTTTCGGATGTTATTTCGTCTTTTGGTGAAGTATTAAAATTTTGTTGTGGCCTTCAAGCCTAAGATATATTGTTAGCTTTGGTTAACTATATGCCTAACTTTTTTTGTCAGAATGTCTGATTCTAGTTCTTCAAGCATTCGTTTCTGCAGCGTAGGCTGTAAGACTAGGTTAACGAAGTCTTCTTATGACTCTCACACTAAGTGTGTTAAATGTAGGGGGCAGGAATGCAATAAGGATAGGACTTGCATATAATTTCAGGACTGGGATGATAAAAAGTGGAAGGTATTGAAGTCTCACTCGGACAAACTTGAAAGGGACAGGAAGAGGAAGGCGGTCTTCAAAGGCAAGAATAAATCTAGTGTAGAGTGTACCCCTTTACCTAGTATCGTAGATGATAGCGCTATTCCATCTCCTCTGAGTGCTGCTATGTCTCTTCACCTTAGCCCTCATACTTCTTTACCACATACTCCTGTGCCAGCTTCCCATGCTTCCAGTCTTGATGCCATTGCCAGCCTCGAATCAAGGTTCAACCAGAAAATTAATTTAGTGATTAGTACTGTGGCGGAATTGGGGGCTTCCCTTAAGGTCCTGTTGGACAAAGAGTTTACCTATGTGCAAAGTGATAGTGTTGTGCATGTTGAGGTGGCTGCTCATCCCACCCATGCTCCTAGACGAAGGTCCCTGTCCCGCTCCCCCGCACCAGGGAGAAGACATACCAGAGGTCCAAGAGAGGTGGGGTTTGCCCATAGGTAGTCGCCCCCTCTGTCGAGCCTGTTGCTGCGACAGAGCGCCATTGGAAAACTGTCTTGGTGAGTGTGCATCAACTTTCTTCGGAATCAGAAGGTTACAGTCCTGACAAGAGGCGCCCGTGGCGCCACCCAGCTTCGTCGCATCCGCTTAAGAGGCACACCGCCGATGTGGACTGCTCTCCTCTTTCAGTCAAGAGGTACATGGAGGCCATTCGTAGCCCTCAGCCCTCCTGCAGCTTCACTGATCAGCTTCCTGCCTTCTCTTTGGCTCGACCACTGTCTGCTTGGGATAGCCCAGAGTCCTTCTCGTATCTCGAGCTCCCATTTTTGATTCCCAAATGCCCGAAAGATCTGCTCAGGCACCCATCACCCGCTTCAAATTTCTCTCCTGCCTCTTAGCACTGCCTACTCCTGAGCGCTTGGTGCCTGCCTCCTCACGTCAGGCTCTCACTCCTGAGTGTGTAGCACCAGCTTCCGAGCACCCGGTGCCAACTTTCGCGCACTTGGTGCCTCCTTCTTCTCCTCCACAAGCGCATCCGTTTGGCCCAAGAAGACCCTTCGTTAGCTCCAATCAAGCGCCAGTGAGCAGAGATTATGGGTTTTTTAAAGAAAACCCCAGCGGCTTCCAAGACCAAGGATACGTCTTTGTCCCATCTCATCAGATGAGGAGGACTGTGAACAGGATTCCACCCCTCCTTTCACATATTCTGCTTTACTGAAGTTTTTTTTTTTCTGCCAACTTTCCTGATTTCTTCATGCCTGCTGCTCCAGTATCACTGGCTTCGACCTTCCTCGTGAGGAAACAGCCCACCAACAGTGCTAGGCTCCCCAAGTTAGTACTTTACTCCTCCTCGAGGAAAGCTCTTTGAAAAGTGGATGATTGGCTCACTTTGAAGAGGGAGCAGGGTAAAGCCACATTTGCTTTTCCTCCAAGTAGACTTCTTAGGATGAAATATCATTGCTGCACTACTGGAGAAACTCCTTCTTTGGGAGTCTCTGCCTCCTCCCAAGGGGATTCTCTGGTCTAGTCAATTCGTCTCGACGAGCTGCATTTGTGTCAGCAAAGATTATGTTTTCGTTTCCCGAGTTGGACCATCTCATCAAGAACATCTTTAAGGTGTTCAAAGTCCTTAGCTTCCTTGACTGGACTGTTGGGTCCCTAGCAAAGAGGATCGAGGACTGCCCTGACCTAGCAGAAGACTTTGCTTTGGACTGGCTTGGAGTGTTGTTGTGCGCTGATAAGGCAGTAAAGGATGGTTCTTTAGAACTCGCCTTTCTCTTTGCCATGGGAATTTTAAAGAAAGGAGAGTTGCAATGCTCCTTCACCACAAAAGGGGTCACCATAACCCAGAAGTCAGCTCTCCTTTTCTTGCCACTGGACAAGTCACACCTCTTCCCCCAAGACACTATCAAAGAGGTCTTATCTGACTTGCAGAAAAAGTTAATGCACGATCTTCTAGCCCAGTCCACCAAGCAACCAAGAGAATCCTCCGCCTTCATTGCTAAGTCAGTTTCTCCTCTGCAACCCCAGCCCTTTTGTGGAGGGAAGCAAAAGCCCCAGCCAAGACTTTGCACCAATTTAGTCCTCCGTCAAGGTCCGTTAAGAAATCCACCTTCAAGCCTGCCCCCAAGAAATGAAAGTTTAGTCCTTTGTGGCCCAGTAGGAGCCAGGCTCCGCCGTTTTTGGGAGGAATGGATCCGCAGAGGAGTGGAGCCTTGGGTAGTCAAGGTCCTAAAGGAGGGCTACTCCATCCCTTTCAAGGAGGAGCCTCCTTTAGCCAGATCCCCACTTGTCTTGAGTTCATACTCTGAGGGCCCCAAGAAATTTTTGGCCCTTTCTCAGGAGGTCAAGTTGTTCCTTCTCAAGCTGTGGAAGAAGTCAAGGAACACAACTCAGAAGGGTTCTACAACCGTCTCTTCGTAGTCCCCAAGTCATTAGGGGGCTGGAGACCTGTCCTAGATGTCAGCACCCTGAATCTTTTCGTTCAGAAGATGAAATTTCATATGGAGCCAAACCATTCCGTCATGTCGTCCATCCAGCAGGGGGATTGGATGATTAATCTGGACATGCAGGACACTTACTTCCATGTCCCCATCCATCCAGACTCCAGGAAGTTCCTGTGGTTCATCTTCCAGGGCAGAGTTCCCCAGTTTCGGGCCTTGTGCTTTGGTCTGTCTACAGCCCCTCAAGTGTTCACACGGATTCTTGCTCCTCTCAGCAAATGGCTCCATCTCCTTGCCGTAAACATATACAGGCATTCCCTGGTTATTGGAAGGGGTTCTGTTCTGACGGCGTGACGATAAGTGAAAATTGCCGATAACCAGTACCATGTATACATACATGTATACATACATGGTAGCCTACCCTACACTATAAAGTATACTCTATACATACACAGTATAGTAATTATTAATATCAGCTAATTCTAATTCTGGAGGTTCATGCAGAGTGACATGATAATTCAGTACAAAGAGAAATTGAATAACAAACAAGAATTAACTTAGTCTACACTATGGTATATCCTATACACATCGTATTATACAAACATCAACATAATGATCCATCTTTTCCATGGATCTTTTAAAATGTTATGCCTTAATTCACTGTATCCAATAATGCTGTATATATTCTTATATTACTTTTGTATTATAAATTGCGATCATAGCAATCAACGTTTTGGTTTGGAAATCGATTACGCGGTAAGTTTATTTTACTTTATTTATCTCAGTTCAGAGTGCTTTTCTTGCTTAAAGTTAGCGTAAATGAATGTCTAGATACTTTATTTATATGGGGCAAGGTTATTTTTCATTATACGAAGTGTTATTAAGTTGAAATATAACTTGAATATGTCTCGTTGTGAAATTAACTTAGCTATTTTTTTTCATTAATAGATGACGTTGGCCATTTGGGGCATTTGTTTTGTGTAAAAAAAATCAAGATTCTGTTTGCTATTTTCACATGATTTCATCATAATATGAGCTTTACGTATTTATCGTTTATCTGCGTAAAAATAGCAGTAGTGTGTTCTTTCATGCCCAGTAGTTTTGATTAAAATATTTTTTCTCCAATTTTAATTACGGTCGAGTTTCATCCATGTTTACCGATGCACGATAATTTATATTAGCAGCTTGAACATTGTTTTCTCAGCTTTAGCTACAACTTGCAGCTTAAATTTAGTAGTATATTTCCTTGCCGATCTTTTATCCATACCAAATAAGGGTATAATGTAAAAATATATCAGTCCTATTCTACTTACCTTCATATGTACTGTAACTACGGTAATTGTGTATTACCATACGATGGTTGAAATACAAGCAAAACGGCTGTTGTTATCCGATTCGGTGATAAGCAAAACAACGTTTTTTGGTCAGTTGTTTATGGCTGTACGCATTTACACAAGAGTATAACGGTACTAACAATACTTTTATCATTCTCTTTTACTTTTTTAACCAGAAGATGGGTTAAAAAGATGAAGGAAAAGAAGTTGGTCTATTGTAATTTGGTCTCTCTCGCTGCCTGATTGTATGCCGCTGCCTGCACCCGTGCAAAATTTAAAAATATTTTATAAATATTGTCGTAATAGTATTAATTGCTTACCCCATTGCAAAACCAAATTATCATAAGGCGTATTATCGTAACTCGAGCACTACCTGAGTATTTTAATTTTATCACAAAAAGTGCATTTAGTCATGAAAATGAGATGACACGGCAGTAATTAGTGAATATTTCTCAGTGAAAAATACTGTGAATGGGCGAATTTTCAGCGAATAATGTGTGTATATATGTTCTATAGAGAAATCCATGAATAGGTGTCTGTGAATCGTGAGACCACGAATACAGGGGGTTTACTGTAGAGCATAAGTAGCAATGTTATCAGACAACCTACCCTCTTCCCTTCTTTAGGCATATATATCCCTCCTTTAGGCACATACAGTATATATTGGTACAAATATGTAGCTATATATACATAATGTGTAGGTTTATATTTAAACATTATATATATATACATATATATATATACAGTAAACCCCCCCGTATTCACGTTCTCATGGTTCGCAGACTCACGCATTCACGGGTTTCTCTGTGGAACATATCTTGCCATTTTTCGCGGAAAATTCGCCAATTCGCGGTATTTTTCACTGAGAAATATTCACTAATTACTGTATTTTCATATAATTTTCATGAATAAATGCACTTTTTGTGATAAAAATATTAAAATACTCAGGTGTAAGCATTTTTACAGGGTTTTTCTTGGTTTAAGCTATCAAAATGGGCAGTTCTAAGTGTTTTTAGAGGGTTTTAAGTATTTATGATTTTAGCTATTCACGATGTGGGGTGTGGTATGATCCCCGCGAATACTGGTGGTTCACTGTGTATATATATATATATATATATATATATATATATATATATATATATATATATATATATATATATATAACTTATGACATCATTAAATATTTTTATCCAACTAGATGTTGATGTCCATTATTGTTTTTTCCTTTTTACTCAGAATAGGAAAAACCATTTGGAGAGAAGCAGAGAAAACTGTGGCATTTCCTTGGGTTGTTCTGGATAGGATCAATGTATTAAGAGACTGGCTAACAAGAATAGTATTATGCCTACAGAATGGCTTTGAATTTTCAACTATTTCAGTTTCTTTAAGAACTAATAAATCTGAATGTAGACATATTAGTTACTTGGAACAGAAGGTTACCAATATTTAATTTCCACTTACAGGCCTTCTGACTGATGTAGTGGGTGTTTTCAGCAATATCAGTTGGTTATGAAAACTTACATCTCTCATTTTATGATTGGAGGAGAGATTCTTATTAAGTTTAAAGAATCCAAGGAATATAGGATGTTCCTAGGGGTACCTTGGTGTCTTAGGAGGAATGACCTTGGGTTTTATTGCCTCTTTAGTATTTTTCTCTAGAACTCATACTTTAGAAAGTTCTAAAACTTTCACATGCTAAAGTTTTCCAAGTTTTTCCATGATTCAGATGTTCATGCTGACACCATAACCATATTGTGCTGGGGTGAGGTTTGTCTGTTGTGGACTAAGGATCTATCCTAAAATTGGCAAGAGGTTCAACTACTAATGTTTTTAGGGGCAGTGGTTAGTTTCTCTCTTCTGGAGTTGAAATGGAGGTATTTCCTGACCATGCGCCTCTATAGGATAAGCTCTTAGTTTCCTAGTTACTCTAAATGCTGGTGGTTCCAGCTATTAGAGTTTTAGGTCTTGTCTTACTATGTTATAGGTAATGCTGTACTAGACATTGTTTACAACCTAGACCACAGGTGTAATTAGGGGGCCTGGTATACTGTATCTCTTGTTGGGAATCTTGATGGATTTAGTTTTGTCTCCAAAGCTGTCTGAGTCGTTAGTAAAGCCTCTTAAACAATTAAACCCTCCCTCTTGGTAGATCTAGGACCTGTGATATGGTAAGAGAATTATAAGTGTTGCACAATACTGACTTTTGCATTGAAGATACTAGTCTTGTGGTCCTGGAGTAGGTTGAGAACAAAATATCTATTATGAAGTTTTTCCCTCTCAGGGTTGTTAAATGTAGACTGGACCTTATTTATAGATAATGAGTTTGACACTCTTATGCCATATAGGGCAATTAGTGTGTGCTCAAATAGAGTAAGCTTCTTAGAGACATTAATAATTTTTTGTTTAAGGAGGAGCGAACACTTCTATCTCTAAGTGCTCCGCCACCCTTTTCTGTTAGTTGGTCAAATTAGCATACATAATGTCACCCTGAGTTATTACCTTCGCTGGAGGTAATTATTTATCATGAGAAAACTTTAGTGGATGTACTTAGTCATTGAGATAAGTAATAGTAATGGAAGGTACTCAACATCCAAAGGTTGGCTGTAGACAGTGGGCTGTGGGCATCCCCTATTATGGACCTGTTAGAGACTAAAGGAAGCTGTCTTTTTTCCAATTTTTGGTTTACCAGTCCAAGGTTCTCTAGCTTGGGGAGGGACACCAAGCTGTTCCCTTGGAGGGTCTTGACTTTAATGCCTTTCCTACTGTTGCTAGGTTTCAGGAAGTCATCAGTGTATTAGGGCAATTTTGTAAGTTGTCTCTTAGAGTTGATTACCCCAGGTGACCAGTGAAGCCTGGGTTTCCAGTTTCTTTCAGTGGTGGACACAAACAACCAAAAGATAAAAAGTTTGCATCACATCGCACAAGCTACAGATGACTGCCTGGTATTGTCCTTGGTTCTGGTGAGCCCAAGGCGGGATCTCGCAATAATGCCATAATCAGTGATGGGAGAAAACTACTAATCGATTCTTTCAACACCAGTGGTCAAAGTGTAAGTCATGGTCCCACGTTAGGGTTTTTTTCCAGCACTGATACCTCTATAAACATGGTTAGGTTTCTGTTGTTTCTCAAACATGAGGAAACTTCTTGTAGCAGCTTCTCAGGCTGAAGGGCCATGTTGGCTTTGGCTACAGGCTTTTCTTAGGTTAAAGAAATGTAGATGTTTTTCAATGTGTTAAATTGGAGTTTCCCAGATCTCTGCTATGTACTTTACCTTGGAATCTGTATGTGGTTCCTCAGTTCATTATTTTGTTGACCTTTGAACCGTTTAGAACTAACTCCTTGTCAAGAAGTTTCTATGGAAACTTCACAGTAGCCTTAGACCAGCTAAAGAGTTAGAGAACCACAATCTCAGTTAGATAAGATAGGACTTCTTAAAGACAAGGCAATTTTTTTTGCCTTATTTTGAGCTAAGTACAGTTGTGGGCTAGGCCCTTACAACAGTATCTTTACCTAGCCTGGAGTCACTAGGACTTGAGGAACTTGACCCCTTGGGGTTTCAGTACTGTCTGTAAGGATTGTTGGAATTAAGCTAACAGAATTAAACCTGATGTAAAGGTTCTGTCTTGAGTGATATGGTAACCAGAGTTTCCTAAGAGTAGAATGCAATTTCCTTTTCACTGGGTCTTTGGTTAAGGACTTTCATGCTAATTTCTATCCTTAATGGAATGTAAGCCACTGGACATGTGAGCAATGGCTACAACTTTTAAATTTGAGAACTTATCCTTGGATAAGATATTGAAGTCACTCAGTGGCATGATAATCTTGTACTTGCTTTGACGTATCTTCATGGGGCGGAGATTAAATACATGTACAACTATTGCAAAGCATTAACTCCTCTGGTTTGTGCAGGGGATATTATATCCTGAATCGATAGGTAGTCTTTTTTGGTCTATGTACTGTCTTTTAAACATGGTTGTGGTTTTTGGAAATTTGGAGGTACTCAGTGTTGAGTATTAGAAGTATACCTTTTTTGTACATATTTTCATGATGTTGCCTTGTAATGCATATATCCTCCTATAATTTTGACATATTTACTTTTTTTCATGTGTTATGTGTGATGATGATGATTGTTGAAGTGTCATATTTAGTTTGGCATCAGATCTCAAAAGAACTAATGATTAAGTAACTTAATAGCATAATTTTGAATTGATAATACAATTTTAATAGTAACGTAGTTTAGAACAATATCTTTCTTGATAAAAGCGTAGTATATGAACACGTGTGTCCAGCAAAGACTTGTTTCATTTCAATTGTCATCAGTTGAGATAAGAGAGAATGCTTTGTTTTGGGTTGTGATGACAGGTTTGGATAACAAATGCCGATTCGTCCCATACGAGCTCAAGACGAGTGATTTCATGTTGTTACATGCGTTGTTCGAGTCACGTACGCCACTTTGAGAGAAAAAAATACGTGTCTTGATCAGTTACGCCATGTTTTGTAAGATTGCGTTCAATACGTTTTGCTGGGATGATGTCATTTTCCTTCTAGAAATTTCTCCATGGTATCTCGCACCCAAAATGCTTTAATGACGTCACCTCCCTGCTTCTTGAACTTTTTTGTATCTCGCACCCAAAATGCTTTAATGACATCATGTAATTGTTTTACATGTTACTAGAATTCTAAAATCTATTTCAATCTGATTTCTGAGACCATTTAATTTGGTTTTAATTGGTTCTCTCTCTCTCTCTCTCTCTCTCTCTCTCTCTCTCGTTCTTAGAAAGAGATTACTTTTAATGTAGTGTTTTGTGGTCATGTATTAGCATTTTGAGATCTGAATTTAGTAAAGTTATTTAGTTTGTAACGGCGCCTGGTAAAAAAGTGTGTTTTGTGGTAACGCAGCTGCAGCAAGAGATTTTACAGAGGTTTTCACAAGTTTGTGTAAGGTAACGTGAATTTTACTTATTAATACCATGGTATGATAAGTTAGGAAATTTTGACCGAGTGAAATCATTATTGATAAATCTTATGTGTATTTTTTGTGTGTATTTCTGTTTGCAATCTCTTCATATTTTCACATTTTTTTATGTTTGTGATGTAACATTTATTTACGTAGCATTTTAAATATTTCTTGGTAATTTAACATTGCATACTTGATTTAATATTTCATTTGTTAAGATTTTCTTTTTAAATCTTGAGTAATTCTTGATAGTTTAAATTTTGCTTGATTAATTTAAATTCCTGATAAAGTTTTTGTGAATTAGTTTTGTTTCATAATTTAATTCAAGAGTTAATTGAGTGTTGTGTTATTTTCAAGTAATAATAAATTTTTCAGATTGTGAATTCTAGTTATAAACTTTGAATTTAAAAATAAATTTTTGTATTTAACATTTTTAGAAAAACAGTGTTTCATTTGTTGATCACAAGTTAATAGGACTGATTGTGTGTGCATAAGGCAAAGTGATAAACATGTTTTGTTCTTTTAGTTTTGCTAAAGTGAATTAAGACCAGGGAAACAGTTAGAGTTGTTTGATGGAGTGATGCCCTTTTACTCTAGAATATTTCTAGTTTAAATTTTTGATACCTCACACATATTCTGATAAACTTAATTTGATTTTTTCAAGTGATTGATAAATAAGTTTTTTCTTAAGGGATCACTGTTACCTTTAGAGTACTCAGTCGTAATAATTAATGTTATGAGAGTTCAGGTATCTGGCTGAAGTGAGGTATATTTTTGAATTTTGAGATTAGTTGTGTAATAACCAGGTACTTGATATGCATCGTGACAATATGTACTTGTTTGGTATCCATCACTGGCTCTGCAGGGTTTTGGCACAGTAACCCTACCCCTCCTTTTGCTGAAGGGGGCTTCCTCCAAAGGGACCTCAGCTATCTTCATGATGAGGATCTCGTACCTGAGTGACAATCCTCCAGAGGCGACATTAATAGCCTATGGATTGAATTCACTGGGTAAAACAAACGCTTGTTTTGTACAAATATTTTGTTACTAAGTAGCCTTTAAGGGTTTGCTGATTTTCACTTTGTCCACTTCCTGTTTCAGATGTGGGAATCAGCTATATAATGGAGAGGTAAGGCTCATTTAAAAAATATAAATACCAGTACTTAATTTAAGATTTATTTTTAAATACTTACCTCTCCATTATATAAATTGCCCTCCCTACCTCTCCACATTCAAAGTGGACAGAAGTAGGCTGCCAGCTACAGGTGTTTCTACCTATTAGTCCCCTGGTGGGGTGGGGGAAGTAGATGGATAGAAGGATATTCATAGAAAAGTGAGTGTTCTCGTTTTTTGTTTAAATCTGTCAAACTCCCGCTGGCGCGGAAGTAAGAGCTATGTAATGGAGAAGTAAGTATTTGAAAAATAAATCTTAAATTAAGTATGTATATTATTTCAATTTTGTTATGTTTACAAGTTCAAAGTCCTGTGCTTCAGGTTGGGAACGAGCCCCTTAGGTGTTCACATGAATGTTTACCGTGGTGTTAGCTCAGGGCTCACTTGCACATGGTATTGCCCTCTGTGCAATCTCAATGACTGGCTGTTCTGGTGTCCTTTGAGGTGGAGTTGCTCCAGAACATAAAATAAGCGACCACCTTGCAGCCATCGCAGTTTTGGCAGGTCATCCGTTTTAACCTGTCATCCTTGATGAAACCCATGCTCAAGGGCATCTCACAGTACTGTTTGCTTCAGTGGCAGCTGAAACAGCATTGTTTAACCTCCAGCAACCCTCCCTCTCATCTTATGCCCTTAAGCTGGGAAGTGAAGGGTGATCTTGTCGAGGGGAAGTCCTTGCACTGAGATTTCAGTCAAGACTGTCTTCCCAGTAAAACCCAGGACCTGTCAGTTCCTGACAAGAGATACGAGAATTTTTCTGTTGCCTCTCGACTTTGCTGATGGTGGTGCGTACAAGATGCTCTTATGCCCAGTGAGATCTGTTAGGTACTACTTAAGAAAGACCCAACCTCTTGGGCCCAAGTGTCAATGCCTCTGTTAGTACCAGCAGTCACAGGATGTGTAGGACAACTTTTTTTACTCATCCTGCAAAGTGGACTGTCATAGAGCTCTGGGGAGAGCTCACAAAGTCAGTGGTGTAAGACTGCCCATTACTTTCCAGAGTAACTTTTTGGAAGCACAGGTAATGACAGATGTCTGGAGACATCATATCACCTTTACTTCATTCTATCTTAGGAATATCACCCACAAGCCCCTGGATACCTTCCTCTTGGGACCTGTAGTGGCTGCTCAGCAGGTGGTGTAGTCACCCAAGCTCATCTTACAAAGAAAAGCATCCTGCTTAAGGTACTTGGAGGGCGTAAAGTTGGGCTGTATGGTAGAGTGAATGGTTCCTTTCTTTCGTCTTTCTTTTCCTCCCCTTGTGAGATAGCAACTCGGGCCAAGCACATGCTAGAATGACTGCAGGTAAGTTGCACAATTGTGCATCCAATCATAGAACTTTGGCTTATTAGATGTGACGCTCTCCACTTTAATTTTTAACATGGGTTGGGTGGCAGTAGAGCTATAATCTGAATCCATCATTTTATATATTTAACTTACCAAGTAATTACATTACTCACAGCCTCACTCGCCGGCAGCTTAAAATTTTTAAATTTGTGTGTAGTGCTAGTTTGCTAGTGTAGGTGACTTGACCCTGCCCACTTTCAGGGTAAAAGAACAACTCAGCAGAGAGCTCAATTTGTTTCTGCTGGCTCTCAACCGAAGCTCAGTCATGAGCAGCCAGCTTGGTTTTGAAATTTTGACACTTTCCCCTTTGGATGAATCTTCCATTTGGTGAAGTATTGATTAGTTTGGTAGCCTTCGGCATTTGTATTTATGATAGGGTTCCATTGCAAGACCTTTTGTCGCAGGTTAAGACTTTTTTCCTTAGATTGGAGACTTTTTCAATTATTGAGACTTTTATTATTGTTGACTTGTTAGCCTTGATATGTCAGACTCAAGTTTTAGAAGTCCTTAGCTTCTTAGATTGGTCAGTGGGGGCATTAATTCAGAAGATTAAACACTTCTCATTACCAGAAGATGTCGCCTTGGTTTGGCTTGATGTCCTTTCATGTACCGATAAGGGCATTAGGGATGGCTCTCTCTCTCTTCGTCATGGGAATACTCAAAAAGAGGTGATCTTTGGTGCTCTTTCACCACAAGGGGCGTCTTTGCTTAGAAGAAATCAGCTTTGCTCTTCCCTCCTCTTAATTGCCAGCACCTTTTCTCTCAATCCACTGTCAATGACATTGCTTCAGAAGAAGAATACTCAGGACCTTTTAGGTCGATCGACTAGGTGCCCCAGACAGCTTTCAACTGCTAGCACCAAATCTGTTTCTCCCCTTCAGCCGCTGCCCTTTCGTGGTGGCAGACAGAGGGCTCAATCCAGACTGAGGATGAATCTCCAGTTCTTGTCTCGCTCATTTAAAAAGTCCTTCTCTAAATCTTTCTCTTGAAGTGAGGACCCTGTCCTCCATGCGCTGGTAGGAGCCAGGCTCCTCCATTTCTGGGAGAGATGGAGCACAAGGGGAGCGGAGCAGTGGACTGTGAAAGTATTGAACGAGGGCTACTCCATCCCATTCAGGGAGAAGCCTCCCTCAGTCAACACTTCTATCGCATTGACCACCTACTCCGTAGGCTTGGAGAGGTTTCGGCTCTCTTGGAGGAAGTCTCATCCTTCCTCAAGAAGAGAGCCATCGAAGTGGTCGAAGATGTCAGGTCAGATGGTTTCTACAATTGTCTCTTTGTAGCCCCCAAGTCATCAGGAGGCATCTTGGATGCCAGTGCCTTGAATTTCTTTGTCAAAAAAACTAAATTCAAGATGGAAACAAGTTACTCTGTCATGTCATCCATTCACCAAGGCAACTGGATGACAACCATCAACATGCAGGATGCCTACTTCCACATCCCTGTACACCCAGACTCCAGGTGGTACCTCAGGTTTATGTCGAGTCCTTGCTCCGCTCACCAAATGGTTTCATCTTATGGGAGTCAACATCTCTCTCCTAGACGATTGGCTTCTTTGATCACCTTCGAAGGAGAGGTTCATGGAGGACCTTCAGAACACCCTTCACTTAGGACAGGATTTAGGCCTACTGATCAACGCCCAGAAGCCCCAACTGATTCCAACGCAGAGTATTCTATATTTGGGGATGACGATAGACTCTCGGAGTTTTCAGGTTTTTCTGTCCCCCAAAAGAATAGAGTCATGGTTGAAGAAAGTGAATGATTTCCCCTCCCGCCATACCTGCTTGGCCACCAATGGATGAGCCTTCTCGGCACTCTAGCCTCCATGGAACAGTTTGTCTCCCTGGGAAGACTCCATATGAGAGTTCTTCAGTTCTATCTAAGGGCCAGCTGGAACAAGAGAGCTCATCCAGATATGTTTGTCTTCCCTATCTCTCAGGAAATTGAGGAAGATCTATGGTGGAGGTCAGAAAGCAGACTGTTGGGGGGTAAGCCGCCCCCCTCAGTTGAGCCCGACCTAGACTTCTATGCAGACGTGTCAGATCTGGGTTGGGGGCTCTTTTAGGCAACAAGGAAGTGTCAGAAATGTGGTCTGGGGAATAGAAACTCTGGCATCAATGTCACGGAACTGACAGCAACTCATTTAAGTCTGCAGCACTTTGCGTCAGAAGTCTACAACAAGACAGTAACTGTGCATTCGGACAATATCACCGCCCTGTCATATATAGAAGAAGCAAGCAGGGACACACTTGTTCTCCCTCTACAAGGCAGCAAGGTCCCTTCTTCTATGGGCGGACTGCAGTCAGACAGGTTAGCAACCCAGTTCATCCAGGGCAAGCTCAACGTCCTTGCAGAAGAGTTGAGCCATCGCAATCAGGTGCTCCCCACAGAGTGGACTCTTCATCCACAGGTGTGCGCGGATCTGTGGTAACTGTGTGGGAGACCACTCAGGATTGAAGCCTGTGTCTGATTCAATATTAAACACAATAATAATTGGTTATACTTATACGTTTAAGCATTATGCAATGCTAGTGCATTAGCTCTGAAGTGAAAGCATCTACGGATGGCGTTACATAAGACTTGCATATGTAACAATTTCCTAAGCTGATATTCTGCTTTCCTGGGGAACCACATTAGTTTCTTTCTTTCTTTAAATCTTTAGCTGAAAACCCTCATGAACAAAGCCAACAGACTGTAAACCAAGAGGGCTCTAAAGGCAAATCAGCCTGCAAAGAGAGACAAGTTATAGGAGAAGGGGTAATAAATAACATGGGGGAATAGAAAATAAAACTGATACACCTGAATTCAGGAGACATCAGCAGAAAGTAGGAATGAATTTGTTCCTCACTTAAAGATTTGGAGATTATAAATTACTGTACACAACTGCACTAGGTAAGCTATCCCACATTTTAGTTGTAGTAAAAATAAAATTTCTAAGCAAAACTGAGCAGTATTATACCTGATACTAGAAAACAACACACTGCAGCAGCAGCCTACCTAGTGTCAGGTAAAGCAGAGTGCAGAGGATATTTGTTGTTTTAGCGCATTAGGCAACAAACTCAATTTATGTCTTTGCCAAAAGTCATTGTTAAAAGTTGGTAAAATAAACTTGACTGATGACTTTATTACAAGCGCCTTGTTTCTTTAGTTTTATGTGACTTGAATGTATGTTAGCTGTGCTTTTTTCTTGTATCTCATGTCCTCATTTTTTCATCTTAGGAAGAAGTCAGTATCTGTTGTGACTTACTTTGTTCCTTTGGACATACAAACATAGCCTTTTATATAGGAGTATTTTTCAGCATGAGGTAGAAATGGATTGTAATTGAACTTGGTAACAAGGTTGTTATGGGGTTATAGTGTCTCCAAGCACTTTTTCTTCGGTCATCATCTAGTGTAGGCCTCTCATTGCACTTTCTGCTAAATTGTCTGTTGAGTTTTGGTGAGTATTTGTGTCTTTTGAATGACTGCTGACTGCTTTGTTTGGTTTGTTCGTCCACATTAAAGCATGGAAAAAAACAACACCAAAGTTATTGGGGGGACAAGTATTTATGCAGTGGTTCATTTCCCCTCTAAGTGCTGATGCCACACAGATGTACCTTTTGCAGGGGTAAGCTGTGCACCCATTTACCCCTTAAAAGGAGTGCTCAGGTTGGTCTTCCTCTCAGTGGAAAAAGTATGGAAGAAAGAGAAAGAGGGATAGGATGCATTTGTCAGCCTCTTCCTAGGGGAATACCT
This sequence comes from Macrobrachium rosenbergii, assembly GCF_040412425.1. NCBI lineage: Eukaryota > Metazoa > Arthropoda > Malacostraca > Decapoda > Palaemonidae > Macrobrachium > Macrobrachium rosenbergii. Next base: position 22,758,571 of record NC_089750.1, read on the forward strand.
CCCTGACGACATTGCAGAATCCTGCCAGTTCCTTTCTTCCAGCTTGTGGGGGTTGCTGTTTACTAATGGTTCCTCCTACTCCTCTTGCTAGGATACAACTTGGTTGCTCAGGCTGACGCCCTCCTGCAGTGGAATCCTGACCCAAACATCCTGTTTACCCACTGTTAACCTTGCTGATTTGTCTGATATGCCAGGTGCAGACATCTGTTCAGTAATTGTGTTCCTTATATAACAATCCCTGGAATCCCTTATTTTGCAGTGTTTCTGGACCATGACTAAGGAGGTCTCTCCTGTTCCTGATGCTACTGCTCCAGTGTCTGCTAAGGAGAGGGATCCTGTTGTGTTCATACATCCTGTTGCAGATCCATTAATTCTTATGCTGCAGCACTGATGACAACTCTGTCCCTCAAACAGTCTTCTGGCATTAGAGACAAGCATGGCATGAGATGGGAAAGGGAAAAAAATTCAAGCTGTTCTTCCTCTGCCTCATTAACTCTTCCTTATCTTCAACTTCTTACTCCTCCCACAGAAGGAAGAAGAAGGGGAAGTTCAAGAAGGCCTCTTAGGAAGTTCTGCAGGTCTTCAAATGAATGTTCTTCCCAGTCTCTGGTGGATGGCAGTAGCTCTTGAACACTTACAGATGACTGAATATCTTCTGGCTGGGCTGGCATGGACCTCACTGAGTGTGCTCAATATCCCACCCTAGCTCACTTGGACACAAGAGCTGCTCTGGGCTCTTTCTCTCGAGTTTCTTTGGAAACACCCTTAGCTAAACCAGCATGGCCTGCTTGCTTTGGACATGCTCAGTCTCCGGATTCTTTGTTTAGGCAGTGGGGTTACCTCTTCCTCTTTGTTTCTTTGGAAACACACTGGGTGGAGTCTGTGCCATTGCAAGCTTGGTAGTTGGTTAGGCTCATTCCCTTGTACTTACCAGGAAGTACTCCCAGTTGAGCTAGCACTGCCTGCTTGTTTGGCATGTGCTCAGTCTCCATATCATGTACATGCCAACTAATCTCCTCTCTGCACACATCAGGATGAGGATGATTTGTTTGTTCACAACCATGCCACTTCCCACTTAGCTTGTTGCTCACCCCTGGCTCGGGGTACGTGTACCTGTCCACTATTCTGGCTGCTACTGCATATAGAGAATTATACAGGTTGGGTTAGCCTTGACAGGGAATGTTTTTTGAGACAGCCTTCCACAGTGCATGGTGTTTCTCCAGGTACCCAGAGGGCTGATCAAACACCACTCTCCCAGGTACAGACATTTGCAGCTCTCTCTCTCTCTCTCTCTCTCTGTCCCTTTCTCTCTCTCTTTGGAGAGGACCCAGCTTGCTCAGCTGAGGATCTGATAGGACTGAGTGGCCCCTCTCCTCCTGAACCTCAGCAATCTACTCAATTGACATTACCATCAGGTCTGCTCCTGAAGTGAGACCATTGGTCAGGTTGCTGTAGTCCTAGCTTGCTCATGGTTTTTTGGCTAGGTGAACATTCTGAACAGGTCAGACATTTTCCTATTTTCCAGCAGATCAAGCAAGCTCCCTAGCCTGCCACTAATGCGTTAGAGGTGGTTTTACACTCCAAAGAACAAAGAGACTGCTCCCTTAGTGTTAGAGTCATCAGTCTGTGGGCTGATAAATGATTTCCCACTGGAAACACTCCCAAAAAACAAGAAGGTATGTCCTCCTTGGCCTCTAAGTTAGGAGCCATGGAGTCCAATGCAATGACTATTTCCAGGTTAAATTATGGCTCGATCTGTGGTTGAAGATATTGGCAGACTTAGTTGTTACAGGTGTCTCATCTCAGGAAGAGAAGGCAAAACCCAGGAGGTTGCTGGTTTTGGGAGGAAATGTGCTGCTGACTTTCTTTGAGCCAGCTTCTTGTCACACCCTTTTCAACAAGCTTTCTCTCTCACCCTGAACAGCAGTGCTAGAATCTCCATTATTTTTTACTACAAGTAACATGGAGGCAGTGACTGGTGGGAAGGGAGAAAGGGCACTCCTCCCTCATCAGTTGCCACAAGACAACCATTCTCTGGGGTTTTACTTATCCTTCAGACAAAATCTTTTATGAGTGCACTATAGAAGTTGTAGACAACCATTCTCTGGGGTTTTACAGTGACATCTTTATAGTGGAGAAGTAATGGAAACATCACGGTCTGTGTCAGATTCCATCAGAGAGAGCAACTTATGCTTTCAATAGACATGAAGTGCACATACTTTAAAGTACCTTTCCATCAGACCTCTTGAGATACCTCTGCTTTGTTTGCAATGGGACTGCCTACCAATTCAAAGATCTTTGGCTAAGCCTGACTTGGGCTTACTGTATTACCTGGACAATTGGTTGGGTCTGGTTCCCTCCAGAACAAAAGATCGCCTTCTCTCATTCTGCAGCAAGCTGGGGAGTGTGGTAAACTGGGAGATATTGAATCTCATTTCAAAGCATCAGGCAGAGTACCTGGGCATATTCATAGACTCAGCAGCAGTGAGATTTTGCTGTCAGATTCTCACATGAGCAAGCTCAGGTAGCTTGAAGTGCAGTTCCTGTCCCAGCAGGAACAACTACCATGGTTTTGACAGGTTGTCGTTGGCCACGTATCATCTTCAGAAAAGCTCGTTCCACATGGGCATATGTTTCTGCATGTGCTCACTTCAATGGCAGCTGAAGCAACACTGGTCAGCCCCAAAAGATCCTACCTCTTGACTCATGCCCATGATTGGGCAGATCATAGATGGTCTGGCTTGGTGGCTGGATGACAGGAACCTTTTAGCAAGAGTTCCACTGAACTCTCCACTTCCTGAAATGTACTTGTGAGAGATCCCCCATGGCTCACTGTCTTTTGTTAGCCATACATTCAAATGTACCATCAGACTGTTCACACTCTAGCTTCATCCTTAGGGGTTATCAGTACATCCTGCAAAGGAGAAGCTTTTCTTGGAGGACTGTGCAGAAGATATATGGGTACAGTATGTCCGTTGTTCCTTGCTGAATGTGTATCAAGGAAAGTGGGCTATCTTCTTTAATTGGTGCTGTAAAAGGGGTCACTCATTTAGAGCATCTGTCAAGTGAATTGCAGACTTCCTGTTTTACCTTTGCTGAGACAGGTGCCTGTTTTTTACCTATACCAATGATCTGACACAATATATATGAGATGGTCTTCTTGTTATTTATGCTGATGATACCCAGATTTTGTTGAATGGGTACTTGGAAAACTTTGATAATTTGATAAAAAGAGCCAAAAATATATTGACTACTGCTACACATTATTTTAATAGTAACAGTCTGATACTTAGCAAAAGCAAAACACAAGTAATTTCCTTCGGATCAAGACTGTATATCTTTCTCATCCCAGAGAATACAAACAAAGTTCAGTAGTGTGACACTTGTTCCATCACACACAGCTAAAAACCTTGGAGTTTTCATTAATTGTAGCATGACTTTTAATGCGCATATTGACTAACTATGCAAAGAGGTAACTGGTATCCTCTTATATCTTAACAGAATGAGTGATAGATTTGAGCCAGACTACCAAGTCATGGTGGTACAGTCGTTGGTACCGAGTATCCTAAACTACTGCTTGCAGGTCTGGGGTTCGACCAATAAAATGCAATTGGAAATGGTCAAGAAACTACAGAATTTCACCGCAAAGGTCACGTTGGAGGTGCCCGAAAGCATGACCATGTTACTCCAATATTTGAAAAATCGAATTGGCTATGAATGGAGCAGAAATACTTTTATGATATGTGCCTCTTAATTTACAAAATCAGAAATAAACTTCTGCCAGAATGGCTTTTTTCCCTACCAATGGTAGGCCAGAATTGTGCTGAGGACATTAACACAAGGCATCAGGATCACTTATCAGTTCTGAGAACTTTCATGGGAGTGAGGTGTCTAGATGTAATTGGTCCCATATTTTGGAATCATCTACCTGCAATTATAAAAAGGTGTGAAACCATATCTTCATCTAAGTCTCACCTGATTGCACACTACTCCAAACATGAGTAACTCTTCATCTTTTAACCTTTTGTTCTCGTCATTGTCATGGGTTTTCAGAGAATTTTAGAAATTTCCTCTTCCATAATGAGCGAAAGTTGTGAAATTTTATCTTTGGTCATAAACTCTGTTTACATGTTCTTTTTATTAGAATTAGGTAATTTATTATTTTACTGACTTGAAAGTTTAATCCTGATGAGTATAAACTTGATTCTTTTTAAGGATCACATTCCTTTTATGGCTATATCATTACAGTATAAACTGTTGATTTTACTACTTCTGTTGCATAGTGTTGAAAATTTTATTGTCTTTGTGTTTTTACCAATATAAGAGATATTGTATTGAAATATACCACCTGTATACTAGATATAGTACTGTGCTTTGATAATGAATATTGCTAATTATGTAGAAACTTTAAAAAAATGTGAATAGACTTATGTTTCCCAGGAATGAGTAATGAAATGTATGTACAGTAAACCCCCTGTATTCGCGGTCTTACAATTCGCAGACTCACCTATTCATGGATTTCTCTATGGAACATTATTCGCTGAAAATTCACCCATTCACGGTATTTTTCACTGAGAAATATTCACTAATTACTGCTGTTTCATCTCATTTTCATGACTAAATGCACTTTTTGTGATAAAACTATTAAAATACTCAGGTACCCTAGTAGTGCTCGAGTTACGATAATTCGCCTCACGATAATTCGATTTTTCAATGGGGTAAGCAATTAACACAATTAATATTGATATAACATTATTTAAAAAATATTTTTAAATTTCACGTGGGCGCAGGCAGCAGCATACAATCAGGCAGCGAGAGAGACCAAGTTACAATAGACCAACTTCTTTTCCTCCATCTCTTTATCCCATCTTCTAGTTAAAAAGTAAAAGAAAATGATAAAAGTATTGTCAGTAGCGTTATACTCTTGTGTAAATGCATACAGCCATAAACAGCCGAATGAGAAACTGTTGCTTTGCTATCACTGAATCGGATAACAACAGCCGTTTTGCTTGTATTTCAGCCATCGTACGGTAGTACACAATTACTGTAGTTATAGTACAAATGACGTTAAGTGGAATAGGACTGATATAATTTTACATTATACCCTCATGTGGTATGGATAAAAGATCGGCAAGGAAATATACTGCTAAATTTAAGCTGCAAGTGGTAGCTAAAGCTGAGAAAACAATGTTCAAGCTGCTAATGACTATAAATTATTGTGCATTAGCAACATGGATGAAACTCGACTGTAATTGAAATTGGAGAGAAAGTATTTTAATCAAAACTACTGGGCATGAAAGAACACATTACCGCTATTTTTACATCAATAAACGATAAATATGTAAAGCTCGTATTACGATGAAATCAAGTGAAAATAGTGAATGGAATGTTGATTTTTTTACACAAAACAAACGCCCCCAAACGGCCAAAGTCATCTATTAACGGAAAAAATAGCTAAATTAATGTCACAATGAGATGTATTTATGTTATATTTTGACTTAAAAACACTTTTGTATAATGTATCTAGAAATTCATTTACGCTAACTGGAAGCAAGAAAAGCGCTCTGAACTGATTTAATTACGGCGAAATAAACTTACCGCGTAACCGATTTCCAAACCAAAACATTGATCACTACAATTGCAATTTAAAATGCAAAAGCAATATAAGAATACAGTAAAACCCCCATATTTGCGGGGGATGCGTACCGCACCCCCCGCGAATAGTTAAAATCCGCGAATACTTAAAACCCCCTCTAAAAACACTTAGAACTATGTATTTTAATAGTTTAAACACAAGAAAAACCCTCTAAAAATGCTTATAGCCAAGTATATTAATAGTTTTATCACAAAAAGTGCATTTAGTCATGAAAACGATATGAAAATACAGTAATTAATGAATATTTCTCAGTGAAAAATACCGCGAATGGGCGAATTTCCCGCAAATAATGGGTAGATACGTCCCACAGAGATATAAGCGAATACATGAGTCCGCGAATCGTGAGAACGCGAATACGGGGTGTTTACTGTATATACAATATTACTGGATACAGTGAATTAAGGCATAACATTTTAAAAGATCCATGGAAAAGATGCATATGCGTTATGTTGATGTTTGTATAATACAATATATGAATACTGTATAGAGTACAGTATACTGTAGGCTATTCTACCGTATATGTATACAATATAGCATAGTGTTGACTAAGCTAATTCTTGTTTGTTATTCAATTTTTCTTTGTACTGAATCATCATAAGTCACTCTGCATGAACCTCCAGAATTAGCCGATGTTAATAATTACTGTGTATGTATAGAGTATACTTTATAGTGTAGGGTAGGCTACCATATATGTATACATGGTATTGAATACCTTAGTGCAGGCTAGGTTGTATTCGAGATACGTTTTTTCCAACAAACGATGGTTTTTTTTTGGAACCTAACCCCATCGTAAGTAGTATAATACCTGTATAAGCATTTCTAGTTTTTTTCGTGTTTGAACTATCAAAATAGGCTGTTCTAAGTGTTTTTAGAAGGGTTCTAAGTATTCGGGGGTTTTAGCTATTCGCAGGGGGGTTATGGTACGCACCCCCGCACGGGGTTTTACTGTAATAACAATTTTTAATGGAATATGTAAAGAATTTTGACTTTGACAGTCTGTGGTAAAAGGCTATCACTCAGCTTTGAACCAGGCATTTCAACTGAAGGGTCTGGATCTCTTTTTCAAGCTTTGGCCTCAGTGAAACATACCAGGAAGTTATATGGTTTTCCCATGTAGTCTGTCACTCGGAGGGATGGGGTTCCCTCCAGTACAGGGGTATCATCAGGTGGTACAGTCCTTCCAGCTACATGGACGGAGGTTATCCAGCAGATTCTGCGAGAGAAAGGCTTTATTCACTTAACTATGCTGGAAATGTCAGGGTACTTCCAAGATCTTGGTTGAACGTGTACCAAGGAAGTCGGCCATCTTTTGTGACTAGCGTCATAGAAGGGGTCTCTCTTCAGTCTGAAATCCTTTTCATGAGATTGCAGACTTCTTGTCTGCCTTTGTCAAGACAAGTTTCTCAGTGTCAGCTGTAAATGGCTATCCATTCATCCTTAAGCTAGATTTTCAGACTGAATGGTATGGGTCTCTACATTAGCAGAGTTAACCATGCTCATGAGGAGCTTTGAGCAGTCTTGTTCTCACTGGGGACTTTGTTCTCCTAAATGGGATGTGACTCTTGTTCTCCATAGCCTAACTCAGGCACTGTTGGAGCTCTTGGTGATGGCTTTAGACTTGGAGCTCAGGCTCAAGATAGTCTTCTTGCTAGCCTTACCCACAATGGAGCATATCTTGGAGTCTCACATCTTATCCTATCTAGTCAGATACTTGGAGTGGTGGGGATCTCTCTCATTCTCATTCATTTACCGAGTCATGAGGAAAACTTAGAACCTGTTGGCCTTGGACAAAAGATACAAAAGTTTGTGGATCCCCTCCCTCCTAGACTTTGTTGGTGGTGACCAGGGTGAGATGCTTCAATGCCTGTGAGAGTCATAGAGCACTATTTTAAGAGAACCTAAACTCTTAAGCCACAGTGTTGTGACTTTTAGTTAGTAATGGCAAGCATAAAAAGGTGTCAAGGAACACCAAAGGTTGACAGCTACAGGAAAGGGTTCATGAAGTTAAGCCTGTGGAAGTGTCCCAGGCATTTCGGAAAGAACTTTATAGTTTCACAGGTCAGGGATATGCAGATATCAGACTACCTTTATCTCATTCTTCTTGGGGGATGTCAGCCACAAGTTCCTTGTCACCTTCTCCTGGGACCTGACGTGGATATTCAACAGATTGCGTTGTTACCCAAGCTCCTTTAAGACAGAAAAGTATCTCACCCGAGTACTCTGCAAGCTTAAGTTTTGTGGGTGAATGGTAAGAGTGACTGTACCTCTCCCTTTCTTATTTCTCCCTCTTAGGCTATTGGGATGCTAATCTCTCTGCTCTCCCTTTAAACAAGGGGGTTGCAGTCGAGCTATACAATAATACTTCACCCTACATCATTAATTTGTTTTAAGACTTTGTTTTAAGACTTGCGACTTAAGTTGAACAAGCCCTTTAAAAAAGACTTGAGACACCCTAGAAATCCCATATAAAATCCCTAAAACAATAAGTCGTTCAATATTTTTTACTGTATTTTTAACAAATTTATACATTTTGATTATGAAGAATATAAAGAAAAGCCAAAAATAAATTTAAATGTAACTGGTGGGTAACAGTGATGTGCTTAATGGGGCAGAGGAGGAAAGTGGAAGTAGAGAATAAGTGATGATGTTGATGGATGAACCTCTTCTTTTGGATTTGCAAGCAGCTGCAAGAACAGGTTAAGAGTGCCTAAAACTCCATTGTTAAATTTTTCATTCCAGATCATCCTGAAAGGAACCACTAAGTCATGACAGGCCTCCATAATCTTGGCAGTGTTTGGCATTGGGATCCATCTCTTTGAAAAAGTGCAAGGAGGTTTTTGAATGTTCTTCAGCGCTTGAGGATTCTCCAAATGGAAGAGCAGCAGTGGCTTTAACTTGGTCACCTGCATAAGTGCCTCTCAACATAAGGGTCAAGTAATCTTTTGCAGCCTTGAAGCCTGGCACAGCCTTCTTCTCCAAGGATAAGAATGAAGAGTCTTGCATTTTCTTCTAGTAAAGACCATGTACTTACTGAATATCTGCTCTGAAAGAAATTGCTGCTCTTCAACTATCTTTGTAAACGTGGCCAGGAACTTGAATAGTGTGTACTGCAAATTCATTGGAAAACAGACTTATGCCCTTGACCTTGACGATGTGAAGACGTCACTATTTGAACTGAATAAATCTTTCCGAACTTTCCTTGAATTCTGGGTCACTGGGAAACTTCTTTTTGAGGTCTTTAAACAAAGACAAAGCTCTCTCCTGAATCAAAACATGGCTTGTGGGGACATGCTGATAAGTCTGCCCTTAAATCTAAAGGGAAAGATGATGTTCCATTTCTCTGTAGATCTTGCCTCTTATTCTTGTTGATGACAGTGTTCCTAATCCCTGGAGCTTCATCTTTGACTTCGGCTGAAATCTGTGCCCTATTGTGAACAATTGTCGCTACCGTTGTCCAACTGAAGCCAAAAGCACAAGCTATGATGGCAACCTTTTCACAATTTTCATGCAGTTATATCGCAGCCACCTTATTTTCTAACTGTGTTGATTGACACTGGCAGTAAGAACTTTTTTGGAGCTATGGGGACAAATACTAAAGTCAGAAACTTAACAAACAAGACACCACAAGTAACACATGCACGCACACAATAACGATTCTTCAAGAGCTAGGTTCAAGACATTTCTTGGTAAAGTTCAGAGCCCTATCATTCTGCCATCCCTATGTCAGACCAGACAGGAGGTTCAGGAATCACTTTTGATTGTGACTGGGAACATGGCATTTCTGGTTGGGTTCCAACTTGCCAGGGAGTTGAAAGAGACGACCTTCCTCTTAAGAGGTAAACCTCTTACATAAAAGGTGATGGTTTGTATTTCTGAAGGAACAGCTTAAGCATTTTTGAAGTACCGGTAATATTTATTTTTCTTAGGTAAACAATCCAGAGCCTTTTATCCTATTTCTCACCTGAAGCCACCCCAATTCATCCCTGATGCTAAAGGGAAAAGGCGTGGTGACAATAGGTGAGTGAAGGTATTCCCCACCCATCCCATAACCACCAGTTAACTACTTTATGACCAAGTTTTATTGACTGATTCCAGATCATGCCGAGGGGTACCCCTATATGAGAGGTCCTGGTTTATTTACTGTACCTTGAAAATTACAAATTACCTTACAATTCTGCTGATTGTATCACGGTTGCACATGTTTCAGACAGGGTAAGAAGTAGTGTTGTTTAGCAAGTAAATAACGGAAATTGCCAAATTAATACCTAAACTTCTGACTCCTCCAATATGTACAAGAGAGTTCATGAATATCATAAAACGCCAGTAAGACCCTGGTCCACTCAATCTCTTAAGCTTTCTGTAGGAAGAAAATGCCTTTCCCTTGACAGAATTTTTTTTTTTATTACTTGGGAATTGAGTATCCATTTATAAGTGGTTCTTCTGAGGGTATAGCAGTAAAAAAAAAATAGCAATAGTAAATTTTAATTATGGAAATTAACTGGGCTTGGCTATCAGGATTACAATGATTATGTTGACTGGACTAGTTGTCCTTTTCATACTACTCGAAAGGAGCGGGATGGGTGCTACTTTGGGTTGCATTAGCTCCAAGGTGTTAGTACTAAACATGGTGGAAGCTCAATGAGATGCGGCGTTTAGTACTAGCCCCTCGGGAATCAAAGTATTATATACAACCATTTTTGTATTGTGTGGTCGACAAATTATATTAATAAATTATGTCTTTTATCCCTGAGGGGCTAGTAGTAAACACGGCGTCCCACCAAGCATTGGCCATGTTTAGTACTAGCGCCTCGGAGGTGATGCGTAGATAACAAGTCAAAGTAGCACCGGGGGATGTTGGTTACTATAGCAGAAACTAAGTGCCAGATGGAATGTTGTGGCTTCAACAGATATTACGGAGATTTGAGGTCTGGTACTGCAGGTGATCATGCTAGGTCACAGGTCAGAGAAGTGAGTGTTTGCGTAGAACAGGGACAGTGGACATCAGCTCAATTTAGCTCCTGAAGTCATGCGCCAAGTGATAGAATACAGCATGCCTAGTATCGTCTTGAACTCAGGACAGACAAGAACCTCGGATGACAAATCGCTATCAAAGCACAGAAGAATAGACAATATGGAAGACTGGCTATGACAGGGTTTTCAAATATGCTGAATACCAGTCCAAACAAGGAGACATGGAGGGATGACAAGGGATCCAAGTTTGCCAGTTGCCTGTCCAGAAACAAAATGACAGGCAACACCATGAAGGCCTGGCTTAACGATGATTGGATTTCTTGACAGCAAGACAAAGGAGCCTTATAATCTATCAAACACAACACCTGTAACCACAGGGATACTACTGTAGAGTCTAGGGTAAAGATGGCATAATTAGCACACTAGTGCAACCCCATTTCTTTGACTGCCATACTCTTCAACTCTGCTGGTCGTATCCTTTTTATCAGGTTTTCTTCACTAGGCTCCACTAAAAATAGCTCGAGTTTCTGGGCTGCTTACAAAAAACTACGGCAGACATTTTGGTTATGTAATACAGCGCACACCATAGTTAAAATAACTTTAAACAAACATTGTACTAGGTTAAGTACAGCCATTTTGGTTACGTAATACAACACGACCATGGTGGAAATTACTTTAAATAAAAAATGAAATGGGGTAAGTAAGGGTGCTTAGTGAAGATACACCATTTTGCTCGAAATCATTGGTGACACAAAAGAAGGGATGTGCATTTACTAACACATTCAAGAGGGGTAGAAGAAAATATCTTATTTTCGTAATAATTCTACTTAGGGTTATTTTTCTTGGTTAACAAATGATATGCATCTTTACGAATGATACAAAATATGAAATATGAACTTTAAATTTGATATGCATCCTACTGAGATTCAAGCACAAGATGCCTAGAGATAGTTAATGTTATTTACAAGGATGCAAACGAAACAAAGAATGAGTAACGGCACTAATAAAAATTCATACTGGGCAAGGAACAAAGAATGAATAAATTATTAATTAAAATAAATATAAAAGTATTTAAGGAAACAAGTGGTATGACGCCATAATTGCAAAGAAATGACAGAACAAAAAATTGTCAAGCTATACTCTGTAGTGATTGGCCAAAGAATGAATTATAAAACTTATTTTACAAAATACGATTTAAATAAAAAAATGTTCGGGGGTTAATTGATCTTACGCATAAAGTTAATTTTCATGCTACAATACACAATTTTAAAGTTAATTTAAAGCTGAATTACTGTAAAGTATTGCAGTATGTTAAATAAAAAGCCAAATGATAATGAAGGGTGGAATGACATGCTAAAATGAAGTTTTAAATGATACGTTATCCTCTCCATTAATATAGGCCTATGGTTATATTTTTGCTAGCTATTGCTCATTCCAACAAGGAAAAAAAATATTAGGTATTGACATTTCATTGATCATTCAACTCTCATGCTAGGACACTCATTTTAGTGATGGTTTAAAGCTGAATAGTGTTTTTGTACCACACTATGTTAACGAATCAATATAAAAAAAATGGAAGGTCAAAACGAAGACTTGAAGATAGACAAAATAAAGTAAAAATTATATACCAAAAATGAAGGCCCTGGTCATTGTTTTGCACCTCGGAAAACTCCGATAAATTCCTTTACAATAATACACAGTCTGATGCTTTGGGGAAACAGAACTTGAACTGGTGATAGTGATATGCACAGTATAGCTGATATAATACAGGTGTCATACAGCTGCAAAATTAAACATTTGCGAACCCGAACCATTCTCAAATATAGAAAGTGGACAGTTATGTCCCAACCTAAAAGAACACGACAGTAATGCGGAATATCACTCTTTCATTATCTATAACAATAAAATCCGAGAGGATCTGATCTTGTTTGTCCTCCCCCAGGTGTTAGTAGGGGAGCATGACACAGCCACCCACACCCTGCAAACCGGTGTGGTAGGTAGGAGAACAGGATGGTAGGGGAACATCAACGCTCCTCCTGCCAACCTGTTTGTCAGCCCCTGGTGGGGACGGGTTAGGCAGGGGATCGGGAGAGTAGGGGAGACATCAGCTCTGGGTTCCAGAGCCTGTAGCGCACACCAACATGCTCATATGTAATAATAGCAATGTGATGGTGGAAAGAAATTTTTTTATTTGTTATCCACTCAAAATTTCTAGGACACCTGCTGTATAAAACTCACTGTTAACAGTTATGGGACTCAGAATATACGTTGCAGTTCTGTCCTGACACATAAATCCATTTCTGGTCGATCTCGTCCTCCACCCTTCTTAAAACAGTTCAAGAAATCACCATCCCTTCAGAATATGTCATTTCCGATCTTCTCAGCGCTAATAAACTCGTGGGAAAGAAGGTGCGGAACACCAGCAACAAGGAAGAGATGGGGGTGGGGGAGTTATTACTCAAGAAGCAATTATTGATATATACCTATTTGCAATGTGATTTACATGCCAACAGTGAATGACAAAAATTTTGATTTTTTTCAATATATCATGCGTCATTTTGGACAGGAACCATGGTTAGCCTACTCAGATTTTTAGGTAATTAATTCAAAAGTTGTCAAACCAGATGGAGGAGGATATTGACTAAGCCTTTACGTTGTAGTCACGTAGGGTCTCCGCTCAAGGTTTGATCCACAAAGTCTATTAGCTTAACGGCGCGCGTCTTGCGAAGTTCTACTTAGTAGCTTCTTAAGGAACGCAAAGCGAAGCGATGCTGAGATTACAGGAAAGTGACGATTACAGTTGTAGCATAGGCAGTGTTTATCAGCATGGCGCAGCTGGTTTATGGCGGTAGCACGCGAACCATCTAAGGTTAGTAGGGTACTTGACGAAACCAAGCCATTTAAACTTTCAACTACCGTGGGCTTTCCACAGTGCATCATAATGACTCGTAATGGGTCTCCAATTGCCGGGAAATGGGAGACGGGGTAATACCTTGCCATCGTAGATCATGCGTTTAACGTCAGCTACGCCAATCTGAACGTTAAATAAGAAAATAGTTGTCGAAAGTATAAAAAGGCAAAGGAAATGTCAAAACAAGCTGTGGCAAATGATAAGCCTTTTTCTGAGTGACGTTGGATGCGCAAGGAAGTGAGCATGGCGAGGCGACTGGAAGTAGGAACGTTCAGTGGCTCACGTGTTGAGCAGTTGTGTTGTGCAGTTAGCTTTGTGTAGTGGCAAGAAGAGGGTGGTTACGTAGCTTCGCAGTCAAGGTGTTTGCTGTGGTGTTTTCTGTGAAGAATGTTAGATTCGGATCATGGATATTGGATTTGTTTGGGCACAAACAGAAAAAAATGATTCTGTTGAAAACAGTTTATTCTTCAAAAGACATATAATGCATCTAGAAATATAGGCCTAGTGGAAAAACGATTTGTTGCAGTTAGGCTATGTGATGTTGGCATTTGTCTGTAAATAGCCAGAATGTAATAGGAAGTAAAATCTGACGAAGGCATTGTCGATTGTTGTTATACTGCTTCAGAAATACAAGTTGTAAAGTTAACTAGAAAGTTTTTTACGTTATTGGATCATTACTAGCCGTGAAAATGGTTTGACGCCTGGACATGTTAGTTTAGATTTTTTTTTTGTGATTTATTCTGTCTAAGCCTACAAGTCACCGGAACTATTGATGTTTTGCGTGTGAGAATTGATTTTTCATAGTATCAGGGACTTGGGTGATTTACAGATCAAAGTCAGTAATGTTCTAAGTTTTCATATTGAATATGTGGCCGTACTAGCCTATTCCACTTATATAACGAATCGGAACTCAACGCACGTTACGATTAATTTCCATTGTGCCTTTGTTGACCAAAGCCGTTTATTATTTACCTGATGGTTGGATAGTGAGACGGGCATGAGGATATCAACCGTATCGAAAGACATGCTGAGAACCGGAGGGCTAGCACATTCTAGAGCCACCTTGCCACCCTTTGTCAGGAGAAAAGTCACACACACACACACACACACACACACACACACACACACACACACACACACACACACACACACACACACACACACACATATATATATATATATATATATATATATATATATATATATATATATATAATATATATATAATATATATATATATATATATATATATATATAATATATATATATATATATATATATATATATATATATATATATATATATATATATATATATATATATATATATATATATATATATATATATATATATATATACTTAAACTTATAGCTTGTGAAATGAAGGTCGGTCTAATGCATTACAAAGTTTGGCCAAGAGGTTTAGACTAATCTTCAGAATTTCATCTATGCTTTGTTAAGTCGCCTCCCGTACCCACGAAGAAATATATCTTTGTCAAACAACTCATTCACACGCGCGCATGCACGCACGCGCACACGTACACAGACGCCCATGCACCTGCTGACCGGACGTGAACCCCAGGCCTCAGTTTCGGACATTCCGCTATCATTACGAACTAAGATCGCAGTTCGTAATTTCCAGGATCCACTTACTCATTGCCCGAGGGCCACTAAGACATCGCGACCGCACATTAGTCGTAGGAAGTTTGATGGTAGGAAAGGAAATGAATTTTGCCTCTGTATAGTAACAGTATATGCTTTGCTTCTACTTTTCTTCATTGATATTGTTCGTGGTCTTCACATAGACTACCTGAATACAAAAAAAAAAGAAGATTAAAATTTAGCTGTCTTTTGAAGTAAGCGATCTATACATTGGCTTCTTGGTAAAAAGTATCTATTCACATATTCACATAGGCCTAGTCGTGTTGCTTGCGTGGAGGTGCATTTATATATGTATATTATATATATATATATATATATATATATATATATATATATATATATATATATATATTATTGTGGTTAGAATGGGTTGCATGATGCATAATGTGACAATATAGGCTAAGCTGGAAACAGATGGAAATCCTGCATGTGTTAATGGGTGTGTTAAATATTGTGTATACTTTTTTTTTATCGACGGAATTTGGCTTTATACCAAGGGTTTTGCTATATATATATATATATATATATATATATATATATATATATATATATATATATATATATATATATATATATATATATATATATATATATATATATATATATAAGCATATGTTACAGTCAACATGCGTAATCAGTCATTACATGTAATGACTGAAATTTCAGTCATCACGCGTAATGCACTTAGGGACATTTGATCACCCCAGAGCTAGTACTAAACACGGCAAAACAGTGAGTCACCTACACTGTTTCGCCGGGTTTAGTACTAGTCCCTGGGGTGTCAAATGTATTTCGCCGTGTTTAGTACTAGCTCCTGGGGATCAAATGTCCTAAGTGCATTACGCGTGATGACTGAAATTTCAGTCATTACTCGTATTGACTGAAATTTCAGTCATTACGCGTAATGACTGATTACGCTGGTGACTGTAACATATATATATATATATATATATATATATATATATATATATATATATATATATATATATATATATATATATATACATATAGTTAGAATGGGGTACATGATGCATATTATTGTGACAATATAAGCTGAAAACACATGGAAATCCTGCGTGTGTAAATGGGTGTGTTAAATATTGTATATGTACTCCTTTTTATCCACGGAGTTTGGGTTTATACCAAGGATTTTGCTAATGTTAGATATGGTGCTTAAATGCTAAATACTGTATAAAACTTTACCTCCTTTATCCTTAAGGGGCAGCCAGACCCAAGTATACAGTAACAGCTACTACTGCTATTGTATATGCTCCGAGGTATTACACATTTTCTGAAGAATTATTAGTTGTTAGTAAAGTGTGGAATTGGTTAAGAACATCAAGTGGTGGGTTAACAATACAGCTGTGTATTAACTTGTCAGACAGGTCATGTAATTGTAGAAAAAAATTTTTGAACTTTACTCATTTTATACAGCTCGGTTACATAGAAAACGCTCTTCTAATGAGAGGTGTTGCAGAGATCACTTGTTAATGACTTTTCCCGCCAAAATCAGACTCGAGGTCAGTTGGAAAGATAACACGTTGTGGTAAAGATAACGGTGTCTTTGCTTTAAATTAGACGTTTTATTTAAGTAAAAGAGTTTATTAACAAAGTGACACTCAGCCGTAGGACCAAATAAAGGGTTAAAGGCCTCATGAAATAAATATGAAATTTATGGATCATGCCACAGTATTAGTGATAGGCCTAACGATTCTAGAATTGGTGATGTCCACAAGGACGTTTCCCGGTAAGGAGAAATTTAAATATGTACGAACGTATGTAGTAAAATATAGTCTATGTATATATATATATATAATATATATATATATATATATATATATATATATATATATATATATATATATATATATATATATATATATATATATATATACGAGTATATATATCACGTCTTCATGGGCCAGTGGTTGTCGGCCAACCCTCACTAGAAAGATACCCGGGATCAATACCAAAAGAAGGGAGTGATAGCTTTGAGTATATTTCTTGAGAAATCTATTGTACCTCGGTTCATCTAAGCAGTTAATAGCCGGTTGGCTTTCGTGGGTTGCATCAGGGCTTTGGAGCTGCCTAGAATTAGCACCCTCGCCCCAAAAGTTGCATTTGCCGGGATAACCCTTCTGTTGCATGTTTAAGAAGCCTAATGACTCAGTATGCACTTCCGTTGCTTTTAACGGTTTGATATTAGATAGTTACCGGAAAAAAAATGGTGTATTAACTTTTCAGTAGCCCTAACAAAGGTATGCTTTAGTAGGTGTTCTTGTCACTACAAAGCCGTAAGATCCAAGTGCAAGAAATTGAAGTGGCTGTGATATCCGGTCCCTGGAAACGAACCCGTGTCACCATAATCACAAGGCGGTCACGTTGCCGACCTGATCACGAGAAGGATAACAACCGCCTTGTGATTATGGTGACACGGGTTCGTTTCCCGCGACTGGACATCACAGCCACTTCAGTTTCTTGCAGTTGGATCTTACGGCTCTGTAGTGACAAGCATATCCAAAAAAAGCCCGAAGAATTCGAGAAGTTAAGAGGGTATTGTGGCTATTACAATTACATATGTAACTGGTAAAAGTGACCAGTAGATTCTACATTATATATATATATATATATATATATATATATATATATATATATATATATATATATATATATATATATATATATATATACATCACACATGTATATATATATGTGTATATATATATATACATACATACATACATACATACATCACACATTTCCACAAGTGAAAAAATGAGACGAGGTAATGTGTGATAAACGAATCACGTGTTAAAATGATTACACACGCACACAAACACACACACACACACACACACACACACACACACACATATATATATATATATATATATATATATATATATATATATATATATATATATATATATATATATTAATATACTGTGTATATACACAAAGCTTGATTTTTTAAAAATACCTAATGTAGTTAACTTGAACTGCGTTATATTAACAGCAAAGAAGCCTTTTAAGATAACTGGAAAATAATGAAATCAAGATAATGGAATCAATTTTATATCAAACTTCGCACCAGAGGCGCGCGCTCACGCACACGCACAAACTTTGACGGGGACGCATACTGATGGTTTTTAAAAACGCGTGGAATCAGCTGTGTTTTTAATTTGGTTGTATGCCTGTAGTGCTGGACAGGATTCATATTAGCCGGTGATCCTTGCCTCGAACGCTTGAGATTTCACTAGACTGATTTAGAAGTACAATAAGCTTGTTACACTCTGTATTAATGAAGTGATCATTGGAAAGAATTATCGACTTTAAGAGATGTACATCAACTGCATCGTGGATGCAAATGCAAGGAATAAAAGAAAGAAAATCAAGTACAGACACTATCGTGGAGTTCCCCAGGGACATGGATTTCCTTAACGCCTGAGAACCGGGTTGTTTTTGAATGTCCTTACGTCTTGGAATGAGTCATCTCCATGGTAACGTTGTTCACTATGTTCAGTAGGGTTACGGGGCTTTCCCTTAAATTTATTGTTTACAGATATGTTTTATGTAAAGGAAATATTCCTCAAACCAAATCAGAGGTGTATTATTGAAGTCAAAAGTCACATTTTCAGGATCATACACTGCCTTGTTAGCATGTTATGCTAACATTTGGTTTCTCCTCCCGGTTCCTCGGACAGCTTCCTCTCATATTGGCTGTTTCCTGTCTCCCATAATTAGTGGCATAATTACCGGATTCTTCCTCCGCCTAATAGAATAACATTGGTGGTTACTGTAAGACTGGGTTTTGCAGTTGTTTTTAAATAACCAATTTTCTTGGAAACTTTAAGTCATAGCAATTTATTAATAACCCATTAGTTCTGCAAGTAACTAGGTATGCGGTGTCAACGTAAAAAGCTTATTCGTTTATTCTCTATGATGTAAATGATTAAATTTGCGGTAGCAATTCGTGATATGCGTGCGCTGATAAGTGCCCGTTAGCTCAAAACATGCCAAATGGATAGATTCTCTCTCTCTCTCTCTCTCTCTCTCTCTCTCTCTCTCTCTCTCTCTCTCTCTCTCTCTCTCTCTCTCTCTCTCAGTTTTACTCGCAACATTTCTTTACTTTGTAATATGAAGCCACAAATACCCCATTGATGTCAAATTCACTTTGCCTTGTGAATACACATCCAAAGGGAACCATACATAAATGCATCTTCCCTGACCAGAATCGAACATACAACATTTTGGGCTGATCACGAATGACCGGGACATCATCCAGCTAAATGCTAAGGCAGCTGAATGGATAATATCACTGTTCCCCTTGACCAAACCAAAATGTTATATGTTCGAATCATGGTCAGGTAGATTCACATTACACACACACACACACACACACACACACACACACACACACACACACACACACACACACACACACACACATATATATATATATATATATATATATATATATATATATATATATATATATATATATATATATATATATATATATATATTATGGATGATCATTAGACAAGGTGCTGCTTGCAATAATAAATTATATTTTAAACTCTAGGGATTCTTGTTTCGAGGACCTCTCATATTATTTATGGAATAAATTTTTTGTGTTGAAACCCTTACTTATTATACTCACTACATGTACTGAGTTGGATTATTAGATCACTGTGTGATTGCAGAAACTAGGAAGGTGTGGACGAGGATAGGATAGAGAAAAGGTTGTATTACTGGAAGGATTAGGAGAAAGGAGAGAAAGAATTAAATATATCTTGAATGTTGGTGTCAAAGAGGCACTGAAAAATATACAGAAAGTACTAGTATGTGTGTGTTAGATGTGGCTGAATGGCACAGTGTGTGTTGGTGTAAGAAGCAGCCAATGTTGAAGTTTTTTTTCACAAAGTGTTTGGCCATGATCCAGCAATACAAATAGCCTGCTAATAATGCAGAGTCTGTTGTGTTTTTGCTGGAGCCTCTCCTCTATTTCTCTGCATACGGAAACGGCTTGTCATGGCTCTTCCCCTACACCTATTGAACATATTTTTATGTCAGTTGCAGCAAGTGTAAAAGTGAAATGAAGGAAAATTAAGTGAAAATGTTCGTCTACGGATGATTAGCCAATATTGTTGAAAGGAAATTAGAAGCCATATTTGAAACTGTAAAGAATTAGTGTGCAAAATAAAACTGGGTCTCAGAACTGTGTGAGAATACTGCCTGACGTTTTCGGTATATCGTTTTAATGATTCAGCCATTTATAGAAGAGACACCTTCAGAGACAGGATTTTGCAAAATCCTGAAGGATGAGTACTTCAAGGTAATAATAGCTTAACATACCTAATTTACATTCAGAATTTCGAAATCAATTCTAACTTCACTTATCTGCCACAATTCATCAAATTCAGGGATATGTTTAGGACCATCATCGGACTAATACTTTGAGTATTTTTCACTACCTTTCAAAAAAATATGTGTATCATATATACTCCCTTAGGGGTTAGTGCCGTCAATGCACCTCATACGGTGCACTGTAGGGATTACTTAAGGTTCTTTGCAGCGAGCATTCAGCCCCTAGGTGCAATCCCTTTCGTTCCTTTTACTGTACCTCTTTCATATTCTCTCATCCATCTTACTTTCCACCCTCTCCTAACAACTGATGCATAGTGCAACTGTGAGGTTTTCCTTCTGTTACCCCTTTCAAACCTTTTACTGTCAACTCCCGTCTCAACCCTAAATGGCCTCATAGGTCCCAGTGCTTGGCCTTTGGCCTAAATTCTGTATTAAATTCAGTTATATATACATACATACACATATTCCCCGTAGGAGGGTAGTGCCGTCGGTGCACCTCATGGGGTACACTGTAGGCATTACTTACGGTTCTTAGCAGCGTCCCTTCGGTCCCAAGCTGCAACCCTTTTCACTTCTGTTACTGTACCTCTGTTCATATTCACTTTCGTCCATCTTACTTTCCAACATCTCCTACCAATTGTTTCATAGTGCAACTGGGAAGTTTTCTTCATTTTGCACTTTTAAAACCTTTTACTGTCAGTCTCCGTTTCAGTGCTGAATGATCTCAAAGGTCCCAGCGCTTGGCCTTTGGCCTAAATTTTATATTCCATTCCATCGTACATACACATATACATACAAATGTACATGCAGATATACACACATATATATATGTGCATAACCTTGTTTCAGTGGCTCTGAATATGTTTAGGGTCATACCTTTGTCTTCACTTTATATCTGCCATTGACAGGGATTCCCTGACAAAGAAGTTAGCTATTCTAACGCACAGTCTGCACTTATCAAGTTTTCTATGACACTCGGTCACTGACTTACGTTGTGATGGGCAAGGACTGGCTTTTTATGGTCATGAAATTTTCCCGCCAAAACGAACCTAAAAGAAAAAAGACTGAGTATGCAGTAAGGCGGATTTTGTAACTGGCATTATGACAGATAATGTGGATTGGGCATAAGGAACATCACTTAGATAATTCTCATGTCTCTTCTACAAGAAGATATTCCTCTTATTCGGTCCTTCTGAGCCATTCCCTCGTTGAGAGTTTGCTCAGAAACTATTAATCACACCACCATACCACAGCTCAATTGCAGTTGCACCTCAATCTCTGTTAGACCTTTGTTGAACCTTTTATTTATTCCTACAACTTTGATGTTTTTATTTCCTCCTCCTACCCTCAAAAGACGCTGAACTCTGCATAATGACCCGTCTCGGAAAATTTATACACTCATCTACTGTTTTCCATTCTTTTATTTATTCTTGTATTATTATGTATGTATATATATGTATATATATATATATATATATATATATATATATATATATATATATATATATATATATATATATATATATATTGTGTGTGTCTTTTTCCTTTCTTTAGATGGGGTGGCACCAGAAAGTTTTAGCCCTTTGGTTTTCAGCAGGTCTTTTAGGATGATATTGCTAGCCCCATGCCCTTTCTCTGACTCCTAGCAGTTGCTGGTGCGCATTCACAGCTTGGTCAGCTGGTGTGTGTGTGTGTGTGTATTTGTTAGCAGGGATCGAACCAGGGATTTTGCGAATGCACATTTTAATGCTGAACTATTTCACCCTCGTATACACACACAACATGTATAGAGTTGGAGGTT
Organism: Macrobrachium rosenbergii; assembly: GCF_040412425.1. Classification (NCBI taxonomy): domain Eukaryota; kingdom Metazoa; phylum Arthropoda; class Malacostraca; order Decapoda; family Palaemonidae; genus Macrobrachium; species Macrobrachium rosenbergii. Next base: position 22,780,941 of record NC_089750.1, read on the forward strand.
GGGGGGAGGACGGGGTAGTTTTGTTTGCTTGAAAATGCCCTAAAGGCGTTAGATCTTACGCTCCGTTGTTTCAATATCCTTTTGATCATATATTGTATGTTTATATTTAATATCACGTCGCTATTCCCGTGATAGAAGTTGTAGACACACACAATATATATATATATATATATATATATATATATATATATATATATATATATATATATATATATATCTCCTTCCTATTAATTTATACACTGTCCATAGTATAGTTTGTCCCGGTTTGTTACTTCATGTTACTCTGTTGACAGGTAACTCAAACAAGTTGAAGGAAATGTCAGTATAGTATCCAAATTAAACACGGACGCAGGAGTCCATTAAAGAAATCCAAACCAAACCAAAATAAAAAAAATAATAGTAATCGGAAAATTGTTAGGTGATCTTATCGTGTTTTCTAGTTTAGCCTGCATTTGAATCGGGGTGGAATGTTATTTCAAGGAGTAACTTTTTGCTGACAATTGTCATTGTAGAATGATGTTATCTTTTTTTAATGTTACTAAGGAAAATATTTAACTCTGGCACTTCATATTTTAAGATAAAACGAGCATCGCTTTTAGAAAAAAATATGATGGGAATTCATACATATATAGGAATATGTATATATATACACATATATTATATATATATATATATATATATATATATATATATATATATATATATATATATATATATATATATATATATATATATATATATATATATATATATATATATATATATATATATATATATATATACTAGCTTTCTCCTTGTGCCATGCGTAACCCTTCCTCTTCGTAATACTGCACTTTCTCCTTGCACCCAGTAATCTGTATCGGGACCTCGAAACCTCGGGTAATCACAGATTATGTACAACCCCCCCCAAAAAAAAAGGCGGTGTTATTTTGGGTTGCAAGAGTAACGGATTTGTTGATGTTTGCTTACAAGAGCATTAACTGTATGTAAGCGACAACAGAGGTGAGAACAGGAAAAACGAGCTGTATGGTAAACGAAACACATAAGTAATTTGTTAAAACGTAGGTAATATAACTGATGTACATTTAAAAATCACTGATTTGTACATCATAGCTGTACAATCAGTTGTATTATTATTATTATTATTATTATTATTATTATTATTATTATTATTATTATTATTGTAAATTTTCGTTTCAGTGCTCCGTGGTTAAGTAGTAATATGCAGGAAATTCGTGGGAAAATCCTGAATCGAAATTCTTATGTTACCAATGTAATGTAGGTTTACATAACATTCTTTACAGAGAATTAGGGAGGAAATGAAAGAAATTTGATGTATTAAGATCTCATAAATTTACGATTCATGCTGGCTTCTTTGGTGACATGTTATTTGTAACCCAAGTGATAAATTCTTACCGGTTACCGGTACCTTTCATTGGTAAAGAGATGAGTCGGTTTTACCTTACCACCGTGTATTCTTTCCCTTTATTTACAGTGCTTCCTCCCATGATCTTGGTATCGCCTCTCATCATAATGTTTATTTGAAGCGGTCTACCTTTCATAGATTTTCATTTTACAGTGGAATTTTTTAAAAGAAAGTGGAAATAGTGGTAGTGATAAAAAATGGTCGTAATCAGGGGTTTGGTTTGTTAAGATTTTCTGTTAATGTATGTACTTTTATTTAAATTAAGTAAAAATTACAGTTGTAAAGATTGATATACCTTGCAGTTAGTCCTTGTAATAATTTTTTCTATGGATAATAATTCCGTCTATCCCTTTTTTCGTGTTTGCAGATATTAAATATACATCAGTTTACCAGAGGAAGCCTTGCTCTTCGCGACATTATATACAGAAAACGACCTCATGTAGATATTAGGGGTAACGATTGCAAAGGAAAGGTGGTACACTAGTAATTTTGTCCGCGAGATGATTGATAACGCAGGTTATTCATTTTAGTACACTACCGTCAAAATCAGGGACAAGGGTTTCGATGTGGCCGTCAGTGTTTCTTGGCACGCTTACCTTGTTATCACAACTGCAAAGCTATTCAAGGAATTTCAGTCAAACTGTACTAAAGTAGACCATAATGAATGGATGTACACGAAGGAAGACTGCCCATCAGCGTGCACTTTATTTTATTATTTTTTTTTATCAGGCAAGGACTTTGCCAGGAGGTAGAATTATAAGGTATTTCAGTCTCTCCAATATGGTAGAAACCCTCTGCTTACTGCTTCCTTCAAGAACCTAGTATTCTCGCTCTCGCCTCCATTACCTTTGTAAGAGCCCCGACGCTGGAAGAGGCAGCGTCGGGGCTCTTTCACCTTTTACTGTTAATTTGACAAGTAGAATTTTTATTGTAATATTACTTCAGAAAGTAAAATGCTGCATTGATGATATATTACTTCAGAAAGTAAAATGCTGCAGTGATGATATTAAAGTAAAACTGCCTTATGTATTGTCGGTGACTAGTGTTAGAATCTGTCCGTCAGAGCTGATGCATTTGAAATGTTAATTATTATCATTATTATCCTTCCCTTTTTCCACTGATTTTAATGAAACTTGGTAAGGAGGTGCAAGGAAGGTATTGAGTGACATACTGGCAGGGTGTTGTCTAGTTTATTGGTGGTTCCTTAATGAATGAATGTACAGTTGTTGTTGTTGTTGTTTCAGATTTAGCTGGCCTTGTGCCAGCACGGGCTCTTGCTCCTAGAGCAACCCGTAACTCTATGTTGATGAGTCTGTGAGATGGGTAGGTTAGATGAAAACTTTATTATGATGCATGAAAGTGTTACTAGCTGGTACGAGCCGCAATGTAGTTTCTACACACAGACAAGGCAAAACAGAGATTATGTTTCGAACATCTGTGCTTGTCGACAGACAAACAGATGGCGATTGTGAGAGACATAATAAACGTACAATGATAAAACATATATCAATGGAAAGGCCATGAAATTCTGCATATGGACATTTGCATGAGATTCGAGACAGATTAATGAATACAGTGCAGTAGCATAATATATTTGAAATGGCGAGACGTTTGGCGTCTTCACAAACAGAAACGTACATACAGTTCGATACAGAAGATTCGGTGGGACATTATGAGTACATGAACGGGATGCTTGCATGGCAATGCAAGTAGTGGTGATTGTACATGAATCGAGACAACAATGGTTAGAGAAAAATAGACAGGAATATTGTATGGTAGAAGTTGCGTTCCTTCGAGCGATCGCCGCTGACGCACGAGAGAGAGAGAGAGAGAGAGAGAGAGAGAGAGAGAGAGAGAGAGAGAGAGAGAGAGAGAGAGAGAGAGAGAGCGGGATGCTTGTTTTCCTGTTTTGTCCGATGGCTGACTCACACACACGTGTGCCCGAAGGACCGCCATGCGGTCCCTTACAGAGGCACCATGGTAGTTGATAATTATTTCCACCCATATTTCTTGCAGTCAGTTTTCAAGATCTCTGGTAAATTTAAGTTCCCAAATTTCAAAATTTTCTCTCTTTAAATCTCACAAACTTATTTTAGTCAGTTTCATAGTGTGGAACTGCAACATTTGGAGAGTTGGATATTTTACCTCTAAGTTTACTAGGACAATTAGTGTACTTCTGCCTGTTAACTCTAAATCTTTATTATTCTTATAGTCCCCTCTATTAAGGCTTTAATAAACAAAATGTTTAGCATAAACTATGACTTCAAAAACTTTTTAATTGATTTGTACATTATTATGGGCACATTTAAGTTTCATTGCATTCTGTAATGTCTGTGTCGAATGGTAGAACAAATGCAGTTACAATGCGGCTCTTCAATCTTTGACACCGTGAAGTACATATTTTGTGTAAATTATTGTTCTGCAATTCCCACCTTCCTTGCAATTTGTTGTTATTATTATTATTATTATTATTATTATTATTATTATTATTATTATTATTATTAACTAAACAAAAACTTCTTTCAGTTTTCTTCTGAAGATGGAAAGAGAAACCCACAAGATTCTTGTGTATATATTGTTTACTGATAAATATTTACATATTACTTTGATCTCGAGCACTTTCAGGTCCTAACTGTGACCCTTTTTCAAGAGATGAGGTAGTCAGGCTGGTTCAAGGCCCAGCAATCTTCTTGAACCAGCCTGACTACCTCATCTCTTGAAAAAGGGTCACAGTTAGGACCTGAAAGTGCTCGAGATCAAAGTAATATGTAAATATTTATCAGTAAACAAGTTATACACAAGAATCTTGTGGGTTTCTCTTTCCATTATTATTATTATTATTATTGAGCAGGCCTAAAGAACACGAAATTGCAAATCAAGCAGAGAACAAAATGCCTTGCTGTGATACGGAAAAAACAGGCAAAGGAAAGGTATAAGTAGACATTGATATTACTATAGTAAACAATAAAATAAAATAAATACGCAATTAAGTCAGTTAATACACGGACAATGCTTTCAGTACAATTTGCCTGAGGGCACCCGGATGGTAGGAAACTTAAACTCGGGATTGCATACTGAAGCTATAGCACAGCCGAAGGCAAAGAATGTTTGTCATATGGTCACCCCCACAGGGTATGGTACTTGAAGTAGCCCAGCTACCTCAGTAGTGTCACAGGTTTTTGCTTTTGCCTGGGCTGAATTGCAGTCATTCAACTCATAGTACTTCCAACAGCTGGTTGTCTATTCATCAACATCTGGAATTCTGCTGTCGTGATTCTCTGGGTCTTTAGTTTTTTTCCCTTATGTCACATATACTGTTTATTGCTTCCCTTGTTTCCATGGTTTTTTCCACTGAGAAATTCATGAGTGAAAATCCATTGCATGTCGCGCGCATTTTGTTTGAATTTTTCGTCTGTTCAGAACTTTCACTTAAGGGTCAGTTGATTTGAGAATTGAAGCATTATTTTTTGGGTTCTTAATTTGTCTGTATAGTTACTTCTGATTTTTAGAATATATTCCCGTTTGATTACTTATGGCCAATATATTTTCCTCAGTGTCGCTCAGCTTTTCTTCTAACGTGCTGATTTTGGTCTTCTTTGGGAGACTTTACTGTCATCAGATTTTTCTGTGGACGCTGATTGGCGACTATTCCTCCTTTCAGTAACACTGATGTATAACCGTTGGTCACCAAATTCATAATGGACTCATTATTCTGCATATGATTCCACAAACTTATTCATGTTCGATATTCCATAGGAGGTCGGCACATCATTTAAATTCTCTACTCACTGTTATTATTATCAGATTGTTCTTGGGTTGTGTTTTCCATCAGGGTTTCGTCTTAATTATTTCAGTTTTAATTACTGACCGTTGGGTATTACGAATGAAATATTGGTTATTAATTCATTTAGAATCAATATGTTTTTCTAAGATAAAATCGAGCAGGTATAATAACTTTAGAGTTTTGTGATTTTCAGGTTCAATAACCGATTACAGAGTTGATTCCCAAATGTGAAAACTGTACTTCTGTTCCCTTTACCCTCTTTATCGTAATGTACAAAGTCAACCATCCAATACATTTTATTCTTGAAAACATTGGGCTGCTTAATTTGATGTGTGAAATTAGTTCTCTTGCCTTTACGACTATTTTAGATGTATCATTAGTTCTTGTCATAATACTAAACCATTATATGTAGTTTATGCAATCGTCATCATACGTTATGGCTTACCCAAGACTGAATTCAGTAAATCAAATGCCGACGATGCACACGTTATGTGCCGGATTTATTTTAGGCTGTTATTTTGCCTTTTCTTTGGCGTTCTCACCGGTGATGTTTGTAAATTTTGTTATTATTGTATTTAATTACCGTTATTACCTTTATCCTTAATCTTTTTCAGTGGATGTAAAAATACGGTCGTTCCTAGCTATAGTTAAATTTTTACCCACTTGATTTGTTTTATTGAGACATTCTGTTATATTTTCCACTGACTCTTTTTTTGCCACAGAAATTATTTTTATAATAAAGTTGGTTTGCAGTTAAAATCCCTTGCAGAGATTGTGAGGTTTAAACTCTAAAGACTTGATTTTTAGATGAAGTTTTTATTTAGTTGGCGGGTTTCGAGTCTCATTCCTGAAAATTAATATTGTTTTTATCAGTATTGAATTATTTTTGCATTTAAATACTAATAAGGCTTTACTCCAAAACTTACTCAAAATGATCTAAACATTTTAATCCTGTAAGCCCAGGCTCTATATAAAAGAGTATATACTCATATGTAATCATAACTTAATGCCAAGAAATATTTCATAAGTGTATACCATCATAAACACATGCATGTCTGTCAGTTGCATGTTATCACACATATATCGGAATGAATAGATATCTGTAAATGTGTTAGTGACTGAGAAGTTATCTTGAAGCCGTTTTGAATTTTTGCTTTTTCTCCCTTCAGGTTCAAGGCATATGAAGTGACTAAGATCAGTGTATGAAAAGAGTCGATTGGTGAAAATGTTTTTAAAGCAATTCTGTTCAACATTCCTGAAAACCATCACACGAAAAACGAATAGATGAAAGTGGAGGATTATGGCTAATCATTGTGGCTTAAGTTGTGCTGGTTACAGGGCATCTCGAAAGCCACACGAAGGCTCTTCGTGATCGACATTCAGTCACGTTGCGGGAACTTTGTGTAAACTCAGTGCAATTCACTGTCATAATGCCTGTGTTGGCATTTTCAACAGTTTTACATTGGTAGTTTTAATCCAAGAAATTGGTTGTCGAACAACGCAAGATAGAGACGAATGAGATTAAAAACGATGTAATGGCTTGTAACTCATTTTGGATATAGTGATAAAGAACATGCGCTTCGTCATTAAGCCTCAAGTTGAGAGCCAAGGAAAGCTTCAAAATGAAGATTCAAGAAAATCCCCTCTACTTGTTGTTCTACGGAGAAAGTGATCTGATTGTAAGTATTCTAAATTCTGTTATAAAAAAATGCTCTTGTTTCTTGATATACTGTACGTCGATATAGTTGTCAAATCCTCCTTTTGATCAGCCATTTTTGCTAACCATTAGGAATTTTTATCTATTGGTAATTATATATATATATATATATATATATATATATATATATATATATATATATATATATATATATATAAGATGGTGACTCCAGAGAAAAACATGACAAGTCATTGCCAAGTTCGTTATTAACAGTGGTGGTGCTGCAAGTATAGACCCCTGTGCTGAAAACTTCTGCAGCATCAGTCACTTAACGGGCATACAGAAGGCTAAACAGCAGTTTTGTTATCCTCCCTACACACTCAGGGTTAATTTCTTTGTCATGTATGCCCTTGTGGGCTTCCTGAATTTCCAAGGTCCTGCCATTCTCCAGTTATGCTGTGACACATATAGGTGGTCTTTTGTCAGTTTCCTCTTTCCTATAAGATTGCTGGAATTTAAATGCTAATCTCCAACCTATTCTTCATGCTCTCCAAGTAACCAAATTTCCATAAAAGACAATTTTTTCGGCTCTGACAACTTTTTACCATACCGCACCTTTAAGTTTTTTCAATACCAGACATACTACACAAGACGTTTCGTCTCAGCAGCTTCTGTTTTGGATTTTCAATTACATTTATTCCCAATTCACTTATTAACACTTATGCCCGTATGGACAATGCTGCCCTAGGAAGTGCTAATGGCTTGGCATTCTCATGTGCCTTATTCCAAGGCAGAGGAATGTCTAGTGGAGGTTTGCGTATCCTTTGTCAGAGGAAGTGGCCCACCAAAATGGCAGTTGAGCTTGTCTCCCTTAAGGCCAACGAAAACCACATAAAATGAATGGGTTAATTTACTGAAGACGGGAGCTGCAGTGACAGTAAGTGGTGCGGTCTGGAAACTGTTGCCACTGGTTCTGGGTACGGATATGATAAACCTCAGGGCAGACCAGCAACTAGTAAAGAGAAGTTAACCCCTTAGCTGCAGTAAATGCCCTAAAGTGGTGAAATGTATATATACCGTGAATCGAAAAGAGAAGGGATAAAAAGAAAACTTTTCAGTGGTAATGGGGAGTCTGAATCTCTACCTGGCTGGGTTTGGAAAATATGAAAGGACTGTTGTGTTAGATGAGTCAAGTTCTGAGGTTGGTGGTAAACAGAAATGTTATCACTGGTATTATGGAATAGTGTGTGATGTAAATGTATTTACAAGAAGAATATTCGTAAGTATTGTATGTACTATGGAAAGGAAATGCTTGGGAAAACAATTTGGTAGATTGTGTTTGTACAAAGTAAATGCAAAAGTAATTTGATGGATCTACTGGTGAGAGGAGGGGTTGCTGAAGGAACAACTGATCGTCATTTAGCTGAAGCAAATGTTAAGATAAAACTAAGTTGATGAGGAAGAAATAAAAATGCGGATGTATATGTGATTTACTCCAGTGAGTGTCGTGAGAAGGACGTGAAGAGATTGTATGGGGAAGAAATTGGTGAAATATGCTCTAGGGTTAAGGACACGGAGGTGAAAGGAGTAGATGGGAACTTTGTAAAATTCCATAAGGACAGCAGGGAGTGTTTGTGTGTGTATGATTGTAGGAAGGGAGATTAAAATGTGAGGAAATAAAAGGTTTTGTGAGGGGAAAATGGATATTATTTTGTAGGAAGGGAGATTAAAATATGAGGAAATAAATGGTTTTGTGAGGGGAAAATGGATATTGTTTAAAAATTAATCCCATGACAGGAGAGAAAATGAGGTGCAGGTGTACTGGAGGATGAATAAGGTAGTCAAGATGAGAATGATAGAGATAAGAAAGGCAAGTAATAAAACTAGAGGGGAGAAGGTTAGCACAACTTTTAAGAGAAATACGAAGTTGTTTTACAGGGGAGGTAGTGTAGAGAGGAAGGTTCAAGATCAAATAGAGATGATGTCTGAAGTGAATGCAGTGCTGGGTTAATGGACTGAGAATTTTGAAGATTTGTTGACTTGTAGATTTAAGAGACGTAAAGATGAATGATGCAAGTGGAAAAGGTTAGCATAAGATTGAGAATGCTTTTAGATGTGACTGATGATGTTAGGAGTGCGATTAATAGGATGAAGAATGAAAGGACACTAGAAGTTGATGGGATCACAGGTAAGATGCTATGATACAGTAATGCTGGTGTGAATGAGTGTCTGACAAGTTTGTAAGGTATGTTTGGATGAGAGAATGGTTTCGAAGAAATGGAAGAGAGTAATGATGATTCCATTATATAAAGGCAAAGATTGATGGGGTTGACTGTCAGAATTAAAGATGATTAATGTTACTCGGCATGTTAGGATTGTAATTGAGAAAAAATGCAGATGACAGTTGGACTGATAGGGAAAGAACAGTGTTGGTGTAGACAACGAAAAGTGTGTGAGGATCAAATGTTCATTATTAAACAATTATATGACAAGTTGGGAAGAAGAGGAAAAAGTTTTCATAAATGACCCAGAAAAGCTTCTAATATGATCAGGAGAGAGGTAGTGTTAAATATTAGGGATATAATTACAGAGGATGAGTTATTAGGAGCCGTTAAAGATTTTTGTGATAATAACAAAGCATCTGTTAAAATGTTTAGGATGGAGAGGGTTTGTTTAAAAGCGGTTCTGATACAGTGATGTGTATGACTCCGAGGATGAATATTATTGTTATGGATGGAATGATGCAAGAAGTCAGCGAAAGGATAGTAGATGTAGCTTGGCGCAAAGATTGGGGATAATAAAATGACTCGTGAGTGGAGGGTGGATTTGTTATCTTTTGCCGATGGTGCAATACTGATTGGGAATAGTAAAGAGAAACTAAAGAAACCAATGACAGTTTGAAAGCGTTTTCAAGAGGAAGAAGTTGAGAGGAAATGTGAACAACGTTAAGACTGTGAAGGTGAATGGAAAAATGAAGATGGAGAAAATGCAAGTTAACTTGGATGTTGGAAAGTGGCTGATTGATACATGTTTTTGGGAATAGATAGATTAGATGATGATGGTATGACGAGAAAAGAGATGAGTTACAGATTATGTGAAGTAAGGAAGGTGTTAAGATGCATACAAAAGATTGGGAAGAGACTCAGAGTGATATGGTGCGAAGGGATTATTAAACCTTTGCAACATCGAAGTGTGGATGTTCAGTTCAGAAAAAAAAGTTTGAAGCTGTCGAGACGAACTGTTTTCTTGGAATATGTGTGGAGTAAGAAGAATTGAAATAGTGACCAATTTTAGAAGTCGTAAAAGTCTAGGTTCAGTTAGTGGATGGAACAGAATGTTTGGAGATGGTTTTGGTCACGTGGAAAGACGATAGTTTGGTGAAAAGTGTATAGTTTGGTAAAGTTTGAAGGAGGAAGGCGAGGAATACCTGGAAACCATTGGATATTTGCAATGGAAGAAAGGAAGAGGCTTATTATCCAGGAACTATGCCAGTGTGCGAAGGTGCAGTGTGCAGCAGTTGGACACGCTGCTAATAAGCCTTCATGGTAGGCATAGGAAGCTGATGATGATGTGCAAGGTTCCCACAGAAGTGGTCCATCAATGATTCAGCACTTTAAGAATGAAATACGGCATTTTCCATTGTGTAGTTTTTATCTGGAGTCACCCTATTAGTGGAAACAGTTCAGTGCTAAGGAAAAGAAAGAATAAATTCTAATTGCGATTTTCTTTATGCAGTTTCGTCGACCAGTCACAGAGAGCCGGCAAGTTTCAAGGTAAGTGTTTTTCGTAGAGAAATAGGTAGCGTGGGAGTAATAATTATTTTGCTTATTCATCCAGACATGTTATTCTCAAAACCGATTAACTAATGACGGTAAGAAAGAATCAAGGGCGCTGATATGGATATTGTCAATTATCATTAGAGGCATATTAAGGTAACCTTTCAGAATTCAGGTATTGTTAATATGGAAGTTTTTCTTTGTATGTAGCCTTTATGTGTTGCGAATATATTCATATACTTTGCGACCTCGTTTATATTCGCAAAATAACAAGATTTTATCTTAAGCATGCTAAGCCAGTACTGTAAACTACTGTACTTCTTTTTATTATTCAAAAGCATATAATTATCACTTCACATTTAATGGTAAGTGAGGGTGATCACAAGTTAGTATGCGTAGATAACGATTTTGAAGGAGCGTAATAAAAGATTAAGATGGCAAAATTCAATTCATGCTACTGAAAGCTTGCACGTTTTTTTGAAGTTGATAAGTTAGCATTGGGCTTTAAAAAACATCAGATATTTTTGCAAATGAGTAATTTTTGTAAATGAGTCTGGGATCATTGCCAGATGACTAGAAAAAGTATTTTGCAGAGCAACTTTAGGTTCCTTTTCCTTTTAATAAGAACGACAGCATTTAGACTACCCTTTTGGTAAAAAACATCCCAGAATAACTTTTTATCGAAGTGTCTGTCACAAATTGAGGGAGATGAAATTTCAGGTAATTTGAGACGTAATGTAAGACTGCCCATCAATTATTATTATCAAAACATATTCGTCCAAGCTGTGTCTTACAAAGCATCTTTATTTCAAATGTCCTGGTTTTTGTTCATGCAAGACATATCTTTCCTTTAGGAGGTTTTTATTAATTTTTACAATCATCTTGAAGTTACCAGCGTTTGTGTATTTGACAGAGTGAGTCATTTTATTCTGTACGAAGTCAGTTTAACACATTTAAAAATGTTTATGGTCCTCTTCCAAAAGAAAAGGATTGATAGGCTAAGGCTCATACCTTTGTCACAGCTTGAGGATATTTGGAATTCGTTCCCTGCAACCTTACCTGTAAAGTTTGTCGTACTGTCTGTCCACTCGTAAATCACCTCCTGCTGAATTCCAGCCTACCGTATTTAGGCCACGTCTCGATATTGCTAAATGGAGGGGCCGTACGGTATCATGTTACCGGCTTCTGATAGTCTGTTGTCCTTAAAATACGAATCATGGTTGAAACTGTTTTGGTTATTTACTGTAAATTTGTTGTTCTCCATGTTTCTATTAATATTCCTCGATCATTATATATTTACGAAATCTGTTGTTTTCTGTAGAGATATGTTTTTCTATTCACTGAAACGTTGTCACTTTCAGAAATTACATGATAGACTTAGTGCGTAGTTTGCTCTTAGATATCTTTGATAAAATAAAATAAATGCGAGTCTTGATAGTTAGATTACACGTGTTTTTCCCAAATGTCTTTGCTCTGTTTTCAGTGATAAATTGTGTTTATTGTATACAGGGCTGAAAGTTGTATTTGCCGACACTGATGACCTTCTCCTATCTCTAAAGAATATCGCCATGTAAATGGTCGATAGTTATTCGTTGTTAGTATACATACGTTTTCTTCAGAGCTGTGCAATAGAACGGAAACTTATGCCTTTGAGTAGTATATTATCAAAAATCTTATCTGCAGATTACATTTCGTTCATTCCATGTGATTTTTTACCAGAAACATTCTTTCCACTCTTCGGTATTTTCGAGCGAAGAGAGAACAGGTTTTAGATTTGTATAATTACATCAGGTTGCTGAGTTTCCTTTATTACACCTTTTTATCATGTCCAGTTGTGTGGTTCTTGACCGAATGAACAACCATGCAACCATGAATCAAATGCTAGATCTTCTCAGGGTAACGGCAATTTTATCAGATATTGTATAAATGTAAGTAGGTTTGAGATGCAAATTACCGGGGAGAAGCAGATGCTGGTGTGTGTTTATGGCGAAAGGTCTCATTTTAATGTATCAGTTGGATATTATGAGCAAGTTTCAGACGGTCGTGGGAATTTCATCCAGTATTATTATTATTACATGTTTTCTGTCTGTCTGTCTGTCTGGGTCAAAACTTGTAACAGTTTTCGACTTGTTCCCTTCGTTCGATGGACTTGAAATTTTGCATGGTTACTCAATCCCTGTGACAGTGCAATCCTTGTGACATGATCAGTAGGTCAGCAGTGACCTCTAGTGACCCTACAGTGACCTCTTCCAGTATCTCAGGATTGTATGAAACTCTTCGGATTTTTCATACCTTCTTTGGCTCGGTAGAATAAGTTAATAACTCTACGGGCTTTTTCAAACCTTCTTTAACTCGATAGGATATAACGTTAAATTTTTTTTAGCTAATCATGAATCGGTTACAATTTCTGTCAAAACTAAAAAGTGTATGATAAAAAAGTATAAAAATTTAAAACACGCTTTTATTACCAAAATGGAAGGAAATGCTACAAAAAAAAATATATATATTTCTTTTCTTGTAGCATTTCCTTCCATGTTTTGCGCCCACGCTTTTATTTTAGTAGACATGATTAGTTGTAAGAAAATCCTGGTGTGTCCCAAAAAATTATTTTGTTTTTTTGGTGCATTTTAATAAAAGCGTGTTTAAAATTTTTTTTTTTTTCATGTTTTTTTACTGTAATGTATTCAAAATGTGGAAGTGGACAAAACATGGGAGAAGAATTATCTATGCGAGTAAGCGAAGGAATAAGTTCAGAGTAAAGGAATGCCGGCCCATTACTATAGTGTAACTAACTTTACACTAAAATTTTACTCTAAAGGGAGATCCACCTAGGTATCGACGGAAGTATTTGTTAACCTTGCTGTATAACAATATCGATTAAACTATTTAAGTTGAAATCTACAGAATTCAAATTTAAGTATTTTGAACAAAATGTAAGCAATTCATATGATCATTTTTGCTTTGCCGGAGTATGATACTTGATTAAAGTTTATGATGGCGTGAGAGGGAAGACTGCAGAATCGTACGTGGCTCCTTTCGAACGTTTGGTTTCCCATCGTGTTCGCATTTTTCTACTAGTTCTTTTAACTCGTGGAAGTTTTTCAAGGTCAACGTCTCGAGAACAAAAAAAGAATAAAAATAAAATCAGTAATATACCTTTCCGATCACAGTGTGGCTATATATTTTCGTTGGAATTTATTGTCAAGTTAAAATAGACACTGAGATGTTGATAAGAGTTTCTCGTCGGTTTTATTAGCATTACTATTTACCCAAACTGTAAAAAATGACCAATGTAAGAGAGGCTTGAGACGACAAGTCCCGACCCAAGGACGGGTGGGGGGTGTTGCCGGGTTCGCATCGCCCTGTAGCTCGGACCAAAGCACCCCCATTGTGCATACTCATATAGGAACCAGTGGTGAGAGATGCTAGCCGTGGGTTGGACGACGGCAACTCTAAACGTAGAGTTTTATCGGAGAATGAAAAAGTTATTTAATTTTTTTTTTTTTTGTAGAGATTATCGCTATTTAGCAGCTCACGTTTCATGGGATGACTCTCTCTCTCTCTCTCTCTCTCTCTCTCTCTCTCTCTCTCTCTCTCTCACACACACATTTTACAATAGTTGAGTGCTTAGTCCTACAGGAACGGAGGAAGAGTTTAAAGTACGAATATTGGATACACCATAGGTTTCACTTTTGCGTAACTGGTTTGTGTTAAGATAATGAAGACAAAAAGAGCAATGGATATGAGAATTGTATCTTACGTTTTAACAATACAGACGAAATGGTCAACCTCTGTGGTCTATTCTGGTAGCCTCGGGTCTTCTGTTCCCATAAAAAATCTAAATATGGCCAGACTGGTTGAAGGTTCTTGTTACTAGTATCCTATCTCGACTAGAGTCCAGTCTAACCTTGAATTTTAAGGGTAAAAGTGATCATCTCTCTCGTCTGAGTGAGTAATTGTTTATAGCGAGAGGCGAAGACCCTGTGTGGTTAAATGGTCTGAAGCCATTTGATATTTGATCTGCAATGTGCAGGAACTCGTCTTCCTTTGGAATTCATGTGTTACGAATAGATAAAGAATTGAACTCAAAATTAGAATTTAGATTAAAAAAGTAGATATGTTTGAGCGTGATTGTTAAACATTTCACTTAAACATAAGACTACTGGGGAATTCGAAAATTGAAAATTAGTTGAAAAACAATTGACAAAATAAGAAAAAAATAAAGTAAAAGTGCTGAAAATTCTAGTAGAGGAAGTTGGCGCTACCCTGTTATAGGATCCGTGCTGAGGGCTATATAGATGTTGTCTACCTGTCGGTTCGGTCAGTAACCCTTTTCTTTTGAGACAATCTTCTCATTTTTCAAGTAATACGTCATGGGCTTGGTTGCAATCATTTTTGCAATATAATATGTGTATTTTGTTTTCTCAGGCTCTGAAATGTTTAGGAACATTGATATAAAATTCACATGCTTTTAAACATCTGTGGTTTAATGGTTTATTATAAATTTGCTACGTGGATATACGCAACAACTTCATCTCAGTTGGTATTAAAGGGCTGGAATGATTAGTGGGATATGGGATCCTGGAATTATGTGGTAGGAGTGTTTGTGTATGTGTGTGTGTCTGAGTTTCTGGAGACTGTGGGAGGTTGGTAGTGGGGCCGGCAGCTCAGGCTCACACAGTCCCGGTCCACCCTCACGCATAGACACACGGCCCACCTTCACTCTCCTCCTGCTGCGACTGTTACTGTATTTGATAGAATCTGTTGAATGGCAGGTACGTCCGGCCTTCTGTTCATAGACACAGGACAGCGAAACATCAGTGATGAAAGGCCGCAGCACAAAACAACCTGCCATTGTTTCCATTTATTATTGTAAACAAAACAGCAGGTTAGGCTGGAAAACCTTTTTCTTCCCGGCGTTGCAAAAGTGATGACACCCACCATTGCTTGTGAGCTTGTGCAAACTTCGTGACCCATATGCATCTTGCACAGTAATGCGTTTAGACATTGCTGTGTCACAGAGTCTGCATAAAATTATTTGTGATAGTTACGATAATGCCCAGTACCCAAACCATTCTAAGAGGTCGGGGGTTTTATATATCACAAGATGACACTATATTTTTTATAACGAGAGGAGGCAGTAGAGTCAAAGGAGGACACCTGTCTTTAAAGAGTGGTTATCTAAGGAGCCATTTAGTGCCTTGGTCCCTTTAATCATTTGGCTGTGGTGACAATAGAGCTACCTGTATTTTTCGTGACGTTGGTTCGGAATGAGTCGCCCACCCAAGACTTGAAACCTGACTCTTCTCCGTCCGCATACCCAGGTTACCTCAGCATCCATCCCGACTTGCTGTGTGTATGTGTTCGTTTGTATGTGCTTGTGCTTCACCGTGACCCCCAGTCCGATCATCTAATAACCCTCCCTCCTCCCCACGTCGACTTTGTTGTCCCCCATCCTCTTTCCTCAAGCAGCCTTTGGTTGTTGGGGCATCTCGTGCAAGCTTCCTCCTTCCAAGAGCTTGCCAGTCATCAACAGCCATTTTGGCTGAGGTATTAATGTTTCCCCCTTCTTTGATGACATATTGAAAGAGCAGTACCGAAAAAATCGATAGCTCTTGAACCATTGATCCTTAAGGAAAACTACACACAAAAAACCCGGATGGTAAAAAGTGTATAATCAGAGCAGAGTGAGGAAATTATGAAGTGTTGTTCCTGTTTCGGGGAAACAACTGCGGTCAGGAAATGGGAGCCTCGTATTCAGGATGTGCTTTCTCCATTAAGATAAGGGTTCCTACCTGTTTTCCTTAAAGTGTTCCAGGGACACACATATAGCCCTTTTTCAATTGCAAGCTTTTTAAGTTGTCAAAGAAAATATGCCCTTGCAGCGCAGCTAATCATTTCTCTTGCTTTTGTAGGTGCTTTGCGTTCTATACTGATTTCATTCACCCGTAACCAAAACAGTGTTGTGGCAATAATTACTGGCAGCAGTAAGTGTTAGAATATTGTTCATAGAATTTAACAACACCGGTGCATTAGTGCCCTCTTGATCTTTATAAGAAATCAGTGTCCATTTGTGATATTTGTGAAATTAATTCGAGAAAATTATCGATACATTCATTTAGCACACCTGGATAAAGGATCAGATAAATTGCAGGATATGAGTGATTTCATGATGATATAGGTAAGTTCCATTTTTATCGTAAGCAGTATTCTTACTCCTGTTGTGTTATATTCAGTTTTATACTATGCATAAATTGTCTGAAAATTCTTAAATTATACATCTGGTGCACTGTGTCTCTTCAGGTATATCAGTAGTAGTTATGTTTCTAGGTAATAAATATTAAAGTTTCGACATTATCTGTTACTTTGCAAGAATATCTCATTTTGAATAGGAATTACTTAAAATCATCAGCATGCTATTGTGTAGATATATTGCCCTTTATCCGTGGTTTCTTCCAGATTTAAGGAAAATGTAAGCAAAAGAAATAATTTTTTAGCTTACGTAGAATTTTTGTGTGTGAAGCTTCTCCTCTAGTTTTTTCAATCATTGTTTTGCTTTACTTTTCCAATTTTCAAATTTATGATCATCTCCATCTTAAAGAAGTTTGATCCCATTCAGAAATACATAGACCACATTTTATCCTTAATATTATTAAATTGATTGATACCGCAAGACGCCGGGTGATAATCATCCCAAGCCTACGAAGGCGGAGGAGGGGAAATGCATTATTTGTTTAAGTAATAGCTAGCAATTGTAGCAGTCTTGGTTGGAGCTGCTCATTGAATTTCTCACGATGTTTTGAAGATGACCAAAGGTTACGCTTTAGGGCTTTGTTTTTAAATATAATCTTATATACAATTTTGAAATTGTGGTTTTTGGATGTAGTCTCTCTTGGTACAGTTAATTTCTTCAGCGTATAATTTAACATCGACGTCGATGAGCATAGTTGTAATGTCAGTTTATAGCCTGTTAAATGTATCAGTCGTTAACGTTTAACAGCTGTCGCCTTTCAGTCATATATTATTGTTATAAATGTGGTGCTATTTATATGTTCAACTGTAAGATCAGCGTTTAGTATCCATTTGATGCTTCTCTTTTTCGTGGCTTTGTGCTTGATCACTGTTACTCATTGATATTGGATACTTGTTAGTCAACATATTAGCATGACACTGTTGCTGATGTTTGCTGTATGTTTCGATGTATATATATATATATATATATATATATATATATATATATATATATATATATATATATATATATATATATATATATATATATGTATATATATATATATGATATATATATATATATATATATATATATATATATATATATATATATATATATATATATATATATATATATGTGTGTGTGTGTATTATGCACACATATATCTATACATTGTGTCTGCGATGTTTTATTTATATACATGTTTTTGCGCGCTTTTGTAAGACGTTTGTAATATCGGCTAGAGTGGGCAGAAGATCCTTCAACGACCTCGTGACCCTTAACCCTTGACAGTGGGCCACACCACCCAGGCAACGACCTGCCCCGACCTGCCCTTGCCGACCTTTAACAGCCAGCCAGGTGCTGTAGGCCACCCTTCGGCATAGGAGCTGGGTTTCAAGCCACTGATTCTGGGAAACCTTCAGCGGAGTTGAAGATGAAGATTGAGCTAAGCTTATGTACTCTTGAACTAAGTTTTTCAGGAATCGAAGATGAAACAGGAATAATACTTGGTCAGTGATAGTTTTCACGTGAAGTATTATTGTTCTTTCTTCTGTGCACACGAATTCAGTATTTTCTGTTCATGATTGTAGAATATGAATCTCTCTCTCTCTCTCTCTCTCTCTCTCTCTCTCTCTCTCTCTCTCTCTCTCTCTCTCTCTCTCTCTCTCTAGACTGTTAGCCACTCCATGTAATTTTTTTTGTTTTCCAAGTATAATGGTGCTGTTCATGGGATAATTTTTTTTCGCTTGAACTCGAAGCTTAGTTCAGTATTCAGTGTTGCGGGTAAACATTGCTTATGTTTTAGATAACGAAGTTACAAAGGCCCAACTTTCAGTTCGGTAAATTAATTGATTTTTTGTGAATTTGTAAATACTTTAAATTACAAGGACCTGAATAGCATAATTGCACTTTAGTTTTTCCATAAGTGCGTTCGAGTATTTAAGCGAAAAATAAATTAAAGAATGGGTTTCATTCGATATGGTTTCTGCAGTTGTATTCTTCGCGTATTAAAGCCAAAATGAATTGTAGAATAAGTTAAGACTAAAATTCATGCATCTCGATTTTTAAAGCCAGTTAGCCTATTTAGTTATATTGCTCTTTTGTTTATACCCTTAATAATCTGAGTTTTTACCGCGTTCAGTATTCATCCCACTCTTAACAGCACGCAGATTGAAAGTGGTTTATTCTTTTATATAAAAGAATAAATCACTTGATATAACGATTACTTTACGACA
>NC_089750.1:22802552-22812552 GCF_040412425.1 Macrobrachium rosenbergii
TACACACATATATATATATATATATATATATATATATATATATATATATATATATATATATATATATATATATATATATATATAGTATATATGTATGTATCTGCATGATGGAAACCCGTTACACTATAGACACTATCTATTTGAAGAACAGCATATTGATACTCCCGCCGCCGACAGGGAAAAGGAAAGTGTAAGTTGAAACGTTTTCGTGTTGTTTGATTTCCGTCTTCATATTTTTTCTTTTCCTCTCCAAGTGCGGTGTGGTGTTGACATTTCTCATGAAACGAAATTAGAGGAAATATTTCTGGAAAGTGTCACATGCAATCCCCATTCTCACGAGAAATGTGTTGTGATCGCACATTTCCGAAGGAAATATAGCCTTAAAGGTGTCTGCATGTGCAGTAAATAATCTTGATCATCGGGACGTCCTTTCTCGGGATTGTATTCCCGCAGTCATTTGCAATGGAAAATCCAGTCGGATTCTTTGTGTTTTCTGCTATTTTGGGGTTGCTTTGTGGTTTACTGTTACTTTGGTTTGGTTTCAGGGTTTTTGCTATTAAAGTGGTTTCGTATTTTTTTCTCATTAAATTTGAGTTACAGTTTTTTTCGAGGATTTCAGTTTTGTTTCAAGCACTTTCTGCTGTTGAATTCTAATTTCAGTTATTTCTTCTATTTACGGTTTGTTTGAGAATTTCCTCTTAACATAATTTTATTGAACTTCAGTATGCCATTTCATTTTTGTTTCGTAATATTTTGCAATTTCATATTTGTTTTATATATTGGCAAAGTCACTATGTTTATGAGTTGTCTGTTCCTTCTCTGTCAGAGAAATAACCCATTTCTGTTTCAGTAGTTTTAATTTGTTTTAGGGTCTTCTTGCTCCTCTTTTTAATAGTTTCTTGAAATGTCAGTACTGTTTCGAGGATTTATGCTAATCTTATTATGGATTTTGTGATATTCCGATTTTCATTTGGGATTATCTGCAACTTCAGTTTTGTTGGAGAATTCTTTTGCAGTTCAGTGTTCAGAATTTTCCGCTGTTTCAGGTAATATTGCGCTTTTGTTCCAGAAGAACTTGGAACAAGAAATGGTAGTTCGCTGACCATTAGATATTTACACGAAATGAGGAGAGCAGTTGTGTTTTAAGGCAATTTTAAGTTTCATGGGTTAAAAGACTTTAAAGACATGTATAATTAAGTTCATGTGAAGTAACACGTTCTTATCGATTCAAAAGATTGTGAGTGTAGACGACATTAATAGCCGTATGACCCATCTGGTTTGCTGAATCTGGTTTGTGTACTGTGTCCAGTAAATATTTTAATCTGATGCATGCGTTGATTTTCCATTTTAAAATCATTGCTTCTTTTTTTAACTTATATTTATCACGTAAAGTTCTTGCCTTGAATCTTTATTTTCACTAGAAGTGATCCAATACAGGAAAGATCAAATTTACATTGTCATAAAATTATATTGGTAGCCTTCCTCTCAGAAAGTGCACATGAAATTGTAGAATTCGGGAGCTCAGTAGTGGAATTCTAAGGGTAATGAACAAATTTCCAAAATATTGTGTTTACATAGTAGAGTTTGTAAATGGATGGTAAGAGTGACAACAACGTCCAGACAATAGTGTCTAATTCTCTAGACTTTGGATGACAGCTTATTGGCAGGTAAAAATGCTCAAAAAAGGAAAAGTATACCTTAATTTAACCAGACCACTGAGCTGATTAACAGCTCTCCTAGGGCTGGCCCGAAGGATTAGACTTATTTTACGTGGCTAAGAATCAATTGGTTGCCTAACAACGGGACCTACAGCTTATTGTGGAATCCGAACCACATTATACCAAGAAATGAATTTCTATCACCAGAAATAAATTCCTCTAATTCTTCATTGGCCGGTCGGAGACTCGAACTCGGGCCTAGCAGAGTTCTAGAAGGAAAAACCGTTGCGGTTATTAGCAAAACTTAGTGGGGTCTCAAGGTTATTAAAATTTTTATTTTTTTATCATTCCTGTAACGGGTACTTTAGCAACATTATACATGAACAATATACATGAACCTAAACACGTCAAAATATCCTTCAGCCTAGTGAAGGCAAATGACCTAATGCCTTTTATGGATAAGTTTTTTAAGGCGAACAGATTGATTTGCAATACTTTCGTATTTTTTCGATGCTCTTTCGTGAGGCATTGCAGAACAATGGCTATTTTCTAAGACGTGGTTTGCGGCATTGACTTGGGTTGTAGGTTCTACTAGCCAAGTTAGTTTTATTTCTTAAAGTTTGTTTATTGTGCTTCAAACTATGTAAAAAAAAAAGTGTGAAAGTTGATTACTGATCGTATGTTTGATTTGCCTTGTTCAGTTTTATTTCAAGTTTTTGTTGACTATGCCAGTAGGCGTAATTCTTCATCAGCATTTTCTTTATTTTGAGTACTGTGAAATGTTGACGAATTTAAAAATTGACGAGTTTAGTCTTAGGAACCTTTTATAATAGTATTTTATATGTTAATTAATATTGTAGTAAAATTATTTTGATCATAATATATTGATAATAAATGTTGAAAGAGAAAAAATTTCTTGCCAGAAGGTAACGGAATAAGCTATTTAGCAGCAACGCAGTTTTAACTAATAGTGTCCTCTTACAAGCAAGAAAGCATTGACGTTTATTAAAGTATATATATGTATGTATGTATGTATATATACACATACATATATACATGTGTATATTTTATATATATATATATATATATATATATATATATATATATATATATATATATATATATATATATATATATATATATATATATATATATATATATATATATATATATATATATATATATATATATATATATATATATATATATATATATATATATATTACAGTGTGTGTGTCTCGGTGGGTATACGTGTGTATTTATAAATTTCATTTTATTATTGATATCGGCTCCTCTTTCGAAAGCCTTTAACGGACTAAGTGTAAATTCCTGGCGCGCTTTAAAACTGGATCTTCTTTGAAGGCCTTTTGCCGGTACAGGTTCACTGTTCACTTTAGGTATCATTTGAAGACGGCGCATGGTCATATTACTGATATGCCTTACAATGCATTGATCTCAAGATACTGTCCAAGTGCCGTTTTCAGCTAAGCATAGGTCTAGGTCGGCCATGTAATAAAAGGCTGGTCAACGGCCGTGTAAAACTGATCCCTAGATGTGGATGCAGTCACAAAAGCATATGCACACATACATACATATATAAATATGTGTGTATACAGTGTATATTTATATATATATAAATATGCATGTATGTACACACATATATATATAACTACATACATATGCATACATGCGTACTTTAGTTACAAATGTTGTTTAATATCCAATTCGCTCTACCTCGGAAATGATACCGAAGGGAAATTATCATTGATAAGTGTTGTGACGAACCACTCGTCATTTGTGATTCCTCTTCGGTAGTATTCCCGAGGTAGAGCGAATTGGATATTAATAGACATTTGTAGCTTAAAGTTTATGAACGTAAAAAATGTCACGGTGATGTGATAAAGGCTCATACATACATACATACATACATACATACATACATACATACATACATACATATGGCAGCCAAATAAATATATATAATATATATATATATATATATATATATATATATATATATATATATATATTTCAAAACATATTACAAGCTGTTATCGTTGCAGAAAGAATGTGAGATTATGTAATATTTTCAAGAGCAAATTAGTACCTTTGTGGACCGCTGTCAACATGGAAGGTCTCTTAGTCACGTATATTGGGTTCGTCTTCCTTTACGTGTCCCCTCACATATCCATATATTATTGCATATTCTTATCGTAGTAATAATCCCATCCGTTGAATTGTAAAAGTAAATGTACATGAACAGTTTGAAAGCGAAACTTAAGACTTTAAATTTTCTGTCAACGTTTTTGAATAAGGTTCTGGCTAATATTTCTGTTAAACGTAATTTTTTTGTTACCTTGATTATGATTAATCAGATAGGTCACTTCCGAAGTTATTGGTTGAATAGTAGTAAAATCAATTAAATTAAAAGTGTAAAGTTTTTTCTAGTTGGGATAGTAGGACCGTAAGCCATGCAACAATTGTACTTCATCTAAAAGCTTTAATATTTTTTGAACTCGCCTAAGCTGCAGACTTGTAAACTTTTCTAACTGAAGTTTTTCCGTCTCCTGTCTGTATGGATGTTTCTCTCTCGTCAACTTTTTCACATGTTCTACTTCTCCAGAACCATTAGAGTACTTTAAATCAAACTTGAATGAAGCATCCTCGGGCAAAGGGAAATCAAGTTTGTTCAAATGGTGGGCGACGCGTTCTTCCAAGGGAATATTATTAAGAAGAGTGGAAATGTCCTTTTATACCTTTCAAAAAAAAATTCTACGTTGGTTTTTCCTCGATTAATATTACAAGCACTGCCACAACTGCTCACGCATATATATATATATATATATATATATATATATATATATATATATATATATATATATATATATATATATATATATATATATATATATATTATATATGTATATATATTATATATATATATATATTAGTATATATATGTGTATATATATATACACATATTTTTATTTTTATATTTATACATATGTTTTTATATATTCACATATATATCATGTGCATTTGCACAAGACATGCAGTTAAGACTCCAATGCACAGCTTGCATAATCACCGGTCTCCCAGAGATCATTCGACCCCCTTCCCTCCCCCATCTTCACTCAACAGCATCTCCACCATTACTCCAGCGGTGAAGGGGGTAACGGAAGGGAGAGATGGGAGGAGGGCGGGCGCCGTGTCCAAGAAGGTTACTGCAACAATGGCATCGGAGGTCCGAGTCATCCTCTCCGAGCCTTGCCCTGCCCGAACACAACTCATCTCTCAGGTGAACGAAATACGGGAAGATCTGTTTGGTCTCCTTTTTAGTCCTGAATTCTTATCAAGCTAGGAATGAAGTTTTCAATAGGTATGATTTGGTCTTGCAGTTGGCGTTACTACTACTGTGGTCTTTGATGACGAAACAAAATTAGGTTATAATGTAGAAAAGTTTTCATTATGAAAATTTTCTCCAAATAACATTCCAACTTGTTATACATCCCTTCAGACTTTAACCTTTCGTGTTTGTCATTTTTAGCGTGAAAATGTTGAGTAAACCATGCAGTTGGGAATGGTTTGTTTGGCTTATTTAAAGAGTAGATTTATGCAGAACAGATTATCTGCTGAGGATTTTCAGTGGGTGTTTATTTTGAATTAACTGCAAGTAAATTATTTTGACATTATTTAATCCACCACTGAATTTTTTATTGTATTCTACAATAATCCGAAAAGGATTTTAGATAAAGTTAGATACTGCACATAACACGCATACACGCATTTTTTACACACACACACACACACACACACACACACACACACACACATATATATATATATATATATATATATATATATATATATATATATATATATATATACATACATACACACACACACACACACGTGTTTCTGTGATATGTAGTGTAATTGGTAGTATTCTTGCATTAAGAAAAAGAAGACCCAGATGAACTCTTGGTGGAGAGGCAACTCCTTTAAACATTCGTTTGTACCTGTGTTAGCCAAAGCAGTGAATTGTGTACCTGGCAGAAAGACATTGGTTAGTTAGCAGCATCATCCCTAAGGGGTTGAAAAGTTGAATGCTGACATTTTCTGCGTCACCCCCTAAAGGGAAGAGACATATGGTGGATGTATAATTTTATATATATATATATATATATATATATATATATATATATATATACACACATATATGTATTTATATTATATATATATATATATATATATATATATATATATATATATATATATATATATATATATATATATATATATATATATATATATATATATATATATATATATATATATATATATATATATATATATATATATATATATATATATATATATATATATATGTTCATTGTGTTTAAATACATACTGTATATATGCTTTGTCCTGGCGTCTATATACAGCTATATATTGGCTGGATTGTATATACAGTGGAACGTGAAATGAAAATGATAGTCATCCTGAAAAGATGAAAGCTTTCCATTTTAGTTTTGACCCGAAAAGTTAAGAAGAAACTAATGTGTTCCGTTGAGTAAAGACAAGGGGAATTCCTGATTTTATGAGCCAATGAACCAAGTTCAGTGTCCCCGCTAAAGAAAGAAAAAAAAAAGAAAATAGATAAGAGATAAGACGGTTTTGCAAGTGATGCATGACCATGGCAAAGGAGTGGCCCGTTTTTGCCATGCTCTCGGAGGCGGTTTCAGGAACTATACCTTCATGTTTAAGAGAGAAAGAGAGAGGGAGAGAGAAAGATCGGTCCATCTAAAGTCATTGAGGATGTACGTAGTTCGGAAGTCTTTCATTGTGCTGAAATTCTGGAAATATGTCTTCAGTATATTGGAACTAAAAGCAAATTGTTGGTGATAGTAAATGTCAGAATGATGTAGAGGGAAAGAAGGGTTGTCTGAAAAATGTAGATTTTAAGCCTTAAGGTATAAAAACACATGAAGTAGGCATTAAACCTTAATTTTTTTCAGTAGCAAATACTGTTGAATATTCAGAATACTGAAAATAACAAACAAGTAGCATTCACCGTCGTTACACAGGGAATTCTGAATTGAATAAGAACCAGATGACAGGAGAGCCACCAGCAGTGCGCCAGTTAATAGTCTGTTGTCTGTATTAGATCAAGTCTTTTAAAAATTGCGGAAATAAGGCAGACTATGTCTGAATACAGTAGTGTATATCTTTTAAAATCTGTTCATAACTGTACCGTGCCATGCTAGCTTTTAAGAGATAGTCTTATTTACAGTATGAGTAAACTGAAACTAGATTAATTTCCTGTTATTCATTTTGTCTCTTGGTATAATCTAAAGAAATTTGTAGTTAAGCTGCATTTATTTTTACTGCATTTTTACTTTTTATTTTTTACCGCCGTTTTACTTTTTAGTGCCTTTGGGATGAAAGGATGTCTTGCTGTTCGGTCTGGTATTCAGTAGAAGCTTTCGTAAATACTTTCAATCGCGTTTTCAAGGATATCATACAACAAGTCTACAGAACTGCAGATCATTGAAGGCTGTACT
This sequence comes from Macrobrachium rosenbergii, assembly GCF_040412425.1. NCBI lineage: Eukaryota > Metazoa > Arthropoda > Malacostraca > Decapoda > Palaemonidae > Macrobrachium > Macrobrachium rosenbergii. Next base: position 22,809,775 of record NC_089750.1, read on the forward strand.
TTTACGGAGTGTCTTTATCTTCAGTAGGTATTTGCGAGTGATTGTGAAATATTTTTTAAAATATTTGTTTCTGTCAGCACTTCCGATCATAGCAGGTTCCATAATAGGTTCCATAATATTGTCAAGATTAAACGTCATGGAAGCTTCCATACATCTTGCATGCCCAGTGGATCCAAGGGGTCAGTCACTGTTTTAGCGAACGAACGCTATTCACTGGGTTAGGCCTTTCATAGGCTTAATCCTGTCAGACAGTTTCTTTTTTTTTTATGGAGATGCTCACTTGTATTTTTATGAATAGAACCAAGTACTACCAATTTCTCTTATGTGACTACCGTTACCTTGCAGTACCTTTAGTATCGGACATTTTTGTATTTTCACTGAATTGCTTTAAATACCGGTGCCATGATAAGGAGTGTCATTCGTAAAAAGACCCAAAGAAAGTTTAGTTTCAGTAATTTAAAAAATTCTACTATTGATATTTTTCTTTCATCTTGAAATGTAAAGAAAATAGCGACTGATCAACAGCTTAAGTGAGCGAAAACATTCTGAAAAACAATTGAAACCCCCCAATATTACAATTAAAATTTCTGAGTTGTCGGATAAATTTAATAATGAGAAAAGTGCAATCAGTTGATACGTCTCGGCATTGTATAGTTTGAATAAGTTCTTCCCTAATGAATTTATTGTATACTACGTTAATTTCTGTAGATTATTTGAAGGCATTTAAATATTTGTTGTAATTGGACATTCCAGACTGATTTTGAAGACGAGCAAAGCCTTAACTTGCTTGGTCTCACAGGGAATGAGAGTTACAATATTTGTTAATAATGGGATGGTAAGGAATCTGTGTTAAGTTAAAATGGTCTGAGGCTATTGGAAATGGTGTTAAAATCGTATATAAATAACTCGCACATTGTATAATCACGTCATATCTATAGTCATATCTAGTATGTTGTAAATTGTTTGTAGATATATGCAGAAGTACATGAACTGTAAGTTTTTGTATTAAAATATGGTATTAATAAATTTACAATACGTTAAAAAATAAGCAGCCAGCTGGTAAATTCCAGTATTGCCTCGTAAAAAATCTTGAAGGAATAACATAATTTCATGTTGCAAACACACACATATACGTATATGTGCATATATATATATATATATATATATATATATATATATATATATATATATATATATATATATATATATATATATATATATATATATATATATCAGTTTTAATTAGTATAATTGATTTATTTACACATTATTACAAATGCAGTTTCTTATCTAATAATACAATGCATTGGAGGTCGAAGAACCTAGCATCATGAGAGACAGGTGTGATCTGAGAGGTCGGACGGAGAGTGAGAGAGCAAGTGTCTCCTTCCTTTGGTCAAGTGTAGGAGGTTGAGTCCATGTGTAGGTGTGGGTCGGATGAAGTCTGTCTTCGCTCTGTTGGATGTTTACTTCCTCGTTGCAGTCCCTCGAAAAATCTGGCATGTTGTTTGCATTAATGTATGCGTGGCACACAAAGACTAATACACTGGATATACAGCACATCTGGCAGCGCGAGAGATCATGAAAATCTTTGTTGCTCTTGGGATGGCGCGTGGTTCAGCCGGCCAGAAAAAACACACCTTCGTTGAATAGCGTTCACAACGGGCGACGGACATCGGCTGAGACCGCAAATGTTACAATCTGCCGTACACTAAAGGCTTGGCGAACAGCCTCCGGTTGTTTGTAATATGCGGGGCTGTTCCGTATTGTAATTCAGTTCATTTATTTATTCGAGTTGCAATCAAGCATCAAGTCGTGCAATAATTGCCTTTTTGTCTGTCATAACTTCCGGTTTGATTGCCATACGAATTTCTGTTTTTGTGATACAAGAGAAAATTATATCAGATGGAAGGGTAACATATTCATTTCCTTCCTTTTGTGATGGACAGTGTTTAACAAAAGTACACTGTCCATTCTTGTTGGCAGATTGAGTTGGTATTCGTCGCTGCTAGATAAGAGTGTGCACAGGTGCTGAATCGTTTGGACTAGTAAAAGCACACAAAAGTAAGCACGAACGCATACAGTTGAGTGATGCTGGCTTGTGGTCCCTGTTCATCTTTACAGCGGCCTTAGATTATATATACAGTATATAATGCCTGTGTTCTCTTCTCTCTCTCTCTCTCTCTTTTATATATATATATATATATATATTATATATATTATATGTGTGTATACATATGTGTATATATACATATATACGTGTGTATATAAATATATATATATATATATATATATATATATATATATATATATATATATATATATATATATATATATATATATATATATATTGTACATTCATACAGAATCAGCTGTTATAAAATTTTATATCGAGGACATGATAAACATTATTTCTGATATTTTTAAATTGGATAGCTTTATTACTGATGAAATTGTTCAGGAATTGAATAAAAAATATTTCGTGAATAGCTGTGAGACCTTGTATGAAGTTTACCCTCTTTATTTATGTACATGTGTCCGTGTGTATTTGTGTATGTATATGATGTGAAGCTTTATACTTGTGCAAAGGTGTGTGAAGTTCTGTATGTACTCGTGAATATGTGTATGTATCTAAATATATGCTTGTATCTATTATCTTTCTTTTTTCTTTTGTATATAAACAGTATACTGAATTTTTTGTAAGCATGTTATTAAATTAATCATGTATTTGGTTATTGGGTTTTTGATAGTACAGTGAGAGTTTTTGTTAACATTATA
>NC_089750.1:22815052-22887552 GCF_040412425.1 Macrobrachium rosenbergii
CACTGTCACGTAAGGAAAGCAATCGAGGCTTTTTTTCTAATGTCTATTATGTGATTTTATTTCAAAGTACTGAAATAAAAAGTACTGGCATGTCCGCAAAGATATTTCAGTACCAATTATCGTAGTTCATAGGGTATATTTACAGGTAATGGTAACATACATATAGTACATAGTGAGCACAGATGGACAGCTGTCATTAAATTGCCATCAGATCTTCAGTCTTGGATGCACTCATGAACCCGCAGAACATTGACTTAATGTTCCAGTGTGGGATAATACGTAGGTGTTAAGATTCCATTTCTTAAGTGCCTCGGCGCCGTTGCGCACGACTGCCTCTGAAGTTCCTTGTCTGAGGAAACCCACTGCAGTGGCAGATTAATCCCTGTGAGGCTGAGTGAACAAAAAAAAAAAAAAAAAGACCGATTCAAGAGTGAGTCAAGCAGTTTTGTCGGTCTGAAAGATGGCTTTTTATTTGCATCTTGAAAATGAAACGCAAGGTGAAGGTAAAAAGAAAAAGTTATTTCGTAAGGAAAAGTGTTTCACCTTCTGAAAGAGCGGGGGGTGGCGGATATGGAAACCAGATGAATCACGAGCTGGGAATCGCTGATCGTAAGAAATGGATGTGGGACGTAATGTCCTCGTTGTTGGTATAGCTGCCCGCATTGAAACTTGCTGCATTACTTCATCTGGGCTCTTTTAGCCTAATAAGCAAATGAAATCAGAGCAGACAACATGCCAATATTTTTCCTTGCTGTGAAAAATAGAAGTAACTAAAGGATCCTTCCCCAAGAAAAAACTAAAGACTCATATTCTCTGAGTGTTGTGATAGTGTGCATTTGACAGTTAATTTGGAATACGCCGTATAAACCTCAGATTCTGTGTGCGTTCTTATGTAAATGAGAAGTGAGTTTGCGGGTATCGCAGAGCTCCTTCAGAGGAGTTGGACCTGAGAACACAAAGGAAGAAACAGAAAACAGATGACAAACTAACGCTGGTGGGAAAGAATCATGATGCCGGGAACACGATGAATAACAAAAATGTTTGCAGTTCAGAAATGGAGTTGTTCTTAAATATAAACAAATGATGTCACTTGGCTCCAAATGAAGTCAGACTGACATTACTGGATGAAGGACAACCGTAAAATATACTTCGAATCCACAAGAATGATTACATGATGTGCTTTTCATGGACGTATAGAAATGTATCGTATACATGTGCAAGGATATAAGAAGTAAACTCTCGTATGAGTCCGTAAAAAAAAAATGCCACCTCACCGGACAGTGCCCTGTCCTAATGTCCTTCATATGATCCAGAATTTGGTAACGTTATCGTGCCCCTGGGTGTGTCCTGTGGTGTGACGAGAAATAAAAGTCCAGTGGTCATTGGTTTCAAGTTTCTGTTCCATCTATGCCTCATAATATACCGAATTATAATGACTCATTCTTCCAAGATGAAGAATTGCTTTTTATTGGGATATATAAAAGAAACACATGGACGGATCTTTATAATCGAAACCATAGTCGTGGGAATTGCAATAGTGACAATGATCGATAAAAACAATGATTACAGCAGAATAAATTCTTTTATATAGTGTGAAAACATTAATCCAGCTGTCCTGATTATCTGACCATGTTAGGAGTTGTACTGATATTTAAATATATTAAAACAAACATTAATAAATTATGCTTCCAATTTCAGAAGAAGTCTAACGTAGGATTTGGAATACATTTTATATTTCACTGCATAAGATAAAAGATGAATTTCAGATAGTTTCTTTTCAGACTTTTGTGTGTTGCACACACACATGCTCATACACACGCTCACACAAACACACACACACACACACACACCTCACACCTCGCACACACATATATATATATATATATATATATATATATATATATATATATATATATATATATATATATATATATATATATATATATATATATATATATATATATATATATATATATTTGCCATAAATTCTGTCAAATGTTTATGTGAAGCCAGTGGAGGTGTTCTGTTCGTCTTATTAGCGAACTTTTCTCGATTTCATGTAAACGTTGACATAAAGTTGCTTCAATCCTTTGAAACAAGTTAGTGACTCCGATCCCCTAAACTCCGGACCGGTTTATAATAACACGGAGCTGCTCCATTAGCAAGTGTACTCCAAGCGAGGTTCTTGGGTCGGGATCGCTGATCGTTTATTTTGCTGTAAAAGTCAGTTGTTTGAAAATGCAAAATTTCCATTCTTTTATATGTCAAAACTTAAAGTTTTCATGGGCTGTGTGAGTAGACTGAATGTTGGTTTTATTTGTTACTCTTTGACCTTTAATTGTAGCCTGCCTGAATCATATATCAAAAGTTCTCTAGGTGTTTTGTGTAATTATGGTGCCTCACTAATATATATATATATATATATATATATATATATATATATATATATATATATATATATATATATATATATATATATATATATATATATATATATATATGTATGTATGTATGTATGTATATTTATTTATATTTGTATGTATGTATACATACTGTACATATGTTATATATTATATATATATACACATACATATATATAAAATATATATATATATATATATACTGTATATATGTATATATATATATATATATATATATATATATATATATATATATATATATATATATATATATATATATATATATATATATATATATATATATATATATATATATGTGTGTGTGTGTGTGTATGTGTGTGCTGTAAGTCCATTAAGAAAGTGATTATATAAAGTACGTTCATGTAGCTAAGAAATATTAATGTACCTTCCTAACTGCATTCCTTAACTATTCAAGGAGCAAGACCCTCTTAGTGGTTTATCTAACTGTGTGTTCCTAACAGTCGACTGTACGGTAGCAACCTGCCCATTAACAGGGAAGACATGGCCCTACGACTTCCTCCACTACCTTTGCTCTGAGTAATTTGAATAAAGTTATTAATACCCATCTGATTTCTTTCATTTGACTGAGTTATGTGGGAAAAATTCACCGGGACACAGCTTTGGAAGAAATCTATTACAAGTAAAAATTTGAATTACGTAAGCTTTATGTAAATGAAAGGGGAAACTTTGCGTAAAACAAATACAGCCATTCTTTTATTTACAGGTGATTACATAGTTAGATATGAAATCTGTCTGCAGACGCAAATATCATTTCATGCTTGCAAAACCTTATCAGTATTTTCAAGCCAATGTAAATAAGACCGGCTGTGTATTGTTATTTCCCGAGCCTTTCATACCTAGATCTTAATGTATAGGCAGAGTATCTGTCACACTTCCTGCACATCATCAAGTAGGCATTTTCACGAAATATTCTCACCCCTTGCAGTTGAGATGAAATTAATACCAGTTGACAAAACCAGCTCTTAAAACATTTTTAATGTAAGCCCTGTGTATTGCTTTGTCTTGCTTTGTCAGGTCCTAATTTTCTCTACATCATTACTAATCAGTGTTCTTACCACTTAACACCACAATTCCACTTTCATCTGGGTATGATTCTCACGTTCATCTAGCCTCTTATTTTTACATCATGTTTGTAAAGGTCTTACAACTTTTATTTTAGCATCTGTTCTTTAACTGTAACCTCTTTACTTTTCGTTTTATTTTCTGCTTCACTCATTCTTGTTTGCATTGCTTGGTTCCCAGTACTTAAAATTTCTTAAAGTTGTGGCCTTCAATTTCTCGCAGTTCATTCCAGTACTTCTGCTCATATTAATTTTGCAGTGTTCTTTTGGAAGAATGTCTAACTCGTTTCACAACATGTGTTATTTACCATTACTAGCCCGATTCAACAGTTTTTTATTAATAATAATTGGCTATTTAACATTCATTTCACACCATTTGCTTTATTAACTTTATTTACTCTTAAGCTTGCCGTAGAATCCCTCGCTGTTCGGTTTAAAAAGTTAAATATAGACGATAAGCATTTTATTACTAGTTAATGAAAGCTTAATGTCGTAAATTTTTACGTCCTTCTTGATTTTTTTTTTCTGTTCAAAACTCCGACAATGACTCTCCAATTGCTATAACGCACTTAGAAGACCATATACGACACAAACAAAAGTCTAGTTTTTTCACGCTGTTCTTTGATTACTTACATCAGGTGAACATAGCCTTCACCATACCTACAACCACCCTGTCCTTCCCCCTCATAGTTTAACTGTCATCATTTGCATATTAATAAGTTACGTAGCTAAAGTGCCTTCCAGTCTAAAGTGATTAAGGTTTTGATTAGATGTGTATATACTCATATACTGTATATATATGTATATATACATATATATATATATATATATATATATATATATATATATATATATATATATATATATATATATATATATATATATATATGTGTGTGTGTGTGTGTGTGTGTGTGTGTGTGTGTGTGTGTGTGTATAGAACACTCACGCACACTTAGGCGGCCACACGTTTTTCCCTTAGACGAGGCTGTGGTGGCTCCAGATGATGTTAACCTTCCGGATCTCAGGAAGTATTTTAGGATGAGGTTACCAGATTAATGTCGTTTTCTACCCTGACAGCGTCGCAGCGCAACCACCTTGTACATAATATACTAATCAGGTCATCATGGCCACAGTGGATTTTTCGTCAGGCGAAAACTTAGTTTCCACCCTTTGGATCGATGTCGAATCTCGGTGATATGAATAAGAATGTTGACCTCAAAGCTACGATATAGAGACACACACACACACAGCTACCCACGCGCACACACACTCTACCACGCACATGCACACACACACACATATATACATACACATATATATATATATATATATATATATATATATATATATATATATATATACATATGCGTTTTTGCGTGTGTGTATTAGTGTAAAAAAATTTCATAGATTTTATAAACCGTTTTGCCGTTAATTTAGTCCGTACTGGGAACGGATCATTACACAAAAACTCCGTTTTCTCGTATAGGAAAAGGACTAATTGCAAGTCTGAAGGGACTGTAAATAGGGTTTAAAAGCCTTCCTGGCAATTTTGTAGAGACCAAGTTCATTACCATAAGTCGGTGGCCCACGGAACATTCCTGCGTCATGTGTTATGCAAAATGTTACGGCTCTTTAAGATTTACTTTGTAGTCATGTTAGGCTTCTCTGTGATCCCGAATTTTATAATAATAAGAAAAGGAAACTTATTTTGTTCCTTCGAATCCTGACACCTTGATAATCTTCCTTTGGAAAATACATTGCATTTTTTTATTGGTATTCTATACTTATTTGGGAGATATGTTTTTCATACTTACTTCTATGGGTGAAGAGATGGGGATGTGCTAAAAGTCTGTGTGCGTGTTTTTTTTTTATCATGGTATAAAGGAACTGGTAAGGGCACCCTGATTCAAAAATGGTAGTTCAAGGACAAAGTATCTTAGGTCACAGGCTAATACCTCTGCAAATTGATATTCGCCACAGCGAAAGCTTTTAGAGTTAACCCTTCCAGAAAGTTTTTTTTTTTTTTTTTTTTTTACCTGAGAACATTATAATAATCTTTTGAATAAGGATAACTATGACAAGTTATGAAATTATTTCTGCCTAATCAGTGAGTGGGGGTTATTTCTCTTGAATATGACTCCAAATGCTAGGGAAGATAGTGAAAAGGAATTTTTGCAATTATTTAAGAATTCATTCTGTGGCGTTAATAAATTGTGGAAAGAGGTTCATTCCCACTAGAAGTGGATACCAGTTTCCTGCCATACTTTCGGGAGAAACATATTATGTATGACTTTTTTTTTTCTTAAAAAAGATCCGTTATCTTCAATTAAAATTCTTCGCATGCCACTGAACGTAACTTAACTTATACACAGTTTTTTTTTTTTTTTTTGCGTCTGTGAGCCTTATCCTTATAACTTTTTTTCTTGTCAGAGCTTGAGGCTTATCCACTTTTTTGTCTGTTTTCCACAGCGTGTGTATAAGAAAACATTTTCTAAAATGTTGATTAACATGTTATTGTAGACCTTAGCCACTTGAACACATCCGAAAGACTGCCTAGTTTAAAAACGTCATGTACCGAACTTGATGGCTTCGCGGCCTTTTGGACGGCAGGTAACCAACTCCTTCAGTCAGTCTAGTAATCCTTCTGTAATGTGTAGCATTAAGGGCCATTTTCATAATGTAAATCTATCCCTCTCCCTCCTGGGAAGAGGTGGGTTGGTGGTCGGGAGGAGGCTTGTACTCTCAGAATGATTTGTTGTTTCGTCTCGTGTAACTAAACTCGAGACTGACTGATCGCTTGGAATTTGTTTGGCGTTGCACCATTTATGGTTACGGGGACCTTCCCAAGTCAAGGATTTAGTTCAAGGGTTACTCGGTTCTCACTGCTGTAGAAAAGTTTCGGTCTTAAAGGGTAAGCACAGTGTACGTATGGTCATTTATGACTTTTGCAACGTAAGAAATATATATTCCCGTGTCAACATTGTGTTATGTTATCTCCCTTTTTAACTGAGTTTTTGCACGCAGTTGTTTAAATAACGCATATTAGAGCCACATGTCAAGATGACGTCATTTCAGAATTTTGAATAAAATAAACAAGGCATATTACGAACTGAACGCTGGTTTGACCAGGTCATTAGCCTAAGCGAAAATAGACGGTATTCTGAACTTAGGATAGCCTGAGGCTGTGTTAGAGTTTACTTTAGATTGCCGCACTAAATTTCTCTTATTCTTTATGAAATGGACATTTTACAACATACAATCTTTAATGTTGTAAAAAGAATTTTAACTTTATCACATCTTTAATAGTAATCCCGACCTTTCAAACCTAGACTATCCTACCATATCTGTACCAAATCTTTCTTAATGTTATGTTACCCGCCAAGGAATTTTACTACACGGATTACTCTCTCGTATTCGTAACCTTACACTATAAATCTTATTTTCTATTCACACACATTTTACGGTTAATCCGTATAGAGGACGTTTCTTATAACATATTCAACTGAAACCAGTAATCAAAGAATGCCTATGCATACTTTGGTACATTTACAGTCACAAGTAGAAACGAACTCATACATGAAGATTTCAGGTGTTTGCCGTATTATTGATGGGATATTTTTCTTTGTAAATTGATATTTAAAAACCATTTTTGAGAAAGCGGGAGTTGTTACCTTGAGAAGCGTCTCTCTCTCTCTCTCTCTCTCTCTCTCTCTCTCTCTCTCTCTCTCCAGCAAATGTGTTCCAGTTCGCGAGATCTAGGCTATGTATATCTTTTCCTCAAATTTTCCAAGTTATTACTTTATGTTTTTAGGTTGTGTGTTTGGATGGTAGTAAGTAAGAAAGAGGCCGTATTCAGACATCATTGAAAGCACGGCTAATGTCGCAATTTATCACATTTATCAAGAACGCAAGAGCGTTACCTAACTGCTGCCTAGTAACATAATGACGTCATCAGTTCTTGGATGTATTAAAAGATAGTCTTTCAGCAGACAGTGCCGTCAGTCCCATTATTATAGTTTTAGGTTGCAATTTAAAATGAAGAGAACTTGTTCAGATCACCTTTTTCCTCAGGATTCTGTTTCCTCAGATATTTTTCCATAATTATGGTGTTTGAAGTTACACTTTCATAAGAGTGATGGGCTTACCCTTTAAGGTAAACACAGGAACTTCCAAATACACTTGTGTTTAAAAAGAGATGAACACTTGTCAGTGTTCCGGTCAAGATTTTGGAACATTTTAGGAAGGATAATTTACTGAAAAGAAATTAATGAATTACTAAAATTAGTAATGTGACACGTTTTCCAGCAGCGTTTACCTGTTACACAGAAAGTTTTCCTGTGAGTTCACATTTTTTTATAAGGGAATCTTTTAACGTGAGAATTAAAGCGGTGGGGTGAATTGCAAATGACCAACTGTGACTTTGCATCATTAAACTGGAATTCCTTCGTTTTGGCAAGAAAAATGATGTCCTTACTTATCGCCTTTTACGAGACGGTCCTTGAATTTAAATAAGTATAACCTACACCTGCATCTGTGCTATTACATAGCGCATATACTACACTTGTGCATTATTAGTCGCATTATGCCAATGAACCTTGAAGTGAACAAAATTATTCAACGTTGCAGCTGTTGACAGAAGTTATGCTTTTCGCATAACTTCAAGAGGGGAGATGGGAGTTGCGTCTTGTTACGACTTAATAAAGTATAACAAACTTTAATGTTCATGGACGTATAAGTCTCTCTCTCTCTCTCTCTCTCTCTCTCTCTCTCTCTCTCTCTCTCTCTCTCTCATATTGTTCCTGGAGCACCTAAAAATTAGTTTTTTGTCAAAACTGTAAGCGTTGAAATATGTGTGTAGCTTTACGTACCTTACTTTGGTTATTTTTGCTATTTTTTCTGTTTTTGTTTGATTATATAAAGGATAGATTCATGAATGACTGTGTGTTAATTTTCTTGCCTTCATGAGGAAATCAGAGTCTGCTGCCTCATTATATGTGTAATTACCACTCTGAAAGTATGTGGTTTTCGGCCACACCTATTGGGTAATTTAGCCGTATGTTCCCCTGCATATGTATTTGCTGATAACTGTAGCCGAATATTCTTTGGATTGACCTCCAGAATTAAGAAAGATTTTAATTATCTTGTGTACTTTAAGTTGCTTGGTTTCACATTTGCTGTAAATCTATTTAAAACTTCTACTTCGGACTGCTTGTCCCACGTGAACTATCGAACACAAAAGCTTGGCTTTCAGAAAGCTCTTAAATAAGAAATTAATAGATAATAATATGTATGATTGGACAAACCTATTCAGTGATCTTGTTTTGGTGAGATAAACAAAGAACACCCACTTACACGAAGTCGCTTAATTAACACGGGCCGAAGTGGTTAGAATGATGGACAGTTTTATAAGTGAAACAATTTCTTCTTCTTCGTAATGCGTTTTGGTTAGATTCATTGCTCAAATACGAGTCTTTCATTTCTTTTCATTCAGAATCCATTTCTTCAGGTTTTTGCTCATCAGGTTTCATTTATTAGTGGGATTCTTTGTTTAGGAAGATAGCCAATACAGTCAAGCAGCCTCGATTGGAGTAAGTAGTTTATTTTCTGGAATGTGGTAGGATGCAAATTTTGAGAACGTTCGGTGAGGTTTATTATGACTTTTGATTGTGCATTTTGAACCATTCGACGATAATTGGAGATGTTAAACCATGACGATTTCCAGAGATATGATTATATTTATACTGTGTGTATATATATATACCCCATGTTAATATTATGATCTCCTTGATGGATTCCTACTCCTTTTTTAGCTTCATTTTCCTGTTCGAGGTAAATCTAGACAGGGTGAATATCGGAATTTTTTATGATCATATAAGAAAAAAGTTTATTTTTTCTCGTTATCCTGAATCAAAACAATCCCGATACAACGAACACAAAGGAAAATTTAGAATTCCAGGTGCTAGAATAGGAAAGAGGGATTGAACAAATGGGTTGTGTGAAATTTACACGTCACTGTATAATATATGAAACCGTAGGTTATTATGTGCCGTGTTTTCAGTGTAAATTAAGCATCACTAATTCCAACAACTCTTGGGAGTATTATCTCCGTGCTTGTCGAAAAGATTCATGCTGAATATGTGTAATAGATACTGAAGTCAGTATGATGATGGAAGTCACCCGAATAAGGATTCAAAAGAGATCCTGCATTGAATAGAAAATAGGCAGATGTAACACAAATGCCTTGAATCGAAATGGCACAGTTATGTAATAAAATGTGCAAATTTTATATAGTTATTTTATATGCTCCCCACATCCAAATATTATCGTTACACATATAACTTGGCATGCTTGAAATGTGTAAGGTGAATTTACAGAAAAAATGTATTTATTTATTGAATGGACGCACGAGTTTGTACAGATTGTTAGTAATGCAAATGGGTATGCCCCATCTCTTTCTTATTCTTGTACTTAACTTTTTTTCACCTGTTTTCAGTCTCCCCGCCCTTCTTTCCGGGTAAACTTCTGGCTACTTGGGCGTAATGACTTACCCATTTGTAAACCTGGTAGGTGTGCCCGGTTTTCAATTACGTGTATTCTTTGTAAACTCTCTATGAGTCAGTCATTTCGACTATCCCTCTCTCTGACCCCTGAGCCTTGGTTTAATCACGTTTTGTATTTTCAGCTCTTAAATAACATGCGTCGTCAACCGAGCTGATAGACCCGTTGTAGTTGTTCTCTTGTGACTATGAGCATTAATTTTTTTCTCTGCAAATGAATAGTATTAATCATGAAAATTGGTCAAGAGCTATTCCTTCAATACCCTTAAATGTTCATAACTTCTTATTAATAGTACAATTCCTTTTACTACAGTTTATTTTTTTCCTACTTAAAGACTCCTTTTAATTTGATCCTTTGTGTGAGCCATTCCTTTTTCTAGCCTTCTCTTTGTTTTCCAATTCGGAAGCTAAAAGGCCTGAAGGCTCCGGTGCTCTTTGTCCTTAAGACAGTTTTTTAATTATTAATGTTTTGTGGGGCTTGTTTATGTTTAAAAATGAGTCATTTACCGTCTTCCAGTAGATATCAATGAATTGATGCAAAGGAAAATCACAATGGGTGTTGGCACGAGGGTCCGGTGATACATGCCCTGAGATCTAACTTTAAACATAAAACCTTTGTTATGGAGTGACATAAATAGAAAATAAGTCTACGCCATTACTCTCGTATTGCGATTACTTTTACATTTCCCTTAATCCTGTTCCCTCATTTTTATTTACCAATCATCTTTTCCTGTAACTTGTCTTCTTCAGGCTGATTTTTCTTTGAAGCCCTCTTGGGTTTATAGTCTGTTGACTCTGTCCATAAGGGTTTTCAGCTTAAGGTTTAAAGAAGTAGCCTCGTCCTGCTTTCGGCACTAATCATTTCCTTTAAGCGCGCATCTTTCTCAGGGATTTCACGTAGAAATGCACGTTATCATGACGCCATCTGATTATTTTTTAATGCCAGCTTCATCTGTTTCAGAGAAATAGAGTAAATGACTCAGATCTATTTTCATAGATACTGTTTTTTGCTGTTTCAGCTTCATTTGTAAATCACTCCCTTGAATTAAAGGGTTTTTATATTCTTCGATAAGAAACGCCTGGAGCTATAGTTTGACTGTCACTTTAAACGTTAAGCGATGGTCCAGGTTTCTAATTTAAGTAATCGAAACTTTACCATTATACTTTGAATCTTATACTTACGGATTTAATTGAAATGACATAAATTAAAAAAAAAAATTCCCTAGATTTTTAAGTGTACCTTTGCCAAGCCTCCAAATAAACCATATTCAGTTCCTTAAACATGGACGTTTCGTCTTTTGCCTTATGTAGGGACTTTCATTACTTATCAGTTTTGTCTTTATTTCTTTGTAATCTTGATCCCTCTTGTCAGTTACAGAATTTGCATAGGATTTCTCTGTAGTGATTATAAACATTATTACAGCTGTCGACTCTAAGAGAGGTAAAGGCTAAGGATTTTTTTTTTTTTTTAAACTTCATCTGTTTAATTACTCCAGCAACAAAGCTAGAAAGATGTAATTTTTTTTCCGTGTATATGCGTGTGTGTGTTTGTCAGCAGGATATCTTAAGAACGGCTGACCAAATTTGATGAAATTTGAAGGAGACCCTCACGGTGTGATTAAATTTTAGCAGTCAGCCCAAGGCTGAGATGTCCATGCTAACAAATCACCAAATGTGCACCAATTTCTCCGAAAAGTTGATGATATCGAGAAGGTTACGCTTTGCCTGTGTTTTGGAGATCAAAAGGAAATATGAGCAACTGATATCATTGAAGCTAATCTTGACTGGCTAAAACTCATGTTCAGCATTCGCCATTGGTAACAGTAATATGGGCTGCAGATATTTACAGTCACTTAAAAAAAAAAAAAAAAAGGTAAAACATGCGTCGAAGTTTCGTTGGCGCAATCGAATTTTCTGTACATCATATAATCAAGGCCACCGAAAATAGAGCTATCTTTCGGTGGTATCGGTATAATGCTGTATGAGCCGCGGCCCATGAACTTTAACCACGGCCCGGTGGTGGTGGCCTGGACTACACCGTTGCAAGACGCACGATCATGGTTAACTTTAATCTGTTTGATGGTTGGAGGGTGGATGATCAACATACCAATTTGCAGCCCTCTAGCCTCAGTAGTTTTTAAGATCTGAGGGCGGAGAGAAAAAGTGCGGACGGACAAAGCCATCTAAATATTTTTTTTTTTTTTACAGAAAACTAAAAGCTATATTGAATATCTTTGTAAAGCTTAAAAAAATTTTACTTAGTTCTTACTGAAATATTCTGCTAAAAGGCTCACGTGACAATAGGAATTTTCGGTGGCTTAAACACATCAGAGCATGTTTAAGTGAACCTGTTTCTTCTCGGGGTGATGTTTTTTATAACGTTCTTTTCCGCTATCGAAATAATGTTAACATGAAAGTAAACTTTGGCCAACTAATTGGTCCTAATCCCAATTTACAAATATTTTTATTTTATGTATTTTCATTTATCGATCTACTTTCTTTCCATGATAGATAGATTTAGTATTCATTTGAGAGCTCTGATTATTTATGTTGGTCTTTGATGATGGCCTCCTCTCATTTTTCTGATGTCTGATATATATATATATATATATATATATATATATATATATATATATATATATATATATATATATATATATATATATATATATGTGTGTGTGTGTGTGTGTGTGTGTGTGTGTGTGTGTGTGTGTGTATGTATATATTTTACACACATATATAATATATTTTATACATATACTGTATATATGTGTATGTATATATTTATAAGTCTCTCTCTCTCTCTCTCTCTCTCTCTCTCTCTCTCTCTCTCTCTCTCTCTCTCTCTCTCTCATACGCGAGCAACAACATGCACGCCTTAAATCTCCACTCCTTCTCAGCCTCCCTTAGCCTTCTTTCATCTCCCCTCCCCCACTTCCTTTTAGTCATCACTTCACTACAACCCCTCCATTCCATTACCCCCTCTCACGCTGTCCTCCTCCTCCCTTCTCTCACCAATCCCTGATTATTCCTGCTGACCGTGATCTTGAAGACCTTACGGGCGGCTGTTACTCATCCGTTGCCCTAAAGGGAATAGGAAAATGGAAAGATAAGGGTGTTAGAAAAATAGCCGAAGAAGGAAAGAGGGCTAAAAAAAGATAATGCGAAAAAGGGCGCTTAGTATGATGAAAAGAAGAAAGAAGCGGAAGTAACAAGTTGAAAATAAAAGTGAAAGGATAAAGGATAAGATGATTTTTATTGGAAAAACATAAGTATCAAGTAGAAAAAATGAAAAAAAAAAATAATGAAAATAAAGGGACTGAAAACTACAAAAGATAAAGGGAAATTGAAGTGAAAGCGTAATTGAACGAAACTTAAGAGGAGCAGGAGAAAAGGGAAAAACGAAAATAAACACAATGGTAAGATGAAACAAAATGATAAGAAGCCAAAAATTAGGAAGACGTATAAAGCATTTAGGCTAAAAATTGATCCAGGGAGTAGTTTCATTAGCGCAGCTTTTGTTTTGTTGGGGACTGAAGGTGTTTCAGTTAGCAGAGACAAAGAATGACCTTTTATGTACGGATAACGAATTTGGAAACTGTGTTGTCATGCGCATGTATATCGTTAGTCCTATTCGTGATTAGCACTAACCTGTTGGAATTTTGAACAATTGGTGGTACAGTGTGTGTGTGTGTGTGTGAGAGAGAGAGAGAGAGAGAGAGAGAGAGAGAGAGAAAGCGGCGTTATGGTAGAAAGACTGACCCTGTTTAATTACAAGAAAGCCGATTTAGGAAAATGAGACGTAATTGAAAACTGCATCGTTTCTTATGGAGCTGGAACAGGAGCGTTGAAAGCGTCGATGAGAGAGAGAGAGAGAGAGAGAGAGAGAGAGAGAGAGAGAGAGAAGCTGAGATACAAGACAGGTTGGGGGAGGGGATTGGAAAGGGTGTCTTGGTTATTGGGAGGTAGGTGTGAGTAGTAAGTAAAGCAGGTTGTGGGTGTGGTAGGTTAACAAATCCAGTGGTCAAGGTTACGGCTGAGTTTACTTCATGGACGCCCACGCTTCTTCTCCTCACGGTCTTCTGAAGGGAGCGTCAATATCCTTAAGGCATCAGAGTTAAAAGTGATACTTACCGTCACGGCGTCCCCGAGGCCTGAAATTAACCTTATAATTTGTGTATAAATATCCTTATGGCTTAATAGAAAATGGTAGTTTATGGTTCATTATCATAAGTCTTAATGAAAAGAAATAATCACTTGTACCCTTCAAGTTTACGAAGAAAAGCCATTTTAATTTCCGGTAATTATGTTTTGCACCAAATTTATCATCATGTAATTTGCAAGCAGAGTCTTGCATTGAGCTAAGTACTTAACACATGGCTGTTGTATTATGATTTTAAGAAATAATAATAAGAGATATATCGATGAATAAAAAAGTAATTTATGCATCATGTTCAAGGACAACTAAAAGGAAATAACGTTTAGTAGACCATCATCAAGAAATAGTTAGGCTGCATGATAAAAACGATAAAGAGATGTAAATAATAATAGTTCTTGCAATAAGATGTTGGTGCAAAAGATGTACAAGAAATATGGAAGAGAACATTTCACATTCGACTTCTGTACCTCACCTATAATTTAGCTATCTAAATGCCAGGTTTGTTTGCATAATTCTTCTGTGAACTATGACCATTCAGTCTCCAGTAGCCACATTACCCACAAATAACGTTCGAGTCACGCGTTAGTAATATTCGATGACTTGTGTTTAGACAAGGGTTTAGATTTCATGAACTGTGGTTGACGAAGCTGTTATATTATGCCAGATATTTTCGGTTTAGATTTCATGAACTGTGGTTGACGAAGCTGTTATATTATGCCAGATATTTTCCCCTTGTTAAATAATATTTTGCGAAGTTTGGAAATCAGTGATTAAATGAATGGGTCGTTTAACATAAGTCACCCTGCAAAATTTATGTGCATATATATATATATATATGTATATATATATATATATATATATATATATATATATATATATATATATATATATATATATATATATATATATATATATATATATGTATGTGTGTGTGTGTGTGTGTATATGAACTGATTTATATAGAAATTCATGTTTGAGGCATAAGGCAAATCTGCTAGTTGTTTGTACGTATTTGTGATCAGAGAGTAACGAGCAGTTACTGCTGATTCGTCGAACGCCATACGATCGTTGGGGTTTGGCGTGGACATTTCAAATGAGTGCCATACTTCGAACACCCTGATTGGTTCCTTTCGATCATAAGAGACCAATCAGTTGAGGTCTATGACCTAAGCAAATTCAGTTTGAAAAGTTAATGAGCAGTAGGGGACTAGCGGTCGACGGGTTGGACCGCGTCTATAAGACAGTGAGCGGCGCGTGTCACTTCAGAGTAGCTTCCGACTATAATTGCATAATTAAGTAGCGTAATATTAGCAACAGGGCCCTATGTAGCTATTAAGGAAAATACACGTGTTGATTGTATCTTACACGTTTCATTTGAACTGGTAGAACCTGTATATGATCGTATACCATTGTTTCTCGAATATACATACAAATACATGCCTACATACATACATATATTGTTTCACGAATATACATACATACATACATACATACATACATACATACATACATACATATATGTATGTATGTATGTATTTGTAAATATATTTGTGAAATAATGGTATATGAATAGTATATGATATTGTAGTCAGGTTCCTGTGTGCACCAGAAGAGTTGGAAGACCCCGACCTCTTCTGGTAAGAACTGAGAAAAGAGGTTGGAGATCGGTGGAGAATTGTGGAAGACAAAGCACAGGAAATATATATATGTATATATATCAAAAGCAAAGGTAGGCGACGACCAGCAAGACACATCAGTGTGAGGGTGGAAAGAAATTATTTCAGCATAATAGGCCAAACAGCAAATCCTTACAAATTGCCTATACTCGAGTCACTGTTTATCAAATAACTAGTCCCCCAGTTAAATACCCAAACCTCCTCTACTCATTTTTAACTGAGTTAACTCTCTCTATGAGTATTCTGTCTTTTACTCTCTCCACCTAAGGTTGGTTAGCGGTCTTTGGTTCTGTTGTGTTTTTTAACTGTATTGTATTTGGTGAATTTTATTTTTCTTATGATTTTTAAAGCTTTTACTGTGACTTTTTGAGTAATTTATTCACTATTCAACAGATCCCTGATGATATAATAAAAATTTTTTCGAAACGTTGGAAATAAAGAAATGAGTTAGAGTTAATTGGTTTCCTGGTCCACCCTCACACTGATATATATATATATATATATATATATATATATATATATATATATATATATATATATATATATATATAAATATATATATACATATATATATATATATATATATATATATATATATATATATATATATATATATATATATATATATATATATATATATATATATATATATATATATATATATCATAACGCCATTTTTAGTCTCTGGGGATGAGGTTTATAGCCGATGCCCCATTGTTGACCCCTGCTGACCCAGATTTCCACTATTATTTTGCAACCATAGTCGGAAAAGCAGATTGCCACAAGTACGGAAAAAATCCCAGAAATAAAGTTTTGATAAATAAAGTATAAGAGATAAAAACGGCAAATGAGACAAATAACAAAGGAGAACAAATAATACAAAACCTGTGAATAATGACAGAAGATTCATTTGAACTTTCTCAGCAAAAACAGTATTTGCACAAATTTTGAATTCCTGAAGATTCAAACATTCACCAGCTTACTGGGAAGATCACTTCATAATGTGGTCATTGCTTGAACAAAACTTCTTGAAACCTGTCCGGTATTAAACCTGTTCACAGCTTGGTCGAATTGCGGGTGTCAGGCCGGGATCGAATCACGGACCTTGCAGATACAAGCTCATTGCTAAATTACCGAGGTGTGGTATATGTATATATATATATATATATATATATATATATATATATATATATATATATATATATATATATACATATATATATATATATATATATATATATATATATATATATATATACTATATATATATTTATATGTACTGTATATGTGTGTGTATACCTATCTGTCTATCTAGACATATGTATATACAATATATATATATATATATATATATATATATATATATATATATATATATTTTTTTTTTTTTTTATGTTCCACAGGGCAACTGTCTTTTGGTAATTTTTCAAACAAAGGCACTGTGCCCTGTTAACCGAAGTTGTGCATTATTCACTTGATGATTAGTGTATTGTGGTATTTTGCAACCGGGCAGAGAAGGTCACGAGGCTAGCAACATCATCCCTAAAATGACTTGCTGGGATCTGCAAGGTTAAACATAATTTGCAGTCACTCTCTCTAAGGTGCAAAGGCCAATGATAAAAAAACGTCAATATGGACAATGTCAAGGGTATGGTATGGACGGTAATTTGGAAAAGCGTCTCAAGAGTTTTTACGTGTACATACGTAGAATGCTTAAATCCTATAGAGCAATCTGTAAAGGTGGAAGCTTTTGTTTACATAAACCTAATGAAATATAATTAGAAATAATTAACTATTTTCCTGATAGGTATGAATATGCCATTTTTTATAATGTACAAAATAATAATTTAACAATAGATTTACTTTCATTCTAAGCGACTATAATATTAGTTAATCGACGCTTAAGCGTGAAAATCTCCCTGATGTTCCTCATTGGACGGGTTGGTATTGTTCTCGGACAACACTCTGCTGGGCCCGTGTTCGATTCTCCGCCCGGCCAATGAAGAATTAGAGGAATTTACTTTGGTGATAGAAATTAATTTCTCGCTATAATGTGGTTCGGATTCCACAATAAGCTGTAGGTCCCGTTGCTAGGTAACCAATTGGTTCTTAGCCACGTAAAATAAATCTAATCCTTCGGGCCAGTCCTCTCTAGGAGAGCTGTTAATCAGCTCAGTGGTCTGGTTAAACTCAGGTATACTTTTTTTTTTAGTAGAGTAGGTGTGTATTCCACTAAAATACGAACTGTAATTGCATTCCTCAGACCTTAGTTTGCTTCACAGAAATTTATAGAATTTGCAAATTATTGCTTATGAATATATTAAACGCTAATGCATGAATCAGCAACATCAGTAAGGGTATTCCCATGAATATTTATTGAAAAAAATTTATGTTGTCTTGAAAGATTTCAATTATGATCTAATAAGTTATGGGATCGTTGAATTTTAATTCACATTGGGCGGAGAGATAAAACAGTTATAACAGAAAAAAAGGACGAAAATAGAGTAGGAAAGGATAGCGGATAAAAACAGAAAGTATGATAAAAAAGGATAAGGATAGAAATTAGGAACATTCATTAAAATATATATTGGTAAAATAAATAAGATATATAGGTAACGACATGCATACACTATGTAAATAACACTCCCTTTCTTAGTCATTTAGAGCTGAAATGAATACATTTTGACATTCCTTGACCTTTTCATAACATTTAATAAGGGGGGTAGCAAGGAATGAGATAAAAAGGATTAAACTGTCTTTCAGGTACTTCAAACGTTTCCATTCATATGCGTTTTTTTTTTTATGTTATCAAATTCAGACATGCCTAATACGCGAGAATGTATTGCCCATATTTTCAGTTTTCCGATTTTTATGAGGTTTTAATTTTCCTCTTGTTAGAGAAACACTTTTATCCTAACGCTAATCTTATCTGCACAATAGCTTATTTTACCTTATTCGATCTGTCCCGTAGGGGGACAGTGCCGTCAGTGCACCTCCCGCGGTGTGCTGTAGGCATAACTTAAGGTTCTTTGCAGCGTCCCTTGACCCCTAGCTGTAAACCCTTTCATTTCTTTTACTGTACCTCCGTTGGTATTCTCTTTCTTCCATTTTACTTCCGACCCACTTCAAACAATTTACTCCGTGCAACCGCCAGGTTTTCCTCCTGTTGCGCCTTTAAAACCTTTTTACTGTCAGTTTCCGTTTCACCGTTGAATGACCTCACAGGCCCCAGCGCTTGGCCTTTGTCCTAAATTCATATTCCATTCCTGTTCTACCTTATTCGATATGTAACACTTATCTGTCTATCTATCTCTCTCTGTCTATCTATCTATCTAACTATCTATCTATCTGTGTGTTTGTGTCTTATGCCGCAGCACGATCACGCTGACGACGGCAAATAAGGAGCTGGTCCAGAGGGGCTGGGTGCTTCATGGTCGAGCTGCATCTCCATTGTGCGTAATTGAAAGGAGCCTGTGAAGGGACACAGCTGAGTAAACGATAAGTGGTCTCTCTTTAATGGAGTCTTCCTTCGTTCTTCCTTTTCCCTTTCTTTTTTGTTCATTCTTTTTCCGTCGATCGTTTTCCAATTCTAATTCTTCCCTTTTCTCTTCTCTTTTCCTTTGAGTTTCCTTTCTTATTCAGTTTTTAATGACGATCTCTTCCTTGCATCGTTGTCCATTTGTCCTTTTTTCCTATCGCCGGGATTTCTTCCCTCCTATGTTCTATCATATTCGTCCTTCTTTCGCTCCTTAATTATCTTGAATATTTTCCCCTTCCCTTTTGCGTTTCATACATTCTTCTTTTTTATATATTCATTGTTCCGACCATCGCCGTTTTTCAGTTCCTCGTCGGGCGAGCGGGTTCCGTTCTCAGCTACCACTCTGTTGGCCGCGAGTTCGAAACTTCGACCGGCCAATGAAAAATAAGAGGAACTTATTTCTGGTGGTAGAAATTCATTTCTCGCTATAATGTGGTTCGGATTCCACAATAAGCTGTAGGTCCCGTTGCTAGGTAACCAATTGGTTCTTAGCCACGTAAAATAAATCTAATCCTTCGGGCCAGCCCTAGGAGAGCTGTTAATCAGCTCAGTGGTCTGGTTAAACTAAGATATACTTTTTTTTTCGCCGTTTTTCATCTTAACCTTTATATAATTCATCTGTTTTTCCTTGCATTTCCCCTTCAACCGAGCAAAAAATTCCATTTTCTATTGCTGCTTCCTCTTACGTGTATTTTACCTTCCATTCTGTTTATTCTTCCTTTACTAAGCTTTCTAGCCATCCAGTTCTGAGGAACCTCCACTTAACAATATTGCTGCCTATAGACCGTTCCCTCACACCAGCCCTCCCACCCGCCGCCCCCTTTAGAGCCCTTGTTCATCTCTTATTTTTTCGGTCCTTATAAAACTTCCATTTCCTTCCTTTGTGGCCGTCCATAACTCACTGTCCGGCCACAATCAGAAGCGTTAGGGTTGGACGTTTCGGCGTGATTTGCTGATTTCATGGGATCGTAAGTCTCACGGCGTTACGAATGTTTTTTTTTTTTTTTTTCAAGCGGTCACCATTGTCACTAGCGCAAGTTAGAGAAGCAGTCGTTTAATAACGGAAAAGTAGACTCAGATACTACGAAGAAAATTGAAATAAGAAGAGGGAGAGAGATTAATTGGATTAGTTCGTTTTCAAAGAGAGAGAGAGAGAGAGAGAGAGAGAGAGAGAGAGAGAGAGAGAGAGAGAGAGAGAGAGAGACTTTGAACAACAAATATTCAGAGGAAAAGGTATATATAGGACAGAAGACGAAGACAGCTCCCCAATCATTGCGGATTTTTTTTTTTACCAAACTTATTAGAGAAATTTATGGAAGTGTTCACCGTTGTTAGGAGCCATTTGCCATCACTTAGCAACGAGATGAACTCGCGCCACCAAAACTCTGAGCAAACTGGCTTGGAAATTAGAAATGTATCAAGCTCTGGAGATATTCAAGAATAATGGGGACATCTTTCCAGTGTGCTTAGAGCACAAAGTTATTGAAGAAAAGTGAGATATAACCCACAATGAAAAAGAACCCTGCGGGTGGAAAGTGGAGCCCAGTAAGAGGATGGTCGCGACCAAAAATAACGTAAAATTGCATCGAATAATTTTACTCTGGTTTATAAGTCAAGTTTATTTATAGCTTCGATGGTCTTTCATTACGAATCTAATTTGCGGAACACCTATTCTTTCACCTGCTCAAATTACGTTACTTCTGTGACGCTGCACCAAGTAAGTCTCTCTCTCTCTCTCTCTCTCTCTCTCTCTCTCTCTCTCTCTCTCTCTCTCTCTCTCTCTCTCTCTCTGCTGAATTTTTAATTTTATTTTTTCAAATGCCTTTCATTTTTACGTTTTGTCATAGTTCGTTTTTCTATTCGTTCTTTGTGAGTGCTGCATTCATTTTCTAGTGTAGAGCTGCTCTCCGAGACATTCGACCGTTTGTCGCAAAGCTTCATTTTATGTAAGGTAGTATAAAACCAGTTGCCCATTAGTTGGTCGGGAGAAAATAAAATAATGAGGATGAGAAGAAAGCGTAAAGTAAAATACAGCAGAATAGAAACGAGCTCTAAAATCTGCTTGTTAGTTTTGTGACCACTCCTGGTCTGAGTGTGCAAGTGTATGAATCAGAAAGTAGACATTCAACAATGAGAACCAATATTATCAGGTACCTGCTTATTTCAAGGTGGCTAAACGACCTATAAAATATGCTGAAGGCTTTTTTTTTTTTTTTTCTCGAGTTCGTGGTGTTGCGAAAATTCGCTGGCTGCTTATGAATGTTTCTCTGACTAATACTAGGGAACAGTCTAATATGTTGCAAATAATTGCTGATTAAAATATGCTACGTAATCGCAGCAAGATCTTTCATCTGAGGCTGTAAGGGATGCGGTCACAAAGTGACCATTAAGAACATATTTTTAAAAATTTCTTGATGTAAACTTTCAGAAATTCTGGATGTTGTTGATGCCATAGGAGAATTCGGAAGCCGGTTACTCAAATATGATTGATTGGTAGCACGATCTTTTGCTCGGATTAGTTTTTTTATTTATAGAACTGTAGGTGGAATATTCATTACTGGTCGTTCTTATATATATTATATATACGAGTATATTAATATATATATATATATATATATATATATATATATATATATATATATATATATATATATATATATATATAAAATGTATTTTTATATATATGTATATATATAATATATAAAAGTGTTGATTGGCTTACAGAGAGCTTCTAGTTCTTATGTTTCTTTACGCTTTCCCGACTCAAATTTCTTGGTCAGTATGCGGAACATTAGAAACTGTCTTTATGCAAAAGAGAAAAAAGCACGTTCACCTTTTTCATCATTACAGACATTCAAAATTAAATGTCACGGCTAATCTTCGCCCAAAATTACGCCATAAGGATAAGGTTGGCTGACCTTTTATTGCAGGACGTGACGCTGGATAGTTCCATTGATGGACTGATAATGTCCTCTGTGCATTTGTACGCACTTTCTTTTAGGTTCTGCCTGAAATACATTTGAATTTCTTGTCTTTAGAATATTTATACAAAATAATCTTTAGTCCTTCGATTTCTTTGTTACTGAATGTCTCAACGAATTGCATATGGGGTTTTTTCCCCGTGTTGTGGCGTTACAAATCTGACACTTCGTTTTCTTGGCAATGTCACGCAGTTAGTATTTTGATTACCAACATAGCAGAGGCATTTGTGCTTATTGCTTGAATAAATTTCTTTTCGAATATGGCAAAAAACTTCCCAGATTTTGTTTAAGGACATGCCAACCATGGGAACGCTTTAGGCATCCGATCAACCATTCAGGAAAAAAGAAAGAAAAATTATTACAGAAGCCCCTGAGAAAGATCTTGAGGAAAATTGTCCCATTCTCGTGACCAAGAGAGCGCAGCATTCAGCGAAGGGAGTAATAAGGGATTGTGAAGGATGAAAGGGACGGGGAGAGGGGATGTTAGGGACATTGTTAAGGGAGGTGGCAGGGAGCAGGGTGAGTTAGAGACAGAGGGACTAGAAGGGCACCTCCCTCCCATCTGCTCAGCTCATCTTCATATGTTACTCACCTTTTAAGGAGTGATGTTCCTGTGTGAGGTTCAGAGGGCGTCGGGGGTCATGTTGAGGCTATTGATATTCACTGTTGTTCACATCCATCACCGAGATGATCTCTTCAGCATCCTCTCTCTCTCTCTCTCTCTCTCTCTCTCTCTCTCTCTCTCTCTCTCTCTCTCTCTCTCTTATTCTTTTGTGAACCATCGAAATTCATTTGGTGCAATTTTTGATGGGTACTAAAACGTATAATTTTTAAAAATATTCACCTTCATACACCTATATAATTATATATATACACATAAATATATATATGTTAAATATATATACATATATATGTGTGTATGTATATATATACATATATATATGTATATATTTAATAGGTATATATATGTATATATATAGAGACACTGCTATGCTGTCGTTGGAGACCAGACATGCATAAGCTTACATCCTTGGTTAAGTGGCTCTCATGGGCTGTGCGTGTCTTTCCCACCTCACTTCACTTACCCACCAGGAAAATTCGTGACATGAACTTGTAGCATGCATGCCTCATTGAGAGTGGATCGGGAAACTCATTTTTTAAAATGTTTTTCATTTTTTTAACATTTCTTACTTTCTCCATATTCTTTAACTCATTTGATCTCCTTTTCCTTCTTCATTACCCATTGGTCCAAGATTCGAATAATTACCATTATTATATATATTTATATATATGCATATATATATATATATATATATATATATATATATATATATATATATATATATATATATATATATATATATATCTTTTTGCACATGGCTACTTTCTCTGGATTTTTTTATTTTTCCAGGGCTGAGAGGTTTATATATATATATATATATATATATATATATATATATATATATATATATATATATATATATATATCTGTATATGCATATATATATATATATGTATATATATATATATATATATGTGCATATATATATATATATATAAATATATATATATATAGTATGTATATATATGTGTGTGTGTGCGTGCGTGCGTGTGTGTATGTATGTATGTATGTATGTATGCATATCCTTTTGCATAAGGCTACTTTCTCTGGATATTGTTTATTTTTCCACGACTGAGTGGTTTTCATGTTTTGAAATGTCGTGGGGTCAAGTTATACTTTAAGTGTATTAAAAATTTAGAATTTTTTTTGCAGTACTACAATGTCTGATGGAATGTGGCACTGCAGGTACGTAATAGAAAACGTGTCTTTATATATTGCCAAGTGGAGAAACGTGGTAGAAACAGGAAAGCTGCCACTTGGCTTACAACTGCAAGGCATTGTCACGAACTGTGTCGTGTCAAAGTTTCTTCTCGCACTTTCTTCCTTTTCCCCAGGGAAGAATGCGCCGTGCAGTTGCGTCTTTGTGTTGCTAAACAGGCCCTTTTTCCCTTATGTTAAACGACGACGCTCAGAAGCGCGTTTCCAGATTACCGTTTTCGTAATTTGTGGGTTGTAGGGACTGTGGAGTAGCAAGAGTTAAATGGAACGCGTCATTGAGTTCACAGTCTCTTAAAAATTCGCTAGCTTTGCCTGGTTACTTTATAGGTGACACGAATTTATTTGGAATCATTGCAAATGTAACTTGCAGAGTGTAAAACATTATGGCATTTTCTAATTTATGTGTGATAATGAAATAAGTAGGTGAAAAATAGCAGAAAATTATATTTCTCATCACTCAAGTTCCCCTCCAAAATTTCGTCTTGAGAACTAAAATTTCTTTTTCATGACGTCATTATGAAATTTGATAATGTCCGTTCCATGTTCCTCTCTCTTCGGCAGTATTTTTAAATAAAGTACTCATGTTATCTTATACAGTGCTCATATATATATATATATATATATATATATATATATATATATATATATATATATATATATATATATATATATATTATATATATATGTATGTACATATATATTTCTATTTACATAATATATATATATATATATTTATGAATATATATATTTCTGTTTATATAACTATATATATATATATATATATATATATATATATATATATATATATATAATTAGATCATTGTAACTTATTGTAACAATTATTTGACATGTGATATTTTATATATATAGATGTATGTATATATATATATATATATATATATATATATATATATATATATATATATATATATAAACACACAGTATATCAAAATGATTGTTACAATGATCTAATTATAAGTTTCGATGAATAAACCGCCGGGCTAAGAGACGGAATAAGTATGTTTTTTTGTTTTTTCTTAGAAAATCAGAAAGTTTGGACGGTAAGATAACTTCTTGCCAAGTTCATCTTGGAATCAAAATGTCCGTGTGGGTCGATTATAATTTATGGGGCGTAGCTGTTGTGGTAACTGTCGGTATTCTCATTCAGTTTTTCTTCCTGTAATTTAAGACTTGAAAAATGAAAAAGATTCCTCATAATTTTTTGTTTCAGCCTTGCAGAAATCAATGCCAGTGATACTTTGATAAGTAAGACTCTGTCATATTTAAACCCCGTTAACATTTCAACATCAGGTTGCGGAATGAAGGTTGTGTGTCTGTGATTGCGTTAACCATGCAGACCAGGTGACTGAACTCGGGGCAATGCACAGAAGAAAGTGTAGGATCGTTCCATTTTATTTGTCTTTGTGCTTGTCAGAACGAGAGGGGAATATCTGAAATCTTTATAAGAACTTCATGGAGGAATTGAAAAGTGAAATGGCTGATAAGGCCAGTACGGGAAGAATGAAGCAAAAGTAATTATTTGCACTGACTCGACTCACACTCTCTATCTCTTCCTATTTTTCCTTCTGCTCTCCTGTCCAGTTGTTCTGTTGACATTCCACTTGTCGTGTGGTTTTGTTTTTCATTTATCGATCGCTTAACTCAGTTGACCAAATTGGTTTTTAGTGATTTTACTTAAATGTAGTGTTTTTCTTACTCATAATCATTAGAATATTATATTGATTTTATCCATTTTTTTTTCTTGGCATACTTATTTCTTCCTCTCTGTTTCCTTCGTCGACAAATTTAATGTAATTCATCTCATCTAAATACTCGTTCTTCCCCTCGTGTTAAGATGTATCTCTCTACCCAGAATCCAATACATAGGTATCGTGTCAGCCCTTGTTCCATTGATCTGAAAGGAAAAATCCACTTCTCAGAAGATTACATTTCGCCCACTTCTCCATACTGTGAACCGTTGGAACCTTCTCTCTCTGCCAGTGTTCCCAGACCCTTACAAACTTCCACTTTTTGAGAGGAGAGTCTGTAATTTTCTTCGGGGTTTGACCCTGTGCTTTTTATTTCCCACTGTTATTTTTCCTCTAGCCGTGAACCAGATAATGCATTAACTCGCCAACACCGTTAGCCCTTGCATTCAACAATTAAAGAAAGGAATAGAAAGCAAAAGGCTATTTAGGTCCACAAACATTTTCATGATCGGAACGACAAACAGAGGGCAGACGTTGCTTTGCAAAGGACAAACAACTTTCGGTCAAAGCGTAGGCTTCACAGGGTTCGCCTTTCGATCCCTCAAACCGCCGTCTAGAGGAGGCAAAAAGTGGTCAGGAATCCTGACGGCCTGGAAGGGAAGCACATGCAGCGGAATAACTCCCGTAATCTCCCAATATTGCACTAAAATTCCTGCTCTCTTCTGCCCAAATATCAGTCATCGGTGATTGGTCTCTCTCTCTCTCTCTCTCTCTCTCTCTCTGGAATGAGCTACATTCCTGTCAAAAATCCAATCCTGTTTTTGTTTATATCATGTAGGAAGAAACTAGGATACACAGGTTTTTAAGCATTTATTTAGAATTTTACGTAAATACACACACACTATATATATATATATATATATATATATATATATATATATATATATATATATATATATATATATATATATATATATATATGTGTGTGTGTGTGTGTGTGTGTGTGTGTGTGTGAGAGAGAGAGAGAGAGAGAGAGAGAGAGAGAGAGAGAGAGAGAGAGAGAGAGTGTAATGTATCTGTTTCCTTAAGTGTCTGTGATATTCATCTTACTTTGATCTTTTACCACCATAATACAGGTCGTAAGTTTTAAATTTAGGTTAGACTGATCATTTTTGGTTCATCTGGTTCCGTTTGCTTCCAAATATGCTATTACTATTAGTCTTTGTTTGGTTTCAGCTGAAAGATACTTCGGCGAGCTAGTTGCTCACACTAGACTTATTAAATTATTTTACGATATTTTCGTTTTCAAAAACTGATTTGATGTAAGTACATAAGCTCAAAAATTCCTTCATGTAAACTATAAACACTTACTGACCTTAACGTGCACTAGCACGTTTATAGGTGGGTGTGTTTTTGTTTAGAGAGAGAGAGAGAGAGAGAGAGAGAGAGAGAGAGAGAGAGAGAGAGAGAGAGAGAGAGAGAATGTCATTCTTAGACCTCCGACCCGGTGCTCAGATTAAAACACTGAAATTAATTTGATATAAAGTTTTCTATAACAAACCTTACCGGTTTGTAATTGTAATCTGTGTGTGTGTGTGTGTGTGTGTGTAGTTATCCGCTGATGCAGAAAAACATGGAAACCTGTCATGGGGAAAGTTTTGAACATACACAGTTCCACACGCTCTTTGGTAAGATATAGAAAAAAAACTACATCTGTATCTCAATCCAGAGGAAATAAGATTACGATTAAGCACCAAGTAAAAAGCTGAGTCATCATCTCTCATGACCTAACATGATCTGTTCACATCGACAGATTCATAGCAAACTGTGGTATGCAGTCGCCATGAATACGGATGATATTTTCAAAAAGATTCAAAACACTATGCTCACGGTATAGGTGACCTTGATTATACAAGTGATAGACCATTGCTCACCGGTATGGGTTCTCCATTTAACTGTGGCCGAATAGATTGATTTGACGATTTGCTATGTAACATCACAAAGAAGGTTGATAACATTCATGACCTTCACTGTGCTAATCAGGAAACAGTGAAAGTAGGTAGCATTCGATACTGGGGTGATAGCTGTTAAAATTATATATATGATTCCCAATCTACGAACATACCCATTAACACCAGAAACCTTGGCCCAACCCATAATGTATCATAAACCCAGCCATCATTGCTCGTGCATCATCATTTGCCCTCACTGACTCTTGTCTGTAGAACTGTCTCACTCGATGCCTCGTAACCTTCACAAATGAACCATTGCACGCCTTTAAAGATAAGTTAGACATGTTCCTGGATATCCTGCAAGGTAAACCAAGATCCAGTGCCTCAGAACCCTTCAGCCACCCCATGTTTATAATTCTTAAGTTAGATCTGACATTATTGCTTCTAGTAAGTGCAACAAATAATTTCAAAGTTCACACAAGGGAGGACCTCGACCGAGCAAGTCCCCGCCTCCAGAAATTGTATATAAATGATTTATAGGTAAACGCTCTCTCTCTCTCTCTCTCTCTCTCTCTCTCTCTCTCTCTCTCTCTCTCTCTCTCTCTCTCTCTCTCTCTCTCTCTTCTGGCGAATACTATCTACTGAAGGGTACTGTTTACGGAAGATAAAACCTTACGTTTATCTCGCTCACTTAGATGTCAATCGAGGAACAGTAAAAAGAAGTTTGAATGAAAAAGTACTGATATTTTTTAATTAATGAGCAGTACATCAGTTTTTAATGTGGTGAGAGATGCAACTTGCTGCCCTAAATTAAATCTATCTGTTGGGAAAATTGAAGGGAAGATAGAATAAAATATTAGGACAGAATCAGCCGATGAATACAGAAGTAGAGGAAACCGATCAATAAAGTAGTGAACTACTGAAACATAAGGTTATTTAAATAAACGTTGTTGTAAAAGAAGTATCGTCATAAAATTTAGAGTGAAAAAAATATGAATGCTGTAGTAAAAGCAATAAAAGGACAACAAAATGTATATATACTGTATTTGAAAAGATTCGACTGAAATTTTCTCATACGTTTTAAAGTCTTCCCCAAAGTCTTAGGTTACCAGCATCCAGACGGTTGAAGTAATCAAGGAATGCCAAGACTGCGCTGCTGGGTATTTTTCCTTGTCTGAAATCATACCCAGGGCTATTAGATTTCTTGTACCCTGAGAGCTCCTTGGGTACGGTTATGCATCCGGTGTGGCTTCGCTACTGGACTCATCAACGATAATTACAGACTGTTCATGTGCGTTATTAGTTAGATTGTTTTGAAATATTATTCACCGTTTATCATTGTCATTACTGCTGCTGAAAATGTATGGCATTATCTTACTATGCAGTCTGGGGCCTGTATGAAAAAATAAGGCAAAATAAAATTGTTAAAAAATACAGCGATGCGAAAGGGGAAATGGTTATAGTGTCTCTCAGTACTACATCATTACGTAGCACTGATAAATCTGTGTATATTATTAGCAACAAAATACAGCAAGTGGCGCTGCACTGGTTTAAACGGCCTCCCTCCTCCCCCCCCTCTCCTCTCTCTCTCTCTCTCTCTCTCTCTCTCTCTCTCTCTCTCTCTCTCTCTCATATTTCATATTTTGCGAACGAAGTACTTGGTTCTGTTTATGAATATATCTGTTGTATTTTCAATTAGTGAATAATGATGTGTCCTTCTTAGTTACGTGTGCATGTATCTAAATATTAGTAATGGGTATAATGATAGTTAAGCCAAGCACATGCCCACTCATCTCTAATACATGCAGACACAAACACACACATATATACACTCATATGTATGTTATATATATATATATATATATATATATATATATATATATATATATATATATATATATATATATATATATATATATATATATATATATATATATATATATACATATATATATATATATATATATATATATATATATATATATATATATATATATATATATATATATATATATATATATATATATATATATGTATATATATATTGTGTTTGCGTGGGTAAAGTGACAGTTGTAAATCGTGGGTGGACGTCGTCAAATTAAGGTTTACGCTATGCTAATAACTAAGAATTTACTAAATGATTTGGTGCCCTTGTCAAGTACGATAACCAGCCTTGTAATTTAGGAAACATACAGGACCGACAGGAAATTCAATGCAATAAAGTTCATATTGTCCTATGAGTCAGTCATGTTGCAAGTAGTACCTGCTTATCACATTTCAGATATCACCACAATCCAATTCAATGACCCTTTGTTGAAGCCTTCAAAACGACCCTTATGGCTTATGGAGAATCCTTCCAAGTGACGAGTTGGGTACCAAAGCATCACTCAGGAACGGTCGCATAATCCTCTCTTAATCTGACAGAAGTATTTTTCTTTCCTTTTTTTATTTCTGCTTCACCTGTATGTAAGGCGTGACAAATCTCTCCCTGCCTCTCTGTCATCGCAAATTGCATTTTATCTTATCTTTTTTGGGACCACATTGCAACCCCCTTTTTTGTTTTCCTGTCTCTAACTAATTTTTTGTATTTAAAAGTTACTTAATACTACGACATTGCATATTTGTAATGTTTCTGATGTCAGTAATCTGAAGCGACAATATGAGTAATAAATAATCAAACATTCGGAAGAGGCCTTTTAAAATGGACTATTGCTGATAACCGTCTAAGAGGTTTTCCTTTTTATGTTTTTCTTTCCCGGAGGCATACTCACCAACTGTATTATGGTTCGGCCAGACGAGTGAGAACGGGCGCGCGCTCAGTCTTTTGTTTGTTTTTACGGGGTAACTTCCTCAAATGCGTGAACTGGGATTTTTCAGATTATTTTCAAGAAGATTCTATGGTTAGTTTTTAAGATATGGTGTCCCGTTGTTTTCGTCCTGGAGACTCATATACGCCTGGCTGAATTGTAACATTTATGAGGCAAAGTTTGCTTTATAGCCTACTGAAGGTGCGTGGTCTGTGACCGGAGTTAAAAATTTCTAATTTTTTGCCCAGTAGGCCAGTAGATTATGAGTAATTTTCCAAAAACTCATAATATTTTTATTATTTTTTGAGTGAGGAAATAACTCAGCTTATTTCTCCTTTTGTATATAAACATGTTGCATAAATAAATATGACAAAAATTTTCATACTTATTTGGTGTCTCTATATTAGCTTCAAATATTTATCCATTTGTCTAGATATTAGACATATGTAGGTATATATGTTTTTGTCTACATATTAGCTTTTATACATGTAAATGTGAGATAAATTTCAAGGTCTTAGTGCTAAACGTGTTAATATTAAGTCTAGATGTTAGGGGTGACTATTGCAATACACAGACTTGAAGAATGTAACCAGCAGACTCTCTCTCTCTCTCTCTCTCTCTCTCTCTCTCTCTCTCTCTCTCTCTCTCTCTCTCTCTCTCTCTACATATATATATACAGTATATATATAATATACATATATGTATATGTATAAATATATATATCACTTTTGCATGAGTTTATGAATATAGAATTATTCCTTACGAGCTTGATGGCGCGCGCATGTCTCCCGTACCCTCCCGGTCCCCTACCTACCCCGCCCCCACTCAGGGCGGACAAACAGGTTTGCAGGAGGAGGCTGGATGTGTCCTGTCTCCCCTACCCTCCCGATCCTCTACTTACCCCGCCCCCACCCAGGGCGGACAAACAGGTTTCCAGGAGGAGGCTGGATGTGTCATGTCTCCCCTACCTACCCCACCCCACCCTGGGCGGACAAACAGGTTTGCAGGAGGAAGGTGGATGTGCCATGTCTCCCCTACCTTCCCGATCCCCTACCTACCCCGCCCCCACCAGGGGCTGACAAACAAGAAGGATCCACTCGGATTTTAATATTACAGATGATTCTGAATACATTCGCTATCGACCAGTTGCCAACTGGTGGAGAGCGTCAGTCGTTTTCTGTCGGTCATTTTCTTGAGGTAGAACTTTCATGTAGGAAAGAGTTTTTTCCAATCGAAATTGTAGTTCGTCTTTGAGACCATGTTTCTTCCTTTTCTTCTACCTGGCACCGTTAGAGCTGTTTATTCTCTGAGAATCACAGATCATAACGCGCTGTACAAGTTGCTACATCATCGTGGTTAAAGGTCTGGTCGGAGTTCTTAGCATTCTAATTTACAAGAGCAGAACGACAAGTTCTTCTTTACGTGTCTTCTTTCTTGTGAAATTCACCTCGAACTTTGGTTATACGTGATCGCAAGGAAGAGAAATATCGTGCACATACATATGTAAACATGTCACTTTAACAAACAAAAAACTAAAAAAAAAAATGGGCACTGACAGGTTCAAAAATGGGACAAATAATTAATAATGAAGTATTTGCAAATGCAAACATGTTTCACGTGACAGATATAGAGCTCTTAAAATGTAGGCGTGGTACATTAACCAGAAACTGTCTGCCTACAAATGCAAACATGGTATACTGAATACTGGACACCTACAGATAAATCCATGGTATAGTAATCAATATTAGGCACTAACAAAATTAACGTAAACATTGCACACTGAATAAGTATTGGGCACACAACTGCAAACTTAGTACATTGAATGAATATTGCACACACAAATGAGATTGTACACTGAGTAAATGCAAATGCAAACATTGTACAAATACTACCACCTTTCAATGCAAACATTTTACGCAAAAATGTTTTGCACTTCATTCAGAGAGAGAGAGAGAGAGAGAGAGAGAGAGAGAGAGAGAGAGAGAGCATTTTGCCTCAAGGCAACCGGCTGTCACAAAAATTGCTTACAGTGTGTCACAGAAATTGCTTCTTGAATTTCATTTGGGGGTAACCGAATCGATATCGCCAACCTGCTAGGAGGAAAGTTGCCGTTTTGTGCTTTTAGGTGTTTTAATGGCACACTGAATCAGGCCAGCGGTCTGACATTCAAAGTACGCAACAATTTATTCGAAGTGTGTCTTACTTCAGTTTTCATGCTCGTAGATTATTGCTCACGTTTCATTAGACGTATAGCTTCTTACACTTGTATAATTCCAGATTTGTAGCTCACTAAATTTCATTTAATGGTTTGGGTTTTTTACCTGTTTAATTTGTCCCTATCTGGACATTTTACCTGCTCAATTTCGTATTTTTTTCACTTAATTGTTTTCATCTGTTCAATTTGATATTGTAGGTTTATTTTTTATTTTGCATTTTCAGTTTTATGCATGCAGGTTATTTTACCTCTTTAACTTCATAATAGTAGCTTATTTCACATATTGCTCGTATCTTTTTTTTTTTTTGAAGTATTTAATGGATTACTCGAGGCTTAATTTACGTGTTTAATTTTATACTCGTAGTTTATTTTGCTTAATGCTTGTATCTTTAATTTACCGGTTGCATGTAAGTTTTTTGACATGTTTCATTTAACACTCGAATCATGTTTCACTTACCAGTTCGTAATTTGATATATGTAAGCAATCCATATTTTTTTTTCATTTTACTTGTTTAATTTCCTTGGAAATTTATTTAATTTGCGTGTACATTTTCATTATCGTAATTTTCCATGTCAATAGTAGCTTATGTATATCAGCTCAAGTTCATGCGCCTAGCTTGTTGCACTTGCTTGAAGAGTCATAAATGAATTGAGGGATTTTCATATAATTATAAGCGCATTGGTTTTCGTTAATTTTTCGCTCCGTTCGACACCAAATAATGAAGAGGTAGAACAGAAACAAACCTTTCTGGCATCAAGCGAGATGGTTCAATGCTGTGGAATTAAGGTTTCCCCAATGCACGAATTACATGGAAGCTTACTTTATGTATGAATTTACGTTAAGTTTTCTTTGCCAGTGACATGGTCATTGACACGGAAATGAAAAGCCCATTTTACTATCTGACAAGAATTTTCTGTTATCTATTTTTGATGTTTGAACGTGCATAATGTACGACTGTCGATTTGATGTATATATTCACGTATATTACATTGTTAGTATAAATATATGTACATATACCTCCGTCTATATTACCCTTAATATAATTGTGCACCAGGAAGTCATGTCTCTTTGTAGGCGGTGGGGGGACATGCAGAAAGCTTTTGCAGCATCAGTCACCTATGTACACGTACCTAAACAGAAAACTCAGCATCCGTATGTTGGTCGCCTCAAAGAGAATCGTGTTACTCACTCCTCCCTTGTAGACCTTATTCTCTTTTCTCCCCAGATTTTCAGAACTGTACACACTTTTCACAGATATGTCGTCTTTCATTCTATTTACTGGATTAAATGATCTCAAAACCCTCTGATCCGTCTTTTCACTTATGATAACATTTTTACTATACTTTGCCTACATTTAATATTTTCTGCTCCATATTTACTACATTTCCTACTCCATATTTAGTACATTCCTACTGCATATTTACAACATAAACTATTCATCTCAATAGCTATCGCCTTTTTTTCTTCCTTTACAGTCAGCATCAGTAATTTATTTTCATTAAAGTTTAAGAGTTAACAATGTATTAAATATCGTCCTCTGCTGTTCCAGCCTTTTGTAGATCTTGCTGCCTTCCTGGATTCATGTATTGTTCTACCTCTCCTCTCCCGAATACGTCAGTGAATCAGGCACTTCCATCCTTCCACTTTATAGTCATTAATTATATCGTCATTGCCTTAATTTATACTCATACTCTTACTTTTGCCAACATTCACAATCGAACTGCTCCTTTTACATTTATTTTCCAACTCTTTCACTAGTCGCTGTAGCTTGTCTTCACTATCACTAACACTATATCATCTGCAAACACTAGCTAATCCAAATTGCACTCACGCTTCCAAACTTGTACCAACCTCTGCCGTCTCTCTGACTTTGCTCATCTCTCCATTCTTGAAAATATTAAACAGCCATGGAGGCATAACGCTTTCGTGTTTCAGACCCAGTTTTAAACTAAACAGGTCTCTCTCCCGCCTGCATACTCTAACATGAGTCGCATATCATCATAAAATTTTCATTCGCTCCCAAATAATTACGTTCCATACAATATAACCTCAGAGCTTCTACACATGTAAGCTGTTTGAATGTCACTGTTCACTATTTACAGCGGATTTCCTTGCTTTACTTTTAAACATCTCTAGCATTAATTCCTGAGAAATTCTCGAAACACTTCCTCCTTTCGAAGTCATAGCCCTGCCGTATTTTCTTTTTTTAG
This sequence comes from Macrobrachium rosenbergii, assembly GCF_040412425.1. Classification (NCBI taxonomy): domain Eukaryota; kingdom Metazoa; phylum Arthropoda; class Malacostraca; order Decapoda; family Palaemonidae; genus Macrobrachium; species Macrobrachium rosenbergii. The sequence continues at coordinate 22,850,221 of NC_089750.1, forward strand.
GTCTGCTAAGTTATGTTATGACTTATAATTCTTGTAGACACCTGTAACATCTTTCCCTATATTTACAGACATCTTACACACCTTGTCTGCACGCTAATTATATTATCACCTGTATATATGATATTCTGCAGCCATACTGCAAAACATTATATGTAATGTTGTCAGCTTCTGATGCTTTACAATTCATCGGATTTTTAACTGCCCTACTTATATACTCAGTTTTCATTACTGTAAATATGCACTAAGTCCTTCCCCCTGTTAAAATGCTCAGGTCTGGCTTCTTTCGTTCTGCTAAATTTCACACTTCAAAGGATCAACAAAGGATTGCATTTGCTTTTAGATGACATATCTCCATTTTTATCTCTTATTTTATGATCTTTTTGCGTGCGAATCTTTCTGTGTGGATGTATTCGCTTCCAATGCAACCTTTACCCCTAAAGCACTTCGTCAAATTCACCTCTAAATCTTCAGCAACTCTCACCTTTTTTTTCATCCCTTTGTCCCTGACTGCCTATTATCCGCTTCATGAACATTTTTTCTCCTGTCTTCCAACTGCCCATCATTAAACCTCAGATTCATGCATCTCAACCTCTTTTATTAAGCCTTCCTATATACTTACAGTGCAGTGACTCTCTGCTAACATAATAAATCCATTCTTGCATTTTGCAAGCCTGTCATGAAATTCTTGTCGTATCTTTAACCTTAGATCATTTTTTTCAGTCTTCTCCCTTGATATTATTACTTCTCGCTTATCACGGACTTGTCTTATTACACTCATTTTCCTAACCCCTCCGCTCCTACGAAAACTACTTTCTATTATTCCACTTTCGCTTCGGCCGGGTAATTTGCAGATTTACCCTCAGCCATTTACCTATTTCTAAATCCACCAGCATACACTTTCAGCTATTACGTAAAAAAAAAATATATATATATATATATATATATATATATATATATATATATATATATATATATATATATATATATGTGTGTGTGTGTGTGTGTGTGTGTGTATTTATATATGTGTATATGTATTATATATATAATATATATATATTATATATATATATATATATATATATATATATATATATATATATATATATATATATATATATATAATATAATGTATGTTTTACAACTAATGGCGAACCGTTCATCTACCAAGCAAGAGAACCGGAAGGCCAACTCTTGTTGCCACTCCATCGAGGTGAAAGGATGTATGGAGAAAATATATATATATATATATATATATATATATATATATATATATATATATATGTATTATATATAATATACAGTACATTATATATATAATTATATATATGCTCCAGACGGATAATTGTGCTTCATGTTATAGGAGACTGATATACAAACCTACATCCCAAGTGTTAAAGTTTTATGCATGAACAGGAATTATATATATATATATAGACGGATAATTGTGCTTATATATATATATTATATATATATATATATAGGAGATATATATATATATATATATATAATACCTATATATATAGATAGATAGATAGATAACAGATAGATAATTTCAAAAGTAATAAGACCTGTTGATGCTGACTTTCCAACAGTCCCACTTGTAAAGGCATCTTCTGAACAGGAGATTGTTTTATAATGTATATATGAAACGTATATGAAGTAATATAGCTTAACTTTTTACTTATACCTTTAGCTTTATGTTAATATATATATATATATATATATATATATATATATATATATATATATATATATATATATAATATATATATATATAGGAATTATATATATAATATATATATATATATATATATATATATATATATATATATATATATATATATATACATGATACAACTCCTCGTTGAACTAAAACAGTGGTGTATAACAGTTGGAATTATTCTCCGATTGTCTAACCGCGACAGAAGTAAACAGTTGCAGCCACAACGATTTATAGTTTTCTGTTAGTGTTTTGTTGTGGTGCTTATTTTATTTTTCCAAGTAATTCTTTCACTTTCATTATGTTTCACCCGGATTTCATTGCAAAGATTTCTTTTTTTTTAATCTTTTGTTTATTTTCTGTTTTATTCAGTAGTTTTCTTAGTTGTAGTAAAACAGTTTCCGTAGTTAATATTCTGATATAATTTTTCATATGAAATGCGATGTTGTCGATCAAATAGATGTGTAAGTATGACATGGAACTGCTTGATATAAGGAGGTTGGGGCCACATTGTAAAAGTAATGGTTAAAAACACATTCCCCTCCTGTTATGGCGTAGTGAAATGCTTACAAACCTTTTATAAGGTTTGGTACAGGAAAAATTTCCTTCCGTCTTCTGGGCAGAAAAGCTATTTAAGGTTGTCGTTATCATTAGAATTATTTTACAGATATAATTTTGTAAGTGTTGCACGTACGATAGTTGCGCCTTATAGCCGATGAATGGTTGTATTCCAAGGTTAATCTGTAAAAGAAAACTACTGGTATGGCTATTTGTCTGTCCGTCCGCACTTTTTCTGTCCATCCTCAGGTCTTAAAAACTACTGAGGGTAGAGGGCTGCAGACTGGTATGTTGATCATCCACCCTCTAATCATCAAACATACCAAATTGTAGTCCTCTAGCCTCAGTAATTTTTATCTTATTTAAGGTTAAAGTGAGCCATGATTGTGCGTCTGGCCACCACCGGACCGTGGCTGAAAGTTTCATGGGCCGCGGCTGAGAGTTTCATACATCATGTGTGCTGTACAGAGAACTCAAGTCGCCGAAGAAACTTCGGCACATATTTTACTTGTTTATTTTTAGTTAATGCATCGAAATTGTTCCATTTGCTGACCGTTCTTATGAGAAATTCTTCACCGCATTCTTTCTAAACACATTACTTTCGTATCTTTTACCAGCTAGTAAATCGTTTGGCAACATATCAAATTCCATATTCTATTAACGAAATTGTTGAAAGAACACCATTTATTCTATCCTTTGGTACATCCCTCCGTGTTGCTTCGCCTTGTCAGTATCTTTTACGTATTTATAATTACATGCGAGGTTACCCAGAGTCAGTATTTAAATCCTTGCCGGATTTCCTGATGTGGCTGGAAGGAGCTGGAGGTCAGCAGAGGTCATGCTCAGTCCGCTCTGACGACTTTCCCATGCCACCACAATACTAATGCTTATCATAGGCGGTGATTTATGGCTGAAATGCTCTCGAAAAGTCATCATCCTTTAGTTATCGACTACTGGACTGAATCTCCATTTTCCTGTTCCGTAGTCTGGCAATGGGCATATAATTATATATATATATATATATAATATATATATATATATATATATATATATATATATATATATATATATATATATATATATATATATATATATATATATATATATATATATATATATATATATATAAAAACACATTTTTTGTGTGTGTGATTACTCACGTGCGCTCGCATATGCATGTAATTATAATGCGGAACCATCATTCATATGTACACACTCATTGCTTCAACATCAATCTTCCTCATGAAAATCGTCAAATGTCCTTGTGTTTGTAGTAATTTTGTCTCAGTTACTCCATATGTACAGACGTGATAACTGATCTGTACCCTGTAACGAGTATAGTTTCTCAGTCTGTTGGTATATGATCTCGTACAATCGATTTTCTTGGTTTGTTGAAGTGGGGTATACTAGAACCAGCCACCTTTTGAGCTAGAGGAGTATGTTGTTTAAGAAGTGGAGAAGGTAAAGAAAGAAAGAAAATTCAACAGAGTAGGAAAGTGAGGAATGATGCTGGCCCAAGCTCACTAAAATATTGTCGGTGTCAAAAGGAACAACGTCTTAATTATGGTGTGATGATTGTCAATTAATCATCATCATTGTCATCAGTTGTATTTTGTTTACTTTTAGGACATAATTTTTCTATACTCTCCCAGAATTTCCAGTCCGTAACACACTGTGTAGTTTCTAATAGGTTTGGCATCTTTCACGGCTGCCATTCATATTCTAGACAATCTCATTCATCCAATACCTTTAATGTACATGTCATGTTTGGATGTATGGCTTTAGTCTTCATTGTCATGTTTACAGTCTCTCAGTTTTAGTTCATATGGTCTTTTATTTGACTATTATTAATTTTCTCCATGTTGTTTCCCTTTTTTTTATCCATCCAAAGTGACTAAAAATCTGATAAAACACAATTCAGGAGACACTGTCGGAAGACTGATCTTAAGGTAATAAAAAAATGTTTAAACTCGCTTTTATTAAAATGCACTAAAATGTAAAAATTTTTTAGACACACCAGGATTTCTTACAATTAATCATGTCTACAAAAATAAAAGCGTGGGCCGCAAACATGGAAGAATATGCTACAAGAAATAAAAAAGAAATGTTTTCTTGTAGCATTCCCTTCCATGTTTGGCGCCCGCGCTTTTATTTTTGTAGACATGACTAATTGTAACAAAATCCTGGTGTCTCAAATAAATTATTTTTTACTTTTTAGTGCATTTTAATAAAAGCGCGTTTAAAAAAATTTTCATATTTTTATTTTATACTTTTTAGTTTTGACAAAAACTGTAGCCGATTTATGATTGTAGTTAACGAAATTGATATCCTGTCGAGTCAAGAAAGGTTTGAAAAATTCGTAGAGTTATTAACTTATTCTGCCGAGTTAAAGAAGGTGTGAAAAATCCATACAAATCCTGAAATACTGGGAGAGGTCACTGTAGGGTCACTAGAGGTCACTGCTGACCTATTGATCATGTAAGGTTGTATTGTCACCGGGACTGAGTAACCATGCAAAATTTCAAGTCCATCGAACGAAGGGAACAGGTCGAAAATTGAGTTACAAGATTTGACCCAGACAAACAAACAAACAAACGGACAAAATAGCAAGCTAAATAAAAACGTGTAATAAAAAGACCAAGACGGCGACTAGGCATAGCTGCCCGAGGCAAGCTCGGTTGCTGCAGAACTATGACAGATTAAATGATTCAGAAACACACAAGTCAGAGTTGAGCGGTCTGAAAGCAGAAGTCTGGAAGCACAGAAGGCCGATTGGAATGAAGGCCAACACTGCCCTTTCCTTCGGAGTTATATAATTTTATGCTCATCATTTTGTTTTCTATTCCTCTCCTTGAAATCTGGGATGAAATCGGCTCCTTTACATTCCCATTCTTCCTTGTGACTATTATCAGTTCTATTGTTTACCTATAATTTTGCTGTCATTTGTGGCTTTGATTCTTGGAGCTCATTCTGCGAATCTTCCATCAGATTTTCGGAAGTGCTCAAATACAACGCTTTTATTTTCACACTACTTTTTTAAAAAGATGGAGGTGGGAGCTGTTTTGTTAATGGAGAAGAAAATGATCTGCCTCCTTGTCTAACTTGTGACACTAATGACACTGCTTTCGTCCTGCACGTAAGCATTTTCCTCATGCAGTCAATCATGCTCTTGGATAATCTCATGGTATAAGAAAAATTCAGTCTAAATTTCATATGTGAAGTTTTATTAATTGTGGCGTGTATGGGTAATTCCTTAAGTAACCTTTCCAACATATGTATGCAATCAGCCATGCATGAGAAATATAACAGCATATTTATGGCACATATCACAAATATGTTAGCTTAGAATAACCGCTGTATAGTTCCATTCAGACGTCTGACCCGTAGCAATTTGGTCTACGAATAAAATCGCAAAGCCGGACAGCGGTTACCGTATACCGTATCCCCGGGATATTTGTAACTAATCATTACCAAAACCTCTGTCATCCAGGGCTCAGGGTCGCTTCTCAGAAATATGACGGGCTTGAATCTCCTCAGAGGAAGGGGAGGCACCGAACTGAAGCTCCTTGAACAACAACAATGTTAATAGTTATAATGATAATGATGCGGCTGCTGATAATGAAAGGCTTTCACACATGTAATTATATATCATTGAATGCGAAACACGCGCTATTCGTTAATTAAAGCATTTGTATCCTATTAAGAGCTAATAATTCACTGCTTCTCTTGTCCGTTATCGTAAAATGCAGATAAAGAATAATTGTTAAACACTGTTCTCACGTGTTAAAGCATTTTGACTTGAGCATCTAAACTAATAAATGTACCTTACTGGTAATGTACATGAGCACGTATACACAGAAGTATATATATATATATATATATATATATATATATATATATATATCTATATATATATATATATATATATATATATATATATATATATATATATATATATATATCTATATATATATATATATATATCTATATATATATATATATCTATATATATATATATATATATATATATACACACACACACACACACGTGTGTTCACTTGTGATGTATATTTGAGTGTATATGCGTATATCGATACATGTCATTGCATTTTGCATTGTATATATTTTTTTATCCTTCCTTATTCGTTGATTTGTATTTTCATTCAAAACTTCTGATAGTAATTACTGTATATTAAAATACCATATTTCTTAATTGCTTATTACAACGAAGGTCTGTTGATCATGCATACAGCCATTTATTCTGTGATTCGTATCACAGCTTCAGCATTGTATGTCCACTTCAAAAACTGTTTGTAGGGTGGGCTCTCTCGCCACAGCGTCGTTTGTGTTATCAAACTAAGATCAGACTCGGGAAAACTGAGCTTGCCAAAAAAAAAAAAATAATAATAAACATACAATATCATGAAAGCTTAGGAAAACTCGATGTGATTCAAAAATTAAAAGATCGGATTAAAATAGGAAATTGTATCACAGATAAAAGGACAGAATAAGATCCAGTTTTCCTGAAAAAAAAAATAAATAAATAAAGCAGACTTTTTTTTTAACAACGTTAGTGGTTAAATTTTGAATGGGGATTCAGAAGCCCTTCCTTATATAGGAGTAATTGTTGACATTACTTAACAGAAACCTACGAAGGTTTTTCTTGCTTATTGTTTGAATAATAAACTATAATTTCTAAAATTGCAGTTGTCTGATTCTTCACTAGTTGTATCATAAAATGGAGCAAATATGAGAAACTCGTGAGGAGTAAGGACTACGTTAGAACTGGTAATTTTCAGTCTTATACTCGAACCTCTTGTTGCGAAGAACAAGACCAGTGAAAGCTATACCTTAAAATAACTACAAAAACATTGACTGTTTCCAGTATTGTTTTTTTTTTATTATGCGTCAAAAGTCACAGGGACACATACTTATCTTGGTATTTTAATATGGTTTGCCCTTTTTTAAATTCATAGTTTAAAGCGGGTTTTAAATCGTATGTCTTCAGTCTCATTTTCACATGCGAGCATTCCAGTCTGTGGAAGCGTGTTTTATTTCTTGCTCAGTAATAATAATAATAATAATAATAATAATAATAATAATAATAATAATAATAATAATAATAATAATTTATAAAAATCTCATAATAGCAGGAGTCACTAAAATGGTGAAGAAATCCAGAGTGATGTAAGTGTAAATATATATATCTAATGTATATATTTACATTTACACCACGTTAGATATCTTCACCAATAATAATAATAATAATAATAATAATAATAATAATAATAATAATAATATGATAATAATAATAATATACGTAACGTACTTTTCTCTCTTCACTTGAAGAGATCTTTCCAGACTTGCGGTCATCGTTTTAAGACCCAGTCACAGAAGATGTCAAGACCTGAAGAGGTTCTCTCTTCCTTGGGTCTTGGGAGAAGCATACTCTAACTGAACATGTAATTACGGTCGTAACTGGTTCATGTTTTTTGCAAAGCCCTAGAGAGAGCAGAGGACAAAGAGACGACGGTTTCTTCGTTAACGATAGTTGCATCGTTTACCCATAACATTAACCACCCACGGAGCAGCGGCAGACTCCCCTTCGGAGTCGTGACAAGCCGATGATAAGTTCCCCTCTCACGAAACCCGAAATAAAGATGTATGGACGTTGCCTCTCTCTCTCTCTCTCTCTCTCTCTCTCTCTCTCTCTCTCTCTCTCTCTCTCTTTCATGCACGTACTCAATTAGGGATTTAATGCTTGCGAACTGAAGGCCATGCTCAACCATTCAAATATTGTTAACGATTTAATCACTGAGTGCTCTACCCTCTTCGTAATTGTTTTATAAGGAAGTTCTTAACTGATAAACTGGAATATTACATTGACAGTTATGTTAATTGTTCCTATTTGAACGATAGAACAAGACCAGTCGTTGTTCTGTACCCTGGAATTTTGTTGTAAATGGGAAATGCTTACAGTCATTGTTGAAATATTTTTGTTAGCCAACAGGTGGTCAGCACTTGCGATTTAATCACTGAGTGCTCTACCCTCTTCACAATTGTTTTATAAGGAAGTTCTGAATTAATAAACTGGAATATTACATTGACAGTTATGTTAATTGTTCCTATTTGAACGACAGAGCAATACCAGTCGTTGTTCTATACCCTGGAATTTTTGTTGTAAATGGGAAATGCTTACAGTCGTTGTTGAAATATTTTTGTTAGCCAACAGGTGGTCAGCACTTGCATTGGCCTCATGTGAGGGGCAGTGCTGTCAGTGCACCTCACATGGTGCACTGCAGGCATTACTACAGGTAGTTTATTGCGTCATTTTGGCCCCTAGCTGCCCCCATTTTTAGCCTTCTACTTCACTTCCATTCCGCTTCCGTTCTTCAGTCTTTTTGTCCAACCATTCCAACTCCCTCTTTTCACTGTCTAAAGCATGAATGGCTGAAATTGCCCCAGTGCTTGGTTCTCCAGCCGAATTTCCATATATCCAATCGAATAATCACTTGTGTTGAAAATAATTAATCAAACAGCCTGTTTAATCTGCGACAGAGTAATTGTTTCCTTGAACAGAAGTAGAAAAAAGAAAGGTAGACTGACTAGAACTTATTAACTTTATGAGCAGAGAAAGTACGAAATTATTTGCAAGAGATTATTTGCAAAAGAGATTCACTGTCATTAATGGCGAAGACAACCGGACAAAAAGCTTGTAAGCTACTCTCTCTCTCTCTCTCTCTCTCTCTCTCTCTCTCTCTCTCTCTCTCTCTCTCTCTCTCTCTCTCTCTCTCCATGGTACAACTCATAATAAACTAAAATGCCGCAAATCGATATTGCCAATGAGCCAATGAATTTTCCATATGAATAGGGTTCATCTTGTGACTAATATTAATAATAATATGTGAACCCAAATTAAACACATCCGACATTTATTTTGTGGTGTCAGTTCCAACCAGATTGCTCTCTCTCTCTCTCTCTCTCTCTCTCTCTCTCTCTCTCTCTCTCTCTCTCTCTCTCTCTCTCTCCATGGCACAATTCATAAACTAAAATGCCGTCAATCGCTATTGTCAATGGGCCAATGAATATGCGAACCAAATTTAAACACATCCGACACTCACTTTGCGAGATCAGTTCTACCCAGATTCCTCTGTCTCTCTCTCTCTCTCTCTCTCTCTCTCTCTCTCTCTCTCTCTCTCTCTCTCTGCCGCCAGCCTGTGGAAGTCACCATTACCGTTTTCCCTGATTGTTGTAATAATCAGTCTTTTAAAGGGTTTGGCTATCGCTTCCTCTGGAGGTCAAATACCACTGTTTTCCATTCCCTTTTATTGTTCTTCCTTCCTTTCTTTTAACCGTGGGCTAGATAGTTGCCATTAAGTGGCCCGTTCTGCCGACCTCCAGTTTAAAAAAATGTGTACGTCAGGCAATGAAAACTTTCCAAATATCCGTCATTTGAGACGAATCATCAGCAAACGTAGAAGGCTGAGCCATAGGAGAGTGTACCTAACCGGGGGGGGTGGGAAGGTGGTCATGGGGTGAGCGTAGAGAAGGGATGAGGGAACGAGGAAGAAAAGGTGAACGACTGGGGTGTTGGAGGAAAGGGGAAGAGGTCAGAGGGTCATGTGGCTCCCCAAGACCTCCTCCTTCCTCTTTGAGGTTCTTCTTACTCATCTGAGAGTCTTTCTTTCTTCTCCGTATCCCCTCCTGTTTCTCGCCCTCTTGTAAGGCCTCTTAATTATAATGATTTTCTTTTATAAAGCGAAACGTGAGACCTTACGCTTGTTGTGCTTTGTTGTGTTGCGTTTTGTTGATGTTGCTGATGCTGAAATTCGGCTCCTTGTTGAGTTTGCTGGTTAAGAAGATGGGGATGGCTTTCTGTTTTCTGCAAAATCATTAGCGTGAACAGCGGTGTGTATTATGGAAGACTTTCTATCGTGTATTGCATCTTCGATTAACTCCTTTATCCTCAGACTGTAGATTTTTCTTTTTTTTAATGAATGATCTTTAGTAAACTGACAGAGTGGGGTATTATCTTAGAGTATTCCATATTTGCAGAGAAGATACCGGTACCTTCATCGTCCTCAAGTTGAAGGTTATCTGAAATGAAGGACATTTCATAAACAAACACTGTATGCTTTCATCTTTGGTATTTGTGCTTTTGAGGATTGCCGCTGATAAATTTAGATATGAACGAAGTCACAAAATATTAGAGAATGAATTGATCTCGGTAACTTTAGTTTTTCAGCGAAACAGATATCGTAAGTAACCTCGCATAAAAATCTGCATTAAAATTGTGAAATTGACAGGATTCATGCAAAGGGGCAAATCAGACAGAAATAGAGATAATTAAAAAAATATTTAATGAATATGTCGAACTTATTTGTATGGTGCTAACTTGTGTAGCAGTTTTCGTTGGTGGTGAATGTTTGGATGTAATGTTTATTTCATGTCAAACTGGTTCATTAACTACAGAGACCAAAACCAGATTTTTGGTTTATAATGCACTGTTTACATTCTTGCAGATGTTGAACACTTTCAAGAATGAAGGTTGAAATCATGTCCATTTAGTGTTTACATGTATGTCTGTGCATTACAGTTTGTTAATTTTTGTTAATTTATATGTACTATATATATATATATATATATATATATATATACATATATATATATATATATATATGTATGTATGTATGTATGTATGTATGTATGTATGTATATATGTATATATATATATATATATATATATATATATATATATATATACATTTATGTAGCTTATCTCTGTATTTCATACTGATCGCTGTAATCTGTGGGAGGTCACTTTGCAAGTTGATGGACTTGAGACTTACCCATTATGAATTGTAACGATAGCCAGTATAAATTCCAGTAGCTATTGTCTATGCGTATTTGATGGTTGCGAATGACTTTTTAAAGAGATTTTTTGTCCTCAAAGCTCTTAAATTACAGGATATCTATGCGATCACTAAATGCCTCATTGTGTGAGGTAAAGGGGTATCTGCTTTGATTTAAGGTCGCTTTGTTCTCCGTCAATAGGGCAGAGTAGAAAGCGCACTTTCCTACGTATTAGCGTTTGGGAATTAACGGTACCGAAGGAAACTGGCGGAGAGGTCAAGGAAAAGGACGATTTATAATAGTAAAAATGAAAGAAAGGCGGGAGGGGAGGGAGTGAGGCAAGAGACAGAGAAAGGGAGAGAGGAAAAAACAGGATCACGTTTATGCCAATCTCGTTTCACGACGTGGATCTTACTTGTTCTTAACGGAATGAGGAGATATACCGGCAGATTCTAATGTCGATAGGTTGACTCTCTCTCTCTCTCTCTCTCTCTCTCTCTCTCTCTCTCTCTGCATTAGATAAGTCAGCCTTATATACAGTACTTTGTCTTTTTATCTGTAAAACATAGTTATAGTCGAGACACCCTTCCTTGATGAATTCACATTTTCTACCATGCTGTAATAAATTTGACTAAATAGACTAGCTAGAGGCAGGTGAAGGAACTAAGGTTATCCGTAGAAGTCGAAGAGGTTTGGTAAGTTGGAAGTGTAATTTTAAGGATGTCATACGTAACTTCACTAAATTTTCATAGTCAGATATTTCGTTAATCTAGTATATATATATATATATATATATATATATATATATATATATATATATATATATATATATATATATATATATATATATATGTGTATATACATATATATACACATATATGTATGTATGTATATATATATATATATATATATATATTTATATATAACATATATATATATATATATATATATATATATATATATATATATATATATATTTATTATATACACATACTGTATATATGCATGTATGTATATATGTATATACATATCACTATATCTATACATATATATATGTCTGTGTGTGCATTCCGTTAATGTAATATATATAATATATATATATATATATATATATATATATATATATATATATTCACATATCAGTTAAAGTGTAAGTGTAACAGTAACCCTTGCGTTGGTATTACTCTTGAGATACCATCTTAGTAAAGGAAACGGCTTGACGTTGAATATATATATATATATATATTGATATATATATATATATATATATATATATATATATATATATATATATATATATATATATATATTAACTTTATCACATACACAATTGTTCTGTGCATTAGCAGAATTACTAAAAGGACCTCATCCAAACTGGATTGTACGGATACTTGATAATGTGGACTGTTTGTCCAAGAAAGCTTGTAACTTTTTCTGAATAAAAAACTCCGTTAGATACCATACAGTTTGAATGAGGTCCTTTTAGTAATATATATATATATATATATATATATATATATATATATATACTGTATATATATATTAAAGTGTATATATATATATATGATATATATATATATATATAAAACAATATATAGTTAGTCTACAATACGGAATACAGATTTTTAAAAGAAACATTCTTAAATTTATGAGTTATGGGCAAATCACAGATTTTTACAAGAATTACGCAATTTTATTAGTTATTAAATTATTATTATTATTATTATTATTATTCAGAATATGCACATATTGATATGGCACCTGACTTGCAGGCTATAAAGAGACCAAGATGCCTACTTGTGGAAAGAGGAAATTAGAGCGAAGACAATACAAGACAGATAATTTCAAGCAATTCATTTTGGTAGCACAGCGGCAGCCAACGTTTTCTTGTTACTCTCTTTTTATCCAACGTCTTTCCTTTACTGCTAGATAGTGCGTCACAGAGAGCAACTCAAATTATTTCCTAAATGACATGCGACCACTGGGAAAAGGCTGGGTTTAATAGGTTGAACAGCTAAGTAACAAGAGCCCGAAGGAAACAAGCCAAAAAAGTAAAGGGCAGAGAGAAAGCAATGCAACAGGTGGCCGAAGGGATGCTTGTCACACAAGCATGGAAATGTTGCATTTGCTCGAGCCTTCGTTAACTTCCTTTTCAACCCTATAATCTCCGTTTCCAGTCTTCCGTTTTTGTCAGTGATGATTAACCTTTGTTCATTCCATGTTGAAGGATAGCTCTCTCTCTCTCTCTCTCTCTCTCTCTTTTAGTTAGTCATTTCCGTTATCATGTTATTATTTTCCTTTAGTATCGTGTGCACTAGCTGCACTGTTGTTGGCAATAAGTTAAATATGACCCGAGCTACCGGAAAGAGAATATTATCCATAAAAAGTAAACGCGTGGTAATAGATATCCTTCATTATCAAATCTGTCAGGGAAAAGTGTGAATATAGCTTACAAAAATCACACCGTCTTACAAACTAAAAATTTTTTAATCTCTCGGGACGAATTCTTAACACTTAGCAGTCTTTCTGTAAAGGCACCGCGACGTTCCCGAGTGGTTCCGGAGTGTTAGGATCTCAGGGTTCCCGTGAGAGGTGAAAAAGGAAAAGGAGGAGGAGGAGGTTAGGTGTTGGAGGGAAGGGAGAGGTAGGTGGAGGTTTGGGGAGACTAGAAAAGGTGTTTCCCTTTTTACATTTCTTCTCTTCCTCTTTTTTTTCTCCCACGAGTCCTTCACGCCGCCGTCGTCACATTTTCAGAAAAGGATCCGTTAATTACTTTCCTTTTTGGAGCGCTTTCCACTTTGAGATGTGGAGAATCTCTCGTTGTTTCGCCTCTGTGTAATGGAGATGAGCTCATTTTCCCGTCGGAACTCGTTTGGAGGATCCAGGATGCATACATGTATTCGGACCTACTTACGGTTTTAGGTGGTTCTTGACATCCATTCTTTTATATATTATATATTATATATATATATATATATATATATATATATATATATATATATATATATATATATATATATATATATATATATATATATATATATATATATATATATATATATATGTATATACATATATATATATATATATATATATATATATATATATATATATATATATATATATATATATATATATATATGTATATATATATATATATATACACACACACACACACACACACACACATATATATATATATATATATATATATATATATATATATATATATATATATATATATATATATATAGTGTGTATGTATGATTATGAAACACTGTGCATTAGCTGTATAGCTCGTTCTTTCATGAGCTAAACTAAATTTCTATAAATTAATGTTACCATAAAATTTTGTTCCACAGAACTTCTTTTCTTGTTTTACTGAACGCTTTCTCACTGAAGTGTGTTTGAGACAAATATTTTTTTATCACAAAATATCATTGTTTGTGTCCTGTTGTTGTGCTGTTATGATAATTATAATCATTCCTCACCAAACGTTGCTCTCAAGATCGTCTTTTTTAACGAAGATACGCCCGAATCGGCTTAGTGCTTGCATGAATAGACCCTTGAATGCAAATGAGTCTCGCCGAGTGTGTTTCGATTAAGCAGTGCGATAAGTATTCCGAAGGCTTCTTTAAAGGCGTTACTCATGACGGCCAAAAAGGATGGTGATGATGGAGATGATGATGATGATGATGGTGATGATGGTGAGATTTTTATCTCTTCGGGGGTCCTCGTGATTCTGAGGTCATCTCAGACTCTCTCATTTCCATGTCTTTTATTGTTATTTTCTCCTTTGCTTCTCTGCTCTTTTTCTCGTCAGCTTCTGAAATTATTTTTCTCATGTATTTTCGTTTCCATCTCCTTCGTTGCTGGCATTGTTTTAAAGAGATGATTTTCATTAAGAGATTTTTTTCGAAGATTTAATTGCTTTATTTTACTCCTCTGCAAGAGAAGATAAGTATATTATTAATTTTGAAGGTTTGAATATTTTCATTAAAGTAGAAAGGTTATTTGTTTTAATGAAATTTTTTTTGTGTAAATATAATGCGATGTCACATGAAATTAGAAGCGATTCAGAACCATTTTGTTAACTACTACATATTTTTGCGATGTTAAAAGAGCAATTTGAAAGTGAACAAACAAAGTGCTCGTGACCTGAACCTGCTATTAAGAAAAGAAGAAGGAGAAGAGATATTTTAGAGGCATATGTTAAGGTAGATTGTATAGGGGTTAAGAGTTGGATGGGGTCGCCTTTCTCATGACCTTCAGACATCCTGGAAGGAGTTGACTCCCCTCCCTCAACCCATCAGCACTCGAGGAAAGTCCTTTAGTTGCATTTCCTTGAATCTGTTTAGTCATGGTTTGTTTTAGTGTTTGACTTTTGGGATGCATTGCGGTCTCAATCCTCTCGTGGCCACGGTCAGTGATGTTTATTTGGAATTGGGAGGAAATGAGTTGTTTTTACTTCTTGGATTATTTAGTAATGAATTTATTTGTCTTTGTATGAGATTTTGCACCAGATAATAAATCCTTACTACATTTGACCCGTGCTTTGCAGCTTATTTGATCCTTATGGGGTGCATTGGATCCCGCTGTTCCGAAATAAGTCAGGAAGAAGGAAATGGACAAGCTTGATAAAAATGAGCTTATCCGTATAATTTAGGATTTAGGTGCCATTTTGTAGAGGTTAATGGTAACCAAGTCCATTAACAAAAATAATTAAATATCTCTTCCACATTCTTTCTCACAGACGCACACTCTAGGGCCCGAGTGCATTTTATATTTGGTAAACTGACAAACCCACTTATTCGAGCCTATCTTTTCTTTTCAAAATTAGATGGCAGTTGTTGATGTGTTTTCATGACTGAATGTGTATAAATGCTAAAGTATCATGCCAGCTGGTCATGAGGATTTAACAAAATATACTTGGAAAAGAGAAGAGCAGAGCAAAGAAGGTAGAAATGAAGTCTAAACAGTTGATAGAAATTATATCATTCTAAGCTAAAATAGAGGAATAGTGAACTTGTTTTCAATAAAGAATTAATAAGCGAAAGTACTGCGTGTGTCATTGGACCCTCAACGAAAGAAACTCAGACCCAAGGTTCAAGAATATTGAGTAAATGGTCACCACAATCGTAAAGTAAGTGAATATGGAACTAAGACGACCCACCTACCACAAAAAATCACAAAAGTCAAACTAATTATCTAAATTATCATTGAAGTATTGCCGCTGTATAATGAGACCAATAGATCAAAGCGGGTCTCTTGAGGATCTTTTTTAGTCTACATTGATTTTTTTTTTCGCTTTTGCTGGTAATAACGGGTGTTATGGGTAAGACCAAGTATCCCCTTGATCACTAGCTTTTCTTCAGTTCCATCACCTTTAACAAGACAAGAGCATTTGGCTTACTTCTCACAGTATAGTATATGTTAGAGCTGTTTGTTTTTTATGGAAAATACCGCCAAACATCTACGTCATATAATGTCACTTCCCATCCTTTATTAAATGTATTCTATTGGCATCTTAGTCTTAAATATCAATATGTATATATATATATATATGTGTGTATATAAATATATTATATATATATATATATATATATATATATATATATATATATATATATATATATATATATATATATATATATATATATATATATATAGAGAGAGAGAGAGAGAGAGAGAGAGAGAGAGAGAGAGAGAGAGAGAGAGAGAGTAGTGAACTTCTAAAGATTTTTCCATGAAAGGTGCAGATTAATATTATTATAATATGTAGAGTGATGGATTGAAGAGCATACAAGACGCATGACATTTTTTGTAATGACACCAAAACAATGAAAGCATCTGCTGCCCAGTCCTAGGAGTGACAGTTCTGATTTACTCGCAACGTGAGGTCTCTGATATTAGATCTCACGCATTTGCAACAAATGACGACGAAAGCAGTGAAACTGGCAATTAATGTTGAATGTGTAAGGAAATAACCTTATTTTCCAGGTATAATGAACAACTGATCCCATTAAGTAAGCACTTCAAAAGCGAATTTTATCATTATTTATCTAGAGGCTGGTTAGATTCTGTGCCGAAATTTGCACACATCGCGTCTATCGCTTGGGCTTTTAGTTTAGAAGCTGTAAAAGATGTTATAAGAACCACTGTCGGAAAGTGTAAAGTTAATTTTATGCTCCTTATGTAATTTTTTATCTATTCCTTTTAATGATTATCATCTCCCAAAAGCAGTCGACATTGTCAGTGAAATGAAGATAATTTGGGTCCTTTACGCTTTTAAATCCATCACATCATTGAGGGATTTCTTTATCAACTACTTCTTATGCGTTATTGTCCAATTTGATTTGAACTTTTTATACATAATTTAAAAACCACTGGAATGAATAACAATTGAGTTGGTTCAATATCAGTCAAATTGGCAATGTAGAATGAAAAGATAAGTACTTTTATTTTTTTATCTATCTTTGAACAGAATTAAACAAAAAGTCATGTGAGAATGGCAGGGAAATTGAGCAGCCTTGTCGGAAATTTGCGGTCTCCGAATGCCCGTGTTTAGAATATAATAGTTTATGAACAGTTCAATAAATCAATTAAAATTCATTAGATTATTTATCATTGGCTAAGTGGTTTGTCACTATAATTCAAACCCTCGTCTTATATTTTCCATGACATGTTAAATCTTAAATTGATTTTACATTACTATAATTAAAATCAAGATTACTAAAAGTAAAGTACACTTAAGTGTAGTATATGTTAGTGGGTTGGAATTAAAATTCTATATAAATATTTAATAACTGAATCAAATAATTGCAACCGTCATTTTATATTGTTGAGAAGTGAATTATTTGATCTTTCGGAAGCAAATGATTTTACATAATTTCCCGTGGGTTTTATTTTGGCTGATGGTAATTTAATTTAATTCGCCAGTCTGAAACTTTAAATTTTTTGTAGAGAATAAATTTAGCTCTATCTCAGAATCTTTGGAAAAAGTTTAATTTATTTTTTCAAAGGGAGAAGTGATATAAAGTAAAATCTAGATTTAAAAAGATGCAAATTTTATTTTAGGAAAGGCCCGAAATATTGTATTACTGAAAGAAACAAGTTCCATGGACAGTAATTGAAATATTTCTTAGGCATTACTTCTAGAAGTGTCCACGAGTGTGCACTGAGAGAGAGAGAGAGAGAGAGAGAGAGAGAGAGAGAGAGAGAGAGAGAGAGAGAGAGAGAAAGAGAGAGAGAGAGCCTTGAGTGGAAGTTGATCTGTGTAGGGATATAATTAGAGTTGATGTAATAGAAGCTCTGTGATTTGACCTAAGTAACGGAAGCGTTTTCTTAGCGTTTCAAACCAAATCCTAAACTACTACTGTAGAAGAATTCCACATGTTTTTTTTATGGGTTTACCAAAACACAAATCCTAATTTTTTTATATACAACCCAGGAAGTTAGCCGATCATACGGCACAATCTACTATTTTAGTAGTTAGAACCAATGATGTCCTATAAAAAGATCTCTTGAACTGGAATTTAATGGAAGACCAAAAAGTAAGTCGAACAATGGCCAGGCTGACTATACTTTGGGTTCAAATAGACTGAAAATACAAGAAATTAAGATTAAACAATAATCTACTATATCCAGTGAAACTACTTCTAGAAAAGATTTTATCGAATTTGAAAATGAAGCTTTAAGAAGAATATTAGGTGTCAGATGGTAGAATTGAGCAAGAAATAATACCATAAGGGAAATTGCGGAAGTCCCGTATGTTGATGAGATTTTGATGAAAGGTGAATGCTCGTAAATGTCCTTCGCACCACAGAGCGTTGCATGGTGCTTGATAGTGTCCACTTGGCTCCTCCGGGCACCAGAAGAGTTGGAAGACCCAGAACCAGGCTACAGAGAGTGGAGGCTTGTGGAAGTGAAGGAAAAGGAAAGACTTAAGTGAAGGAATTTCAAAGAGGCACTTTACTTTGCACGGATTAAAAGGCAATGATGATGATATGATGATGTCGCTGACATCTGAAAGAGTTGTACCCAAGAGGAGAAAAGCACACACACACACACACACACACACACACACACACACACACACACACACACACACACACACACACACATATATATATATATATATATATATATATATATATATATATATATATATATATATATATATTTATATGTGCATGTATATTTGTATGTGCGTGCATGCATGCGTGAAAATTCTTTTGTACAGTGAACATTAATCGGAGGAGGAATCAAGGGCGTTGACTGAGACATAGTTACTTGCTCCTACGATAAAGAGGATATTAATCATTGGAAATTAAGTGTCCCGCCAATAAGATTGGCGTTAATACTCATCATCTCTGGATAATTATAGGATGTTGAGCAAATTGCTGATAACTAATCCCGTATGTTGTAATTCCTTTTTCTGCTCAGTGTATTTCAATTTGTTTGTGATATATTAATATAGTAAAAACGATTATGGCCTCGTTTGCTAGCAAAAAAAGATCTCGAAGGTTTGCAGAATTATAAAAAGTAAAAAAGTATTTTTAATTTTTTTAAGTTTGATGGAATTAGAGACAAAATTATACTCGGAGCTGTAATGTGTTGATTATAATCTACTTAGATATAAGTTTGTATGCATGTTTTACAAAATAAACACACACACACACACACACACACACACACACATATATATATATATATATATATATATATATATATATATATATATATATATATATATAAATATATATGTGTGTGTGTGTGTGTGTGTGTGTGTATATATTTTGAATGATTTAATCCTTAGAGATTTTCAGTTCCTTTAGTAACACTCTAAATCCCAGTCTCTCTCTCTCTCTCTCTCTCTCTCTCTCTCTCTCTCTCTCTCTCTCTCTCTCTCTCTCGAGTTGGGGAAACCCATGTGGTCCAAAACTTCCAAAGGCTGCTTTTTATGTGTGTATGTTCCAGCATAACTATGAAACGCATTGAGCAATTTCTTATGACTTACTATCTGGAAATTAATCCTGTGCGGGTAAGACATCACTCACCAAAGGGGGTGGGGTTGGGAAGGGCTTCCCTGAAACGGGGCTAGTTTTGCCCGTATACTTAGTAACTAAATAAACTTACGGGTTTATCATACCTCATTTCGGTACACAAATGACTTACTACCTGGAAAAGAATACTGTGGCGGTAAGACATTGCTAGCATCAGAGGGGATGGGGGAGAGAAGGGGGTGACATGTAAAAATAACTGAAAACGACAGATATTAGTGTTTAATCCATAGTTTTCCAGGTCGTTGAGAGGAATAGTGACACTCCTGATGCCCTTTAAGTCCAGTTCAGCCCCGATAGGAGAGGGGGTGGGGTGAGAAGGGGTGAAAAATAAAATGTAAAAATGACAGATATTAGTGTCTAATCCATAGTTTTGAGGTTGCTGAGATGAATAGTGACACTCCTGATGCCCTTTAAGTCCAAGTTCAGCCCCAATAGGAAGTGGGGGTGAGAAGGGGTGAAATATAAAATGTCAAATATGTTGGGCAGTGTGATTAAAGCAACTATCTTAACAGAAAAGGGAGAGAGAGAGAGAGAGAGAGAGAGTAGAGGGGGTGTTAGGGAGGAGAAAGAGGGAAAGAAAGAGAGAGAGAGAGAGAGAGAGAGAGAGAGAGAGGGTTTATCGGTTGTTATTCAGAGTTTTCCCGGGCAGCGCCGGCTTGGTCAGCTAGTCGTTACATAAATTTGAGTTTTGTTATGGTCTAGAAAAAGGGGAAGTTGTCGAAGGCAGAGAGGAAGAAGAATAATCGAGGAGATACAGTGAAGGAACAGGAAGGAATAATAAGTGGGTATGTGAAAATTCGTGATCGAAGAGAAAGGAGTGTGAACAGTGGCCTCGAATATTTCAGAAATTGAATCGTGAAGGGGGAAAGAGAAGATAAAGGCTACGGATGTTTGCCTTCTCTTAATTGGCCTCAGATATTTCCCGGTGGTGCTTCTCAGATCGACTAAAGCTTCCGTCGCATGTGTTGTGTATGTTGTCGCTTCTAAAGCTCTCTCTCTCTCTCTCTCTCTCTCTCTCTCTCTCTCTCTCTCTCTCTCTCTCTCTCTCTATCTATATATATATATATATATATATATATATATATATGTGTGTGTGTGTGTGTATATATATATGCATATATATATATATATATATATATATATATATATATATATATATATATATATATATATATATACTGTATATGTGTATATATATGTACAGATATTTATATATATATATATATATATATATATATATATATATATATATATATATATATATATATATATAAAGGTATATTCAAAAGTTTTCTGCCTCGTAAAAATTATCTGAGTACATTTGCAAAGAAATATCTTCTCTGTAGCTGTCTTCATTTTTTGCTTTGAAATCTGTTCCACTGAAATTACCGCAGTCAGCCTTCAAACTAGAAATGTAATAAACATGACGTCTCATCCATTATTGTATGTGATTCCCGGTAATCGTGCCTTCGAGATGTCATGGCTTTGTAGTTACTTTCCTGATTGAGAAAATAACTCTGGGGTGAAGGGGAGAAGGATTATGAAGGCTGGTTTTCTGAATGATTCTGCCCATCACGCTTTTTAACGATTCTTAGCCACCGACGCTTTCGATTTCTTTTTTTTTTTAACCCAGCATGTGATTGCTTTTTAGAAGTACCGCTTGATGGTCACGACTGGTCTTTGATATCCAGTGGGCATCTTTTCAGTTCTTTCTTAGTGTTTTTCGGTCGTAATGGATTTACTCTAATTTTTCTTTTAATTCTCCTTATTCATCTAATCTTATATTTTAATTTATTTTATTATTCACGTATTTTACGTGATGATTATGGTGGCCAAGGTATTTGGGGAGTGTTATCTTAGCAGTTTGGGCAGCCACAAAGAAATATAAGCCTAGGCTCCTCTTACACCGGTGAATTTCTTATTTCTGTAATCATCTTGGCCGCCTCTGCGATCGGGTGATGCTATGCGTGATTTTGATATAATTTAATATGTCTCTTTACTTGTCAGGACAACTTTGATATTCCTTCCCTGTTCGTTGCCTTGGAGAAAGACTGTGTAATAATTGCTATACTCGTATAATAAAACAGAATGTAAACCCTTATATTATTTTATGTGTGTAACAACAGCAGTCTACAGGTAATTAACTCCTTGCCATCGTCCAACCCCGGACCAACATCTGTCACCACTTTTCCATACATAACCTACACCCGCACTCATAAACACACACACACACACACACACACACACACACATATATATATATATATATATATATATATATATATATATATATATATATATATATATATACACAGTATATATATGGGTGTGTGTGTGTGTGTGTGTGTGTGTAGATATACTGTATATCCTATAAGATTTCTTCAACGTGAGCACGGGATATGAATCTCCAAATCTCATCCCTATAAAATTCTCGAGTAATACTGTTTATTAATTGCTCACAATTTACTGGGGGTAAAAGACATTGCTGTTTACCTCAAAGGAAGAAGATCATCAACGATTAAGAAGGAATTTGCTCGTGCCTAGTCATAGAACGTCCTCCTAAAGGCGATTGGCTGCATTTGGACAAGGTGTAATAATATCCCAAGCCACTGACATTTCTTATGGCAGAAATGTCTAGGTGGAACTATTTAATATTTCCACGGCCATAATGAGCGACATTGCTGATATGATCTGACCTTCTGTGAAGGTATATGAAGCAGCTCATGCTGTGTAAGTATTCTGCACAGATACTTCATCATTGATTCAGCTGTGGAAAAAATAAAAGTGTTAGTGGCTATGTCATGATTTGTATTACTCTGACCATCCTCCTTATTATGGAAAACATCCGCCGTAAGGGTATATGTATACGCTTGTGTGTATATATATATATATATATATATATATATATATATATATATATATATATATATATATATATATATATATATATATATATATATATATGTGTGTGTGTGTGTGTGTATGTGTGTATGTATGTATATTGTGTGTGTATGTGTGTATAAGACTGTGTTTTTATAGAATATAGAAAAGTCTGAAAAATAAAGTTTTCTTACTTAAAAATGTTATGATAAGTTTCCATGTTGCCTAAGAATCATTATTATCTGGTTCGAACTTTTTCCCAGACCTCTAGTCACGACATTTATAGAAAGTATCGCACATCGAACTCAGTATTGGAACCTTTGGTTCCCCGCCTTCTAACGGAAAAATGCATGCACACACACACACATATATATAAATAGATAGATAGTTAGATAGATAGACAGATAAATAGGTAGATAGAGAACAGGATAAATTATAATATGATTTTATTGTTGTTATGCTTGTATTGAGCAAAATTGTTTTTTTTCCTCTATTCTTTTTCTTGGATGCATAGCTACTGACGTGATGCTTATAAAGAAAACTGATGTATATAGTAAAGAATTTTGTACAGTGTTATATGTAAAGGACATATTACAGTCAATGCAATTTGTAATTAGTTTTTTGTTTGCTGAAATTTTCTTTTTACTGTCAAGTCGCTTCCATGATAAATGAAAAGTTCAGTTTTCACATTTTTTCACGTGTCAGTGTTATTGAACTGGATATTTCAAGATCTTAAAATATAAGTATTTCATGCAGTAAAATTCTTCTGTTATTTTTCCTGGGAATTTTAGTGTTCCTATTCCCATTTACGAGCAGTGATAAATTTTTGCTAGTCTGGTACCTCGTAGAGATTGTAACGCTTTCGAAATGTTGATTTATTTTCCTCTTGAAAATCAGCGTCGATTTCAGTCAGATTGTATAGAAAATTCTGGAAAGTTTTTCCGGGCTAAAGTGATATCCAGAAAAGCTATTACATGACACAAAGACATTTAGTTGCTCTGTGTTGGTCATGTATTTAGATTACTTTCTCCCTGGAATTTATTAAAGTCACTAATAATTTTCCAAGAATTATGGGTAATTTATGATAGCCCGAGATGGTCGATTTATTGAATATTTTCGGAAACCTGTGACAACTTCGATGAAGTAAATAATTCTATCTGGGCAAAGCGCTTATTCCTGGTTTTGTCTAACTGTCTGGAATAAAATTCTCACATAATATTGAACCAAGGCATGCATGAAGAGTATGTAAACTACAGGTATGTTTACAGAAACCGCTCCACGATCAGAGGTAAATCACCTTTCAGCCCAGCGTTGCAAAGATGCACAGGACAGCGTGCATGAGAAGCAGGGCTCAAGGGAAGACTAAACAAGTTTTTGTAGCAAGCAGACTTGTGGAACCAGCCTGCCCAAGGGTGGGTCCAGGGTTAGGGGGAATGATGTGATTGAGGGTAAAGGAGGGGGTTTGAGGCAGAGGAGGTCCAAGGAGGAGGAGGAAAGGTTAGAGTGAGTAACTTACTCGCCCCTCAACAGCAGCCTCAGCACGCTTCTTTCATCCCTCTTTCACCCTGTCTCCGCCCCTTCCCATCCCGTGGTCGGTCCTTCATTCATATGTTACCCTGAAGGAGTTCAAACCTTCTCAGATTCGATGGGAGACACAAGGCTCTACTACTATGCTTGTCTGTCATTTTGCTCTCTCTCTCTCTCTCTCTCTCTCTCTCTCTCTCTCTCTCTCTCTCTCTCTCTCTCTCTCTCCTCCCGCTAGACATTTGTGGATGGACGGAGGAAGGGCTGGGAGAAGACCTTAAAAGTTGCTTGGGCTGGGCCGTCCGTTTCTTAACCTTACTCTGAAAAGAGTTAGGGTTATTGTAATCCTGGACGTCTGCTGGAGGTGCGTTTCAAGAATGTGACAGGTTCTGTTTCGTTCACGTTTTATTTGATTAGCATCTATGCATATGGAGCACTTATCACAAGGAGTTCTCATAGATAGTGTGTGTGTGTGTGTGTGTTTGTGTATTCATTCTGTTTCATTTAAATAATGGATTTTTAAATAATCTAAAGGGATGTAGTAATTAGTTATTTTTTTTTTATTCAAGCATACTTTTCTGTGGTATTTTTGCGAGGAGTTGAAACTTTAAATTTCAGTAACTTTTGTTTCATTTTAATGGCCATTCAGTAGCTCTCACCATCAATCATGTTTCTTACAATTCATGACGTACTGGTAACATGAGGGAAACTGGTAATGAAGTGTGCATTTTTACCCTTAGATTCGTGTTCCTTAGGTTTTGTTTCTTATAAATATGAAGTCTCCGTATCGGGCAAAAGATTATTAGTACCTTCTTGTTTAGTATCTTCTTGTGCCAGGGAGACCTAGAAGACCAAAGCAGATTAAATCGATCGACGAGAAAAAAAAAATTCAATTTGATTTTGCTGTTGTTAAAGTTTGTAAAACTGAGGCCGTAGTAGAATTTTCCCTTGCCTCAGTATTTAGTGAACATGTTTGACTCTGATCGATTAGTAACACCTGCAAGGTGGACATTTTCATGTGGAAAACTTTCATTATATTTTCATTTTGGTATTTTCTTTTCGTATGGTTATTCTAATTGTTTATGAATTTTATAAGGCTATATGAAGAGGGATATTCGATTTCGTGTTCACAAGTGCCTAGAATTTTGAGACCATTTCTCTTTTCTCAAAAAAAACATTGTCTTCTGTTTTATTTATATTCTATGTCTGGAAGAAAGTGATTTTGTTTCACATATTTTCTTGGTATTAGTATCACAGCTATTTCTATATAAAGAGAAAAACTTTAGGGAAAAGATTGAGGCCGATCAAAGGATAATTAAGCTGCACAATCAGTGAAGAAATAGAATGGAAATATGGATCAGACCCAGTAGCCAAACAATAAAAAATTTCATCTAGACCCGGTACTTATACTGAGAATTTTGACATTCTTGTGTCCTTTGTGTATGGGATACTTCGTATTAACTCTCTCTCGCGCTAAGCGTTTCATTTAAAATGAACACGATAAACTCTGATATAAGATGTAACTATGCTGAATACTAGGGACTAAAAATTATTGTTGTTCCCTAAAGGGCTACTCTTTATTTTTTATCAAGAGAGAAACTTTTTCGTTTCTTAGCTATCACGAAAGACATACGATTACTTTCAATCACCTTATCAGGAATAAAAAGCGAAATGTAGTTTAAAGAACAATGTTTCTTTTCGTTAAATTCACACTGCAATAACAATATTTGTTTAGGTTAAGTCATGTGTCGTTGTCTTCCATATTGGTTTTATGAAATCTGTTTTCAGATTGGATGACCTCACATATAATGATATTCCTCATTTGTCAGGTTTAGTGTTAACTAATAGATTATATTCATAATTTGTCTATTTTGTGGTTATTCACGCATTCAGTTACAAGATAATTGGTGCGTGTCGCTCGTACCCTGTGGTCTGAACACCTTCTTGGTATCTGATAACTATATTTGGTCAGATATTTGCTTCTTATTAACATAATGGGTTTTTGATGACCTTTTGTGTGTGGTTGATTATTATGCTTCTCACATGTGGTACATTACTGCGCCCTTCTGGCTATTTGCACTAGGTGCCGTCTTGTATAAACAATAAGAACAGCTCATGAATTGTAGTCCTAGAACTGCAAGCTTTAATTTTAGAGGCAGAATGTCCTTAGATCTGCCGTGTTGGGAGGAGGAAGAATGTTTCTAGATATATGGATTAGGGAAGAGCCAAGAGGCATTGTTCCTAGAACCTCGTTAGGTTGAGGTATTCAAAGACCCTTCGTAGACGTCCCGGAGGTCTTAGGGGTCTTTCGTAGGGGATTTCACTGTTATAGGTTAGGCTGCCTTAATATGGAACAGATTGGTGAAGGTCTTGAATAGAGGTCTGATGTTACGTGTTTTAGCGTTTTTTTTTTCTTCCCCCACCCCCCCTTTTTTTGGGGAGGGGCGGGGGAGAAGCTAGAAGCTTCTCTGTAAATGATTTATGTGTACTTATGTTTAGTGTGTCTAAATTCATTGTCATCATTCATGTTGATATTGAATAATACTCAAATGTACAATATAGCCTGGTATTTATTACTGTATTTTTGTTGGTGTTTATACAATAGACACATATGCATTTATTAAAGGGCTAATATATATATATATATAATATATATATATATATATATATATATATATATATATATATATATATATATATTAAGATGGATGTGAAATTATGGACTGCTGTATCGATCAATCTTGACAGAACTAGAATATATAGATGATTCTGCTATAATGAGAGAGAGAGAGAGAGAGAGAGAGAGAGAGAGAGAGAGAGAGAGAGAGAGAGAGAGAGAGAGAGATGGAAGTTCAGATAAATAGAAGAGAAACAAAGGTGATCCCAGTGTATTCACAAAAGAATGAAATAACGCAGGATAAAGAAAGGGTTTGTAAGATCGACTCTTTCAAAGATTTAGGAACAATAATATTAGGTGAAGGGTCTCTTGGGTTAGAATTTAGTGAAAAATTCAGAGAGGCAAATCAAACAAGAACAGGCTGAACAAGATGTGGAAATCAGGTAGAGTGAAATTCAAAACGAAGGTAAGATTATGCTGTACATAGTAAGGTTGCCATGCAGATGTAAATCAAGGTGTGGAATGATTTGATAATAAAGCTTTAAGAAGATCATCAACATTTAGAATGAGGAGCGATACTTTAATGGAGATTATGGTGGTTGGAGGTTACGGAAGTTTCATATGTAGATGAAGTAAGGATTAAAAGGAGAAGGAGATGGCTTGGACATGTCCTTCCGCCACCATTGGCAGAAGAGTATGTTATAGCGTCAGGTGGCTCCTATAGGCACCACCCAGACCTACTTGGATGAAAGCCAAGAGAAAGGAGGACAGAACTAGTGGAGATTTGTGGAAGTGAAAACGTCGGAAAAACATTAGCGGCAGGATTTCACGGAGGCTTTTTGCGTTGCACGGCGTTAGAGGTGATCATGATGGAAGCTTATTGTAAATAGATATAAGAATTTCATCGCCTTTTGGTTTGCTCCATTAGAATTTGTGCATATAATAATTATAATAATAATAGTTTTTGTAATATCTTCAGTAAAAGTATCACCAGCGATGTATCTTGAAAAATTGCTTGCGAAAGCCAGATCAAATTTTACGAAGGATTTATTTGAATCGCACATTTACTGAAGATCAACAAAGGCACGTTTCTTATATTTTGATGTTATTCAATATTTATATACAGTATTTTATCTTGTGGCCCTACATGTTCTTTATAACACAAATGTTAATATGTATGATAATTCCAATACGTGCATTGTTATTGCTTGGAGTGATGATTTGCAAGCAGCCTGGCTATTTTAGTTGGGCTATTTTCCCTTGTAAAGTGCGTCTCCTCCACGTTACAAGGACTTAATCAGACAATAAATCTAGCACGACAGAGGGTACGTACTTTTATTTGATCATAATACGTACATACACAATTACACTTAAGCGTAACTTTATGGGGAGAGTATCTTTCTTGTTTTTTTTTATCCCCGTAGCTCCTCACATGACTGTTTTTGTATTTGATGAAACAAACTACTTGTAACAACTCTTCCGTAAATCCGTATTATGTTTGCTGCAATTACCGCAATTTGGAGTCTCTTACTGTAAGAAATATCGGTCACCCGTTGGTATGTGCCAGAATGAATTTCTGTGGAAAACAATAAGATCTCGCTGGTAAATAATACAAGTGTATTTGCACTGGATAGAAAGTAACACGGAATAGCGATTTCTATGAATATTCGGTATATTTTACATGGCGTCGACAAAGGAAGTCAATCTTAAGAGAATGAATCCCTCGACTCAATTAATTACAAGTCATGGCTTACCAGCGAGGGTTCCGACACAGAACCCGGGCTAAGGAAGCGATTTAGTCCGTTCCCCGCATAATCCATCGTGCCTTTGTTGACCTTAGCTATGAATTTTATACCAGACAGTTAGTCGACTGTGGTGGGTCCCAGCATGGGTGGAGAGGGGAACCGTCCTGAAAGACTTCCAGGAAACCGGAAGGTTCACACTTCATGGAAATACCCATAGTAAAAGGAAAAAAGGCACATAAAGGGGGTTGAAATATATGGCTGTATTCATGCCCTTACGCTCGGACAGAAGGTAACTCAAAAGGAAAGCTGATCCCGAATTCCTCCCTTATCTGGGATCTGAAGTTCAGTGTCCGCTAAGGCTATTCGATCGTAGATAGGGCTGAAGAAAGAAGCTGGAACACATCTTGATCGTATCAGAGGGAGCTTATTCAGTAGTCCTTCGATGTGATGAAAAGGCAGAACAGACTGTAAAGTTGAGAAGAGTCGGCTACTTTGAGGGTTATGTCCGACATAGAAAAGCATACGGAAGATAATGACTGCTATCGCTGTTGAATCTGCCCTTCCTAAATGCAGTCGACAAAGAAGGATTGGGCACTCTCCGTAAATTAGAGGCAATAGATGTTATGACTGTATGAACCAGGTTGTTTTAAATGCGGTTTCTCTCTCTCTCTCTCTCTCTCTCTCTCTCTCTCGATTGGAAAGCTAGGGTTGTTTCTTACTGGTAATTTCACATTTAAAAAGGTGTCAGTAAATATTATCTTGATATAAACTTAAGGTTAAAGTACAACTTTGTAATCCTCGAATATATTCAAGACAACTGGTAAATACAATCGTGGTTTTCGATTCTCTAGGGTATGAGAATATTAAAATTCATTTCTATTATTGGAAAAATAACTTGTCATCATTAAAGCGGTTCTTAAACCACCGGAAGACTCTAATGAAATTACTTGTAAGAAACTTTGGCATTACATAAGAAAATACCGTGTTCATAAAAGTACAAAGACGTTTATAGTTTCATGTTTGGAATATGAGATTCATATCCTGTAATAGTGACGAATATAAAATTAAGCATGGCTTGTAATAATGGTATGGCACAGGATTAATTCTTAGTTAATTTTTGCTTAAAAACATCTGGATGTTGTCAATCATACTAGTGTTGTTCAGAGCCAGTATTTATTTAGAACTAATATTTTATGTATATTTATGAAAAGCAGAAGAAACAGCCTGCCTGAAATAGCTGAGTTTGTCCTGAAACAAATTCTATACAGTTCTCTGTGACCGTAACATTACCTTATAAGTGCCATTCTCTTGCATTGTCATTCTGGAGAGAGAGAGAGAGAGAGAGAGAGAGAGAGAGAGAGAGAGCAGCCAGTTTTTTAGAGTAATGTATTCCGTTTTCAAAATTTTGATATTCGTAATGTCGCATCTTATCTGTTTTGTAGCAATTTGCTCATTCATTAATTATTTATAATTTATAACCTCTACTTCTCTTTATGACCTTCAAAGTTAAAAATTATTTTTCCATCCGGCCATTTGTCCATTTTTCACGACAGTCTTGAATTACTTATTTACCTATCCAGAACATCAGGACGCCAGAGTTTCTTGACATTTTTTTTTTTTGTGTGTATTACTGAAGATGACCAACTGCTCATGTAATCCTGATTTTTCATCTTATTGAAGTATGTAACTATTCATTTGTTTATTACCGTCTTTATTATTCTTTGATCTTTTCTCTTATAAAGGGCCTTTATATTCTGTCGAAGCTTGTCTTGCGCGTTCGACGTTTTATGCTGGTTTCGTTTGAATGTTTGTTCCTTGGGAATAATAATAATTTTGTAGTATTCCTGAATAAAAAAATACATTACTTAGGTTTATGAGTTTAGACTGGGGTCTGACCTCTGAGTAAGCGATAGGACAGGCCTGTCTCTTTAATAAGGGAGGTTACATGAGTAAGGGGAAAACAAAGGATGAGAGGTGTTTATAGTGTGCCAGTCCAAGAAAAGACGCAATCGCCTAAAATACGGAGTTGCAGATCTCAATAAAATCAAAATATGGTTTCCCGGCGGGTGGGTGTGTCATGAGAAGTAGTGACTGTCTCCTTGATGTCAGTGGGTCCGTGACCAAAGAGTTACGTATTAACTAGAAAGCGGAAAACAGATGGAAAGCTTGCTTTGAAGGTCAAGCGCACGCATTAACGTTATCAATTCCATTAACGTCAGAGACTGGCGTTGGAGCCCTTCAAATTATAGATCAATATTGTTTGCTAAAAACTTATTTCCT
The DNA here is from genome assembly GCF_040412425.1 of Macrobrachium rosenbergii. Taxonomy (NCBI): domain Eukaryota; kingdom Metazoa; phylum Arthropoda; class Malacostraca; order Decapoda; family Palaemonidae; genus Macrobrachium; species Macrobrachium rosenbergii. The sequence goes on from NC_089750.1 coordinate 22,881,463, forward strand.
AGTGAACTTTGCTTTAAATATTATAGATATCTTTCATAAATAGCAATGACTCGTGGTAGATTTGGGCTATTCATCTTCATATTAGCATATTATAGCAACACTTTCGCAGATAGGTTTATATAAAATGAGTTTGAAAAAGAAAGACTTTTTTTTCATCCCTTCCCCTTTATTTTTCTACCGTTTTTATACCAGAATTAAACAATGGTTAAGATTTTCCAGATAAGTTTCTTCTAAGAAAAGATAATTTCTGCGTGTTTAAACAATGTTTAAGTATGGATATATGAGTATGCCTATCCAAAGGGGGAGGTAATGTTTCTTCTCCACGTATAAATACGTGTCAGTTTTTATCCTGACGGTTTTTTTCAACAGATATTCTTAAGAAATATTCAGTATGTAATTGTAAAGCTTCTGTCATTTTGTTTTTAAACTTGAATTCTGATAGATGAACAGCGCTTGTTCTGAAAAACTCTTGAAGTATTTTTTTTTTACTTATAACAAAGCATTGAGGTTTTGATTAATACTGTTATTTAATTGGATGTCTTACTGTGTAATATTAGTTCTTAACTACTCTGAAAAAAAATTTAATTTGTTTTATGAGCACTCTAGCGTTTCTGCGTTGTTCTTAGCGCTCTACTGTACTTCAGTATTTTAAAATTATTATTAGAGAAGTTGCTTTACTCTGTAACGGATGGTTTTGGGATCTAAAAGGAAGCTAGCAAGTAATTCATGTCTGGAGAAGTTTGGAAAACAAAAGAAACGATATAAGCACAGCAGGCAGTCCGGTCTGTGGTTAACGTTGTAAAGCGAATTCTTTTATTTCCTCTTACTCCTTCTGCCTGACAGTTGAAGTCAAATCTCGTTACAGATAATGTTAAGTGGAACTGCAATCAAATATAAATTGATCCTGTGCAAACACGTTGAGCAACGGAGCCATACCGTCTTCGTGGCGTGTAGGAAAGTCTTACAAATTCCCAATTCCTTACCTTAACCCCAGCACAGATACTTACAAAACACGCGATGCTGACGCCACAGATTCCTTTTTCAGAACCCTACGTAACGCGAGTTCATCCACGTGGTTAGAACAAGTTCTTTTACGTGCAAGTCCTTTCGTGAGTTGGAAAATTTCGTCATGGCATTACAGTAATGTAACTCTGCTGTGCTGACAGGATGATAGTTGCGGGTTGGGAAGGAATAAAGGGGCTTCTATAGGTGCGTTTTTCGCCTGCATAGCTGACGTAGCGGTTAATAATACCTGCGGCTACGGCAGGAGAAATATGGGAAAGGGAAGGGAGGAGAGCTGAAAAAGAACGTCTTGGCAGCAGTTTCTGAACTGATGTATTTATGGCGCGTCGGATATTTTCAAGGAGAGACAACAAATGAGGGCAAGGCGAAACATGTTCGTTGATGAAGTATTGTTTATCTTAAGGAGTTCGTTTCATCTTAAAGAGTAAATAATTATGTACTGTTGAATAACAACGTCTTTCAGTCTTTCATAGATTACATTAATGCACTGATTTTAAAATATAAGTATGGTTTATTGTCCTTCATTGCTAGCAACTCGTAAAAATCCGCAGCTGGACAGACAGCCGACGGATATCTGGCCGATGGACATTTCCCCAACGGACATCTGACTGAACGGACATTGAGGATACAGACATTTAGCTGAGTGGACAATAGACCGAAATGACAATTAGCAGAACGGACATTTGGCCTTTTTAATTTGTTATTTTTAATTTTGATTGAGAGTAGCTTTCGTGCGGGTCGGACGTGTCTTGGAAGTGCTCTGCGTAAAAGTGCCTGACTTGCGCAGTGTTCAAAGTGGAAACCTATAACAAATTGTAAGTCAGGCGAGAGAGCATTTGAACACCGCCCACCAAGACTATACAACAAAATACCGCCTGAAGTGAAGAGCATACAAGAAGAATGCAAATTTAAAAAGGAACTAAAGACTCCTATTCTGCAGGAGCTACGATACTGACGAAAAAACACTGTAAGACAATTATAAAATATAAGACGCACCTTATTTCGAAAACGTACAAGGGCCCGCCAGAGAGGGAATTATCTATGTGGAGGGCTGTACATAAAACCAAACAAAGTGAACAAAGTGAATGAAAGTGTGTAATTTCTATTTGTTTCTTGCAGTGTAGTGGCTTTATAAAGTAAATGATAAAGTCGATAAAAAATAACATAGTAGCTTCATAAAAACAAATATCAAAACAATTAAGATAATGATAATACAATTAAGATAGTGATAATACACAAATAACAAAAAGTCGAACAACTTTTTGGAAAGTATTGTGCTCGACTTTTGAAGGATAACTGTAATCATGAAATACTAACGAGAACAACCAAGTGTATAAATGTAAAACAAACTAAAGCACACTAAAACAAGACGCTGAAAAACATCAGCTTACCTTTACAACCTCTGAAGACGGACTCAGGCAAGCCCGCTAACGTTTGAAATAGTGCAAGCAGTTTCCGACCATTAACAGTAAGTCGACAAGTGTTACATATGCGTATTTAAAGGAACAACAAATTTAGATAGTTATCTGTTTGGTTGTTTCCCCGTCGGCTGAATGTCTGTTTGGTCAGACATCGGTGAAATACTCTGTAGGTCAGATGTCCGTTGGAGCAGATGTCCTTCGACCAAGTGTCCGAAAACCTAAAAAATTTAAACTTCAGCACGAATTATGATACTGAGTGCCCACAAAGTTCATGATATTTTAACTGTAAAGATTACTTAAGATAATTATTAAAATAATGAGTACGGCCTTTCATTTGCAAGAAATAGGCTATTTGTATGTAAAGAATACTCAGTTGACAAAATGTAAAGGAAGGACCAGTTTTCAGACAGTCCTCCTTGGATTTCAGTGAAAGCTACGCAAAAGAAACCTTGCAGTCATATCTTTTTAGTGAAAGCAACGCAAAACAAACCTCACAGCCAAATTATATCCGTCTTCCTTGAAATTGCAGTAAAATCATGACAGGCTTCTGCATCCTCTTGCCGCATGACCTCCAGGTTCACCTCCGAAACTCATAGCCCTTGGGAAGAACATTTTCTCACCTCCGTTGTTGCTGCCGGAGGTATTCAGGCAACACATGGGAAATTAAGCCTTAGTCGGTCTCCAGTGCAAAAACTCCTTGCCGAAAATCCCTCGGGGAAGAAGATGGCAGCTGGGCACTGCTTCCAGAGCCTCCGTTTTTGTTGCTTCCAGACCAACGTCAAGAAATTTCATGCCCTCTTTCTCTGCCTTTGCATAGTACGACGTGCTATTTTTGTCTTTATTTTTGGTTCAGTTCTAAAATTCTAGGTTATTATTTGTTAGTTATACACTCTGAGTTTTAGTCAGTTGTTTATGCCTCTGATTATGCTCTTGTTTGATACTCACGTTGCTGATTCATAACAGGTATTCGTAAATCATTAATCATGAAACTTGTTCCGAACGTATCTTTTGGCTTATACCTCTGGTTGTTGATTCAGGAGTAATCTTTGTTGCGGATTCAGATCCATTACTTATTGTTCAATGCTTCTCGTCCAGATTTAGAGCTTGCGATAATGCACATAATTCTTAAAGTTCATTCGGGACTGATTCCTGTTTGTAGATTTTAGTTAATAGTTCAGTCGTGAATTGTGTTGTTATCTGTCACAGTTTTTTTTGTCTGCTGCTTTAGGTAGTTTTATACTAGTAATCGTTAATTACGAATCATATTTAGAGCATTTCTTTGATCACTGCTTATGTTAGGTGAAAGTATAGTTGAAGTTTGGTTTGAACAATATTTAGTATTCGTCCAATTAACTACAGCATATACAGTACGAATTCTCAATACTATAGAGCTGCTTCGGATCGAAAAAACAAGTGAGAAGAGCAGTAAAAATTTTTACGAATAATTGTTTGTTGTTATCTTTTTTCGAATAATTACTTGTTATCTACGCTTACTCTGCAGATTTGTGATGATTTTCCAATTAATTTATAAAATCTTTTCCCTTTTCTTTGTTCTTACATGTCTTCTATTGTTTACGTTAGCATCTGTTGATTTTGCTGATTAGAACAAATGGCTGGGAGGCATTTAAACCCATCATCATCTCGCTCCATTTCGTCATTTCAGCAGATTTTGCACCAAGGAAATGATAGCCAGAAGAAGAAGGAAATTAACTCTTGCCTAGGGAATTAGAATCATTATGCTCTAAAGACTACAGGTTTTCCAGTTCATTGTTGCTGGAAGATTACAAAAATACTTCCTGTAGACCGACTATTTGTACGATTTTTCTGGTATAATTTGGTTTTATTTTGAACCGCTTTCATCAAGGAAAATGAAAACAAATACGTATATAATATATATATATATATATATATATATATATATATATATATATATATATATATATATATATATATATATATTTATACATCTAGCAAATGATGTTATGTTCTCAAACAGACATAGGGCAGACAGACACACACATACAGTATATATGTGTATATATATATTTTATATATATATATATATATATATATATATATATATATATATATATATATATATATATATATATATATATATATATGTGTGTGTGTGTGTGTGTGTGTGTGTGCGTGTGTGTGTATGTATGTATGTATGTTTGAGAACACAACATCATTTGCTAGACAGACAAAAAGTTAAAACTAGTGTAATCTTATGAATTACAGCTTTTTTTGTATTGAAAGTTTATGCGCCCCTGTAAACCTTTATATGCACATAACCTACATGAGGAATGCAGTAAGCTTGAGATTTTGGGGGAAATACTATTAGATAAAATGTTGCATTCTTCTTTTGTATTAAGTTTGTCCTGTATTATGCAGGCAGTTATACTGTACAAACCGAGGGTAAAGGTGATTTTTTTTATATCTCCATATATACAAACGTGAACTAAGAGACGAATGTACAGTATCTGCCGGAAGAAGGAACGCGTTTAAAAAATGTAACTTTCACCTTGGGTGAGGTAAACATAAGTTCTAATCGCTTTTCCCTGAGATATTTCTAATGATACTGATTTATTTTTCATCTTTTTCTCTAGTTTTTAAAGGCTAACCACTTATCAGATAGAATTATAGACTCGTGTGTCTGTGGGCACATAAACTGTACCGGTTAAAATTAATGTACTGTTATTTGCTTAAGTGTGAGTACGCAGGCACACTTGTATTCTTTCGGAAACATTTATATTTGTCAGTAGCCTTTTGATTATCTAAATATCATGTATGAACAACCACTTGCGCATGTATATACTTGCACTGGTGCATTTACACATTATGGTTTTTGATAAATCTATACTGACAATATTTTATTGAATACCACCTGACTACAGAGTTTATATCTGTTCAAGACAATAAATATTTTGAGTGAACGAACAACGGGAAAACTGTCATAAATACAAAAGATAATGTCAGGTACCATTATTATTTTCAACAATATCAAATGATTGTTTTACCAAAAGAAAATGTGCTCTTAGAAGTCTTGTCTCACGTTTTTCTCATAATTTTACTTAGCGGATTTCATTCATAAACATTCGTTTGTTGTTCTCCACCGATTTTGCGGTTGCTCTGTTTTATCATTTTTTTTTTTGATAAAGCCAATGAGACAGACTATAGATGAAGTTACAGTGAGAGTTTGGCAAAGGCAGAAAAAAAAAAAAGGTTTCAAAATCTGTACACTTACCGAAGGTGAAATGTAATTGAAATCTGCTATTTTTCCACCCAGTCTGACGGACAAACATCATACGCTACACATTTTCTGCATAAGATCTTTAGATGTGTTTGGGACCTTTTTTTAAGAGGGTGATAAATATGCTGAGAAGAGTTTAATTCAATAGCTTTGTAGTTATTTCTGCTAAAAAGCAAGACACAGGTGTAACGAAGGGTCCGTGACTACGCATTTTGAAACTGATACTTAGAAGGGTGTAATACTGCTTCTGAAAATAAAGGCAAAGAGCCTTTGATAGTTTGTGGATGTTTCTTGAAAAACAAGAGAATTGTATGAAAATGCTTGAAAGGAATAACAGCGGAGAAGAAGTCAGAGCAGCACTGAGAGGCTTATAAACATTTATACTGGGGA
>NC_089750.1:22892552-22945052 GCF_040412425.1 Macrobrachium rosenbergii
TCCGGCAATTAACAGCAGTTTATAGAGATGCTTTTATTGAACGTGACCAGAAATTAGCTCTATTTTATCAAGTTACGGAGAACTACTTTTTATCAGCATGTGCTGCGCACTTGCCTCTTATCTAAATGTATAATTTGTGAATACTTTATCATTTATCTCAAGACTTGTCAACTGCTTCTTGTAAAAAGGGCGTGGTCTGTATTCATAAGCTAAGTTATGCATTATAATTCAATGTTACATGGCAGTTTAGTGGATAGTAAACAAGCCTTAAAATATGTGTGTTATTGTTTACTGTAGACCGGGCAGTGATATACATTTTTGCTATAATGACTCGCGAATTCCTTTAGTTATTATTTGGGCATGCACATTGGCAACTTTCATTCTTTCATCCTTATCTTTACATTATGCCTCAGAGTATAACATCATTCTGTTTTGTTGCATCTTTATTAATAAAAAGCATGATAACGCAACCCTTTGTCTCATAAATCTATCTCTGTGAGGCAAGGGATATATAGTTCTGGGCTCACGTTTGTTAGGTCTCTGGTTAGCTATCGGTTCACGGGCCACCAGTCCAAGCAGCTTTTATTGGGTACCAGCGTCTTTTGGGGTGAGGAAGAAGTAAGACTAACAGTTTCACCCTTAAAGTCTTGTTTAGAAACCGTAAGGCTGTGTCTTCTGACGGCATTTCTTCCAAAGGCATATGGTTATATTCATATATATGTACGTTAATGTATGTGTATGTATGTATGTATGTATGTATGTATGTATGTATGTATGCATATATATATATAAATATATACACGTATATACACACACACTATACAAGAGCAGATGTAGAGCAGTTGTTGTGTTTCGTAGCCTTCTTCTACAGGTAAGAATCTCTGTGGTAACACGTTGAAATCCCCTTAAGGCTGTAATCTTCCGAAGGCATTTCTTCTTAAGGCGTAGGGTTGTATTCATACATACCTGTACGTACAGTACATACATAGATACATACATATATATATGTGTGTGTATATATATGTGTGTGTTTGTGGGTGTGTGTTCACTGGCAAATGTAGAGCTTTTGTTGTCTGTTTCGCAACTGCGGTCTACACATTAGAATCTCATTATTATTAGCGACTCGTTGAAACACCCCTGCAGAGATTTTCAACTTTTACCTTACACTCGTATTTGGATATGAAGGGCCTGTTGTCCCGACTACTCTTTTTAGGTCTTACTTTTCCTTCCTCCCGTCCCTGCCAAACTATTGCTTTTCTTAGTTTTTGTTTCATTCTTGCTTCCACACTTCACTCCATATTGAACTTCTATCTCTGGTGACATGCATTTATTCTTGAACTTTTCCATTGCCTCGTGCCATCCGAAAGTTAGTCACCTCCTATTCCGTGCTCTTTACTGCCATGTATCAGCTATTCTTTCCCACCTCCATTCCTCTATCTTCAAGATGCATCGTAGATGCATTGGTATAACCGAGTGTCAGAAATGTTAAAGCCTTGTTTTCTGCCGCTTGGTTACCTCCATGTTACTTAAATATCGTATATGTTCGGCCTCCTCTATGTGTTCAGTATCAGTCTCCTAAAGAAGATTAGATTAATCTACGTGAGACAATCTATGGACTAAAGAAGACTTGGTGCAGCCAATGTCTTTGTATTACCATCTAAAGTTGTATTTTTGTAAGTAAATCGCCCTGTAAGTTGACAGAAATCTGTGCAGCACCAAATCAGGTCAGCCAAATCCCTGCTGAGAAGGTTAGGTCGGCGCTCTTTGAAGAAAAGTGACCTCAGATCCTTATCAGAAACCCCGCTAAATAACCTTAGTAAGACTTTGCTCTTACTGATCTCCTAAGGCAAAAGAAAAAGTTAACCTTTGCGTTTGTTGTTTTTGTTAAGCCGTGATTTCTGCAAATGTGCGTTTTGTCATGTTTGGTTTCCAGGAAGAAAGAATGTCGCTATTCGTGGCGCTGCCTAGAGATTAGAGGGCGAAGCTTCTTCATTAGAACATTACCCTTACCAATTTTTACTCATATTCTGATATTTTAAAAGTTCTTTTTCCGCCATGTTTTCATATGGTGATTTCAATGATTCTGTCTCGTACCACAGAGAGAGAGAGAGAGAGAGAGAGAGAGAGAGAGAGAGAGAGAGATGTCTTATACTTTAATGGGCTTTGGGATCTTAGCTACTTGTAGATAACCACGATGGACAAGAAGGTAAAAATAATACGCCGCTATCTGAGTGTTGTCTCGCTAGACTTCACTAACTTGCTTACTGATCTGTGGCGGCTACTTTGTCAGGTATAAAGTAACTTCTCATGGGATATGTAGGGCAGAAGACACTGAAATTTCGGGGAAAGTTTTCCATCAGATATAACTGTACATTTTAATCTTTGGTAAATGGTTTACTATGGCTCCAACCCCCACCGTAGATATGTTTCTTTCTGGCAGTCACTGCTGGTCTTGGATATCCAGTTGCTGTTGCCATACCAGTGAAATTAAGAAAACATCTTTCCTTTTTTTATGTTAACGTAGTGCAAGGCTGTGTATCCATGAAAGAAACCAAATGTAAGTAGGTGTATTCAGTCCAAGGACGTGAGGGTAATGATTTTGAGCATTAACCTTACGTCACATTATTCCTGTTTTCATAGTCACAAAGGCGCCGTAACATGAGAACTGCCAGCCCCGGATCTTTACATTATATTCTCATGTATTCCGCTTGTAGGGTTCAAAGGTCTGCCTCTGATTATAGACATACGACCGTCGCTGCATCTATAATATAGTCAAATGAAGTAAATATATCGTTTCTAAACCAAGTCCTATTGTTCTGAAGGTTTGAAACATTTTCAGTTTGGGACAAATGATGTTACTGACCAAATGAATTTGGAACGAAGCCTCTCAAATTCAGATGCTGTCTAGAGAGCTGATGTTCAAGGGAACTCAACATTTTTTATATTTGTTACCTATCAAAAAACACCTTTTACATTTCAGAAGTGTAATTATGAATATACAGTACTTCTTTATTTCAGCTTATTATTCAGGAAGTCATCAAGGACATTAGATATATATATATATATATATATATATATATATATATATATATATATATATATATATATATATATATATATATATATATATATATATATAATGTTATAATGTATGTGTGTATAATATATACTGTATATACATACACACACAATAATATATATATATATATATATATATATATATATATATATATATATATATATATATATATATATATTGGTTAAGATCTTCGACATACCTATATAAGTTCCTGGGTTTGTTACCTGAGCGAGTTGTAACACTAGCCAAATTCTGTTATGTCTCATTTTGCACTTGTTGATACTAGGCGTGAATTATGTACCTGATAGTCAGTCGACGGTAGCGAGTTAAAATCAGGGTGGATAAAGACATGCGGCTAACAGCCTTCTCCCAGAAGACTTGCTGAGAGCTGGTTGACAGACACCATCTAAGTCAAAAACCATTTGTATATATTTGCACACACACTCACACACACACACACAACACACACACACACACACACACACACACACACACACATATATATATACATATATATATATATATATATATATATATATATATATATATATATATATATATATTACCATCATAAGTCAGAGGCTGTTATCGTTATCCTATTTTAGTAATATTGTACTCTCGTGGCGATTACTGGGGAATTCCCTCAACAGAAACTTGAGTTATTTTTAGAAACTCACTACCATTAAAGCAAAATAGTTTATTTACTGTTCAAATAATGTAGCTAATACAAAATTACCGGTAGATAAGAAACAGGTCACCCCTGTTATTCGAGTAATTGCGCAACTTGAAAATCTCTGTATAAAATCTGTGAATACTTGAAGGAAACTTTCGAATGATTTAGAACGGCCTTAGATGATACTGAGAGTATTTTTCGTTTAATCTTGATTTTGTGAGTATTACAGTATCAACAGTTTCAGCTTCTCATACGAAATTTTATTATACCGGAAGCTTATATTTTGTTGAAGAACATTAGGGATTTCAAGTAACTTTTTTTTCTTACATGCACCTATCAGATGTGTTTGCAGGAAAAATTTGATCGCCTATTTTTATTTTATTTTTTCTTTTGCGATTCCTCTGTCACTGAAATTAATGGTGGTAACATTATGATGAATCAAGGACTCACTGCTGACTGCATTAACAGGTAAATTCAATCCAGGGACGGGTATTATTTCAAAGGAACGTGTTCCTTGCAGAGATGGAATGATGTCCGTAGTTGTTGTCGGTAAACTGAGTTGGCCTTGTGCCAGTATAGCACCCATCGTTGGTGGATGAGGATCACCGGAGCAAAAATAATTGTAAATAGGAAAGCTTCCACAGTTTGTTTAGGAAGGAATGGTGATATTAATTGCATTAACAGTGACATTTTCTGGTCCGAATTCTTTCCGGAATATGTTACGTTATATCACGAAACCTCATCATTTATGCAAGCCTGCATAAATGATGTAGTGACACAAATAGCATTCATAAATTTATGAGGCGTTTATCACGTTGCGGCAGTGAGGTGATTCAATACGTTTTTAGCTTGAATGCGTCAAGAGATAAGGTTTGGACCATGAAACCGTGTAAGTGGAGCAAGAGAAACGGGGAGGAGAGTACATCGTCGGGGTTTTAGGGGGTCAGCCGGAGCAGCATCGTGTATCTTGCAGCGTGGGTGGAAGGAGACTTGGCGGGAGAAGAAAGAAGCGGGAATTGTGAGGAGGGGCTTCTATCCATTGGAGACAATAACCTCAACTGGTTCGTACTGTTTCTGCACGCTTGTGCACCTATCATGTATTCCTATGGACTTGCATTCAATTATACGTTGAGGAATATTTTCGAATTAAGTTGTTATAGTTTGATAGTTTCTTCAGAATTTTAAAAAACGCCAGTAGCCTGTTCCGGCTATTTCAAGTGTATGCATGTGTATATATATATATATATATATATATATATATATATATATATATATATATATATATATATATATATATATATAAAACACACACACATATATGTGTATATATATATATATATATATATATATATATATATATATATATATATATATATATATATATATATATATATATATATATATATATATGCTATATATAATGTGCGCGCGCATGTGTGTGTGTGTGTATATGTTCGATACCATGGCATGACGGCAGTGTAACTGAAAACTGGCTTCGCCATGATCATTGGTTGGTTCGTGAGGAGTCATTTTGGCCGCCAGCCAATCACGATCTCGTTGCTCATCTACTTCTCCATGGGGGCATTTTCCTCCTGCCCCTCCTGTTTTTCTTTCTTTCCATCCTTCTGTTTCTCTTCAGGTTGAACTATTCTTTAAATCTCGTTCCTCTTTTAATTTCGAATAGAGAAGCAGTTTTACTTATTCGTCTCCCTGAGCCAGTTGTTAAAAATACAGATATACAAATAACACTTATGTGTATATATGCATATATATACATAAATATATATATATATATATATATATATATATATATATATATATATACAAATATATATATATATATATATATATATATATATATATATATATATATATATATATATATACTATACAAATATATATATATATATATATATATATATATATATATATATATATATATATATATATATATATATATATATATATATATATATATATATATATATATATATATATATATATATATATATATATATATATATATAGGTGTGTGCTTGTGAATGCGGCAGTGGCCGCTGGTGTTTTTTTTCTGGAGTCACACCCTGAAAGGGGAAACGCCTTAATGGTGAAATATACATTTATATATATATGTATATATATACACATATATACTGTATACATATAAATGAAATTTTATGTTATGGGTTTTTAAAAAAGATTCAAACGTTACCTTTTCTTAGAGGGTAAGTTTTCGTTAAAGTAAAATAACATTTGGTTGATAGCAAAACAACATTTTGATAAAGCTGGCTGTAGCTAGCGAACGCGTACTTTTCAAAAGATTAACACTTTAGAGGTTGTCGTGTTTTTTCTTTAATCCCTACAAACTGGATGTTACATTTATCGAGCGTTAGTATTTATCGTGTACACACTGATTTCAATAATCTTTCTTTGCGGCTTGCTTTTACAAGCAAACTTTGTCCAAAGATTGTCTTCGCACTCCTCTGAACCCAATCGGTAGTTCCTTTGATGTGCCTCGTCCCTTGAGGCCTTTGTAATTATTATAGCATTGATTGCAGGTCTCGGAATGTTATTCCTAATTGTAAATTGCCTTCTCATTTAATTGGTGCAGCTCTTTAAGTTCTGTGCCAAAATATCCTCTGTTCAGATTTGTACCGTATTCTTATTTTCTGGTTTCAATGATCATTTTCATAAGTATTTTGTTGGAATAATTTTATAGACTACTATGTATATGAACATATATAAAGAAATGGTGGTCTCGGGGCCGCTGGGACATTTTTAAAGGGTGTTTTCAAGTTCATTTTGTTTATCGCCGTATAACAGCATTTTTCAATACTGTTATACGACGAGACACGAAACTTTAATAGTGAGAGGAAGTTTGGTATTGTTAAGATGTAAGATGTCCTCTGATTCTGGGGAAATAAATGATTTCAAATGTTAAAAAGTAAACTGGAATAAAAATTTCAGAAAAATTAAGTTTGTACATGAAAACGAATAAGGTGAAATAGGAATATCAAATAAACTGAAATAGAAATATTATTAACAGAAGTTGAAAATGGATATAAAACTCCAATAATCATATTTAGTCGTTTTTAAGGAAATCCCCAGTATGCTCACCCTATTCTTCATTGACTTCTGTAAAAAATATGAAAGAACGAAAACTACTTCTCTTTCACCTTTTAGTACAGGCCGGCAAGGCAGGCAGCTTTGTGCCTGTACCCAGTTCTAGCATAAATGAAAACTAACGGGAAATGGAAACGGGAGATCAGAGTCGCAAAAGAACGAACATTGCAAGAATCAGAAAGGCAGTGCTAAGGATTATAACTGCGCAGACATATTAATAGCAAATACTCAGCATTAATGGAAAATTAATTTTTCAAATAGAACCATGCAAAACAACTTTAATAATACAGTTAACCGAACAAAGTGGTAGAGCGCTGAAAAGAAAATGATTAACATAAGAATTCAGTTAGCCACAAGTATGCTGCGATAATTTTTTACAAGTATTTGGCATGAAAGCATAGTTTGTACAGCTCAGTGATTTCTTTTTTCCCCACTACTTCCAAGATTTTGAATTCTCTTCCTTCTGTTTTCCCGGAATTTTAACTTTTCCTCCATTAAGTGGCTTCCTTCATGGGCAAGAACCTTAACGTTCTTGACCTTTCCTTTTTGGCCTTGGCTGGAACGTGTCATTTGATTGGCCTTAAAAAATAATTTAATATCTGAATGATTTTACAACTGCTGTTTGTTGTTTTAAATGTTTTATGTTTGGTTATTTTCTTGTCTTTATAGATATGTTGATTTTTATCTGAGTTTTAGAAAAACCGCTCTTGCTGTTAACAGACACGAGAGGCTTTTACATTTATATGAGTATGGAAATGATTGAGAAAGAGTTCTGCATTGTCAGTTTTGTTCATCTTAGTTATATGACTTGATTTGTATAAGGGAAAGTATTCCTGTCGTTTCACTTCATTTATTCAAGAATTTGAGAAAAAAACGATGATTGAGAAATGCTGTGCGATTACTCACGCAGTCTGTGTATGTGTATGTGCGTACACACACAACGCGTTCTCGAACGAACGCACACAAATATATATGATTCATCCCTGGGTGTACCACTTTCCCAGTTCATTGTGGCCTCTGCAGCAAAGTCTTGATGTTAGCCAATCTCCTTTCAACCCTAGAACAATGTTTGTTGGTTTTCAGTCTTTCTTGCTGTATTCATTGTCTTTTAGAATGTCATTTTCAAAAGATTCTGTCAAAAGAAAAGCAATGTACAATTGTGCAATCGAGCAAGAAACATAAGAAATCCTTTGGAGGTCCTGAATCCAAGGAACAATCTGTTTTCAGGTGAAGGTAACCTTCATGGACTGGGAAGCTGAAATTTAATAGGTGCTAAATCGATAAGCTTTGCCTTGAAATTACTTGAACAAAATGCCGCTCAGATCGGCATAGCTGTAACACAGAGTAATTAAGTTTGTGGATAAGATTCCAAAAAGGCTTAAGAAGACATCGAATATTTATGAAGAATAAATTCCTCTTTATTCAAATGAATAAGGCAAGAGAAGCTTTGAAGGAAGCTGTTGTTCAAGAAAACAACATTGATAGAGAAGAAAGCAGGCCCCTGAGAAACATTAAATAAACGCGAAGAACCAGAGGTAGCATCTTCATATGCAATAAAAATGAGGATTTATTGTAAGGAACTCGAAATGAATATGTAGAGTGAAAGAGTATTTACTAATAATGAATATTATATGATCCAGTGTTAATCTGGCGATTTGCCAGATCATGCTCTTACACAGTGTTTATAAGCAATCTTGACTCGTTCGTTATTAGTATATTTTCTTGATGCTTGATGGGCCTGTCCTTCAAGACAGGTTTTCAAGCGTTCACCAGTAAAGGGAGGAAGGTTTGGTGTTAACCCTTTGGTCAATAACCTAGTGGCATAATGCCTTTCCAAGAAAGTTTTGCGACGTGAACGATATAACATTAATTGATGATGCAGATGAAGTACTCTTTTTGAAACGCTTTAAAATTTACGGAAATATCATTAGATAAACTTGTGTTAACAAAAATTCGAACTCGTAAAGAAAGAGGAATTCATAGGTTACGCGGATAATGATTATTACGAATAAAAGCGAGCGATCAACGAAATCCATAAAAAAAAACCAGTTATTGGCGTCGATGGGAATCTATATCCCCGTGTAACGTCACGCGACCACGAGAGAAGCTGGTTCTTTTCTTCTGATGAAATGTAAGCATTGAGGTTAAGAAAACATAAAAATAGTTTGATTGAATTTCATTTAATTATTTCTCTCTCTCTCTCTCTCTCTCTCTCTCTCTCTCTCTTATTAGACATCTTCAATTGAATAGAAAGATTATATTTTCACGCAGTCTTTATATTGCCTGTAAATTACCGAACGTAATTGACAACAATTGAGCGAAACAACGAGGAATTGCGTCATGGTATCATTCACTGTGTTAGTCACTGTTCATTAAAAGGAGAATTAAATGTAATTATAAAATCCGCAATTTTCGCTTCTCCCTGAACGTCACGGTAGGTTCACATTATCTTTTCATCTCACTGTAATATCGGTAGAAAATTCTGTCTAGGTAATAATATAAGAGTTTTAAGGTTTTAATCTTCTCTGATAGGGACTTTAGGCCAATCTTTAATTTTGGGGGCCTTTCTTTCTAAAGGTCCATGTCAAAATCAACGAAAACCAGGAACATCTGGACACTCAAAGTCTGATTGTAGTTGACGGTGTTCCCTCCACTATTTTTGTTTGCGTTCTTCGTATAACTATAGTTGCCTTTACCCCATTCCTTATTTTCTTAAATGACATGAGTGCTAACTACACTGTACTCATTCTTCTTTGATCAAATTTATCTCGGCTTTCCACTACAGCTTATACTCAGTTTTCGCAGTCTTGTCGAAAGCGTTAGTGCTAGTTAGGGTTGCATCATACCTCTATATTTTTTTTCCTGACTTGCTAAATCCATCAGAATTCCCATTGATATTTGAGAATAAATAAAATTCTGTTGGATTTCACAATAGTATTTCTGAATGAAAAATAATCTAATCTATTATTTTGGGCTTAAAAACCAGAGAACATATCTCAGAAGATATTGTCATGGGCGTAGCTCTTCTTGCTAGAATGGCATAGAGCGTGCTCAGGGTTGCTAGGATTCCCTTCAAGACTCAAACAGCTACCTCACTATTGTATGGAACGTTCACATGGGGTAGTTTCATTACTATTTTCTTAATAGACTAGTCGAATGCATTTATTCTTATGAATAACCCGTTTCCTTTTACTATCTTAGGCAGCCACGTCTTTATTGTAAGATTACCTCACTTGACCTTAATCTACGGATAATTCTTTAGGCATTGCTCTCTGTAGGTGAATGGCTCCATATTGTCATCGTTGTCTGGCCGAAGAGTATGATGTCAGGGGTCATGTATTTTCCATTCAAGTAAGGAATATAATAATCATACATGTGATTCAAACTCTGGCCCTAATCAATATGAGATCTTTCTAATTTCTATAGTTCTGGTATGATGCAGTCTACCTTATTTTAAGAAGCAGTTATGTTCGCACAGTAAGAGAGAGTTCATTTAAAACCGCCATGACTCTGTTATCTTGATTTGGTTAGTTTTGTTTCTATCTTTTTAGCAAAGAGAATCACATTACATTTTTATTTGGTATTTTCGTATTCTGTTCACAACTGTCATTCAGCATTGTTTCATCTGCAAACATCAACTGTTCCATACTCGAGTCATGTCTTATTTTACTATCCCACAAGTATATAATCATATCTAATATTCGTTCTGTGACTTCTCATATCATTCCATCTATGAAAATGTCAAACAACTGTGGAGGCATAAAGTACTCTTGCATCAGTCCTGCTTTTACACCAAACCAGTCACTCAGCTGCTTATACATTGTAACAAATGCATAGCTTCCAAGATAAAAACTTTCAGTGTCTCAGCAAAGTAACTTCTTTACATCCTCAACACCCTCCACATTGCATCTTTGTCAATTCTATTAAAGACCATTAATAGGTCCATGTAAGCTGCATACACTTTTCCTTTACTCACAAGCGTCTCAGATACATGTGTCATAACAAATACTTGATCCACACACCTCCTTCATTGTCTAAGCCAACATTGTTCTTCCGCTACTAATCCCTCTGTCAGCTCTCTTCCTTATTTGAAATCCTGCCATAAGCCTTCCCTAGTGTATCATACTTCTTATCTATTACTTTCATACAGACTAATAATTATTCGTCTCACAAATTCATTTGGAACCTTTCTCTTTTCCAGACAACCTTACCCACCCTGATCAGCCATTCTATTGCACTTTCAATCCCTGTACAGCAGCACGTCACTTCTACTACAATCAACTCCTGGAAACTTTCCATTCTTACATCCTTACATCCTCAGCAATCACCTCCAATAGCATTCTCAAACTTATACAAAACCTCACGTTTTTTGTTATTCACCTTTGCCTTCCTCTGTCCTCTGCATTCAATAAATCTTCAAAATCTTCATTCTGCCCACTCAGGACTGTATTCGCTTTTGACAGCATCTACTCATTCGATCATTTATTCGGAGATGTATTTGCTAATTAACCTTTCTCTGCATTTGCCTCTTATTTTAAGAACATTATTTTTTCTTAAAGTACTTATTAATTTTCACCCCTCAAGTTTGATTTCTTTCCATCCTTTTTCTCTCAATATTCTCTTGACTGTCTTTTTCATCTTTTATAACTGTATCTTCTTTGTTGCACCACTGAACCTCAGATAATCTCATTTCCTCATCCCACCACATACTGTTTTTATTACCTCTTCCTACCCTCTTATAGCCACAAATGCTTTTTGCTGAATCTATGGCTCCATCCTTTCATTTAGCCTAACTCTTGCACACTCCTTTCATTTAAACCTAGACAGTTTTTGTATTCTCATCACTCTCTTATCAAACTCACTTGTCAGTATACTAATGAATATTTTTATTTAGCAATCATTCATTTCCAACAGTCTGACCCCTTTCCAAACACATTAAACAAGACTCTCCTCATCATCAGCTATTAAATGAATTCTATACCAATATTTCTTTGTCACCTGCCTTAGCATTTAAATCACACGCCACAACTGCTCTCTTATAGTTTATAAACTTGGCTAGGAACAGATTCATACTCTTTCAAAATAATCTTTCACTTTCATTTTTTGCATTCTTGGTTAAAACACTCACTTTCCCAATTTTCTTCTGCTACACCCAGTCTAATCAATTCACCAATCTTCAGTCTTTCTTACACTGCAAGTGCTACCCACTGTAAAAATCATTATCTACCGCAATTTTTGTCCATGCCACTCATTCCTTTTAGTACGTGCAAGTGAGTGTGTGGGCGCGTGCACAATCTTGTGCATGAACAATAGTTTGGTTGGGTTTTGTTCCTCCGCATAGATTGCTCTTGGTACTCAAAATCTAATGCCTGGCCGCTCTAGATGTTGATGAGTCACGGGCGTCGAGCGTTGTTCCCGTTGAATGGGCCGGTGACAAACTGGCCGACCCTCGTGACCTCAGCGAATGTGATGTTTAATTGCTTCTCGACGTCATCAAGTACATCGTGAGAGTCGCTAATGGGTCTTATGACGGAGTAGGGAACAGGTTGTCAGTTTCCATACAATGGGGAAGAACACTTGAATGGGTTCCGCTCAACTTTCGTTGTATATTCAGGTCAGTGGTTCTATCAACAGAGATGTCTGTGCCTCCATATGACCAGTGTCAGTAGGTTTGTTAATTTTTTATTGTTAGAAGACTCGTTACAGTAAACTGTGTTTATTTCAGTGAATGTTTAAAAATAAAACTTCTGAAGTGAGATTGAGCGTCCTCGACTTGTGTTATCAGTAAAAAAGACTAAACCCCATCAAAACCTGCTCAAGTCATTTTATTTTCGAGGAATTTGTAATTACGATGAAGCCACATCAGCATGCTTTTGTAACTGATTGCTTAAAAAAATATTAAACTACATCATTATGCCAACCTTACTGGTTTTGTGAAACCAAATGTGCTGTTTAACCGAATTTGCTAAAGTACTCTGCTTCAGAAGACATACAATAACTGAAGGCGTACACGCTACACAGTCGTGTTCGTGTACACGCACAGTCCCACGCTTGCGTCCTAATTGTGAATATCCTCACACTCTTGGGCATTCAGACGAGTCCAAAGACACCAACGGACGTCGTGTTTAATCGTCTCCGAAAATCCCACGAGAAGCTCTCGACAGGGCGAACATTGCCTTCAGTATTGTTATATTCTGGTCGTTGCGACTTCCCTCTTTTGTTCTCTCTTTGATCCCACTGCATGCATTGACGGAATCGACCCTTCTTGGTTCAGGCCGGAAAAGCGAAACTCTAAAGTTCAGGTACTTCTTGAAATTCGGAGAGACAAGAGTGAAAGGGAGTTGTAAAATTCATGAATTTCTTGGAACTCGTAATGTCAAAGAGTTTGGGATAAGGATTTTAGGAATGCATCTTTTCTTAAAGTTAATTTTATATATATCGGTAACCATGTTCATACAGACAGTCATGATAATTATAATTGCATAAATAGTATAATCCATCAAGTTGTTCGTCTGTTCCAATGCCTTTTCGTAGCTCACATGAATGACCTTATTTGGGGATGCCTCTTTATTTTCTCTATATATTACGACGTTCTCTGATAGAAATGCATTTTTAATCGTATTCAGACGGAATTAATTTTGAGACAGTAATTTTTTATTGATCCCTCCTTGTGTCAGTCTACTGTATATGTTATACCGAATATAGAATTCTGTTATTAATGCGCGAAAATACCATACTTTTAGTAAAGAATTTAGTTTCATATGAAATTATTCTTACAGTTGTTGGTTTTGTCGTCAGCATTCATATGTTAACTATTGCCTATTATAGTGATAACCCCTTTATAACTTTACGAGGGCTGCAGGTAATTAAAGAGTTGAAGATGTCTCTCAGCCGTAAAAAGCTGAACTATGAATAAATAAACTTGAATAATCACATTCTTTTCTAGTTCAGAAGAGTGACATTGAAAAGACCGGGTGAGGGGAGGGGGAAAGGGGGCGTGAGGTAGCGAGCGAAGTTGATGAGAAGTGAGGAACAAGGTCATCAGGAGAATTGCCTCAGGGTCAGATGGAAGAATCAGTGAAGTGTGACCAAAATAAGCCCCAGTGGTGATTTTGCCGTGAAATGCTCTTGGGGGAGCAGGTTTCTCATTCCTGATTTTGCCTTTATCCGTTGCCCTTACTATTTATTCTTATTCCTTTGTTTCCTCTTCCATATATTTCTTATTATAGCAATGAGCTAATTGGATGGGTTTGATAAGCTTCTTACTTTTTCTCTTTTATTAAGTAAATGTTGGTCATAATTGTTTTGATAGGCGCGTATCTTCTTTGAATGTTATTTCTACTTTTGTTATCCGAAGAAGGTTTTTGCTTTCCTTTTATGACCATGCTACATTGTCTCACCTTAATTACTTCTATTTTCTTTTACAGTATGTCATTAATGGATGTTCTTTTAATAAGCTCTTGGCTGTTTCTCTTATGTTTCAACATAAAATAGTATTTTGTTAATGGCTGTATTTTATCTCATGCATTTCCTTCGTAATATAGCACTACAGCTCCTTGAAAGAAACGAAATATACGACAGGCAGACGTATGAATGCGTCCTTGGTGTCCAGTGAAACTATGTAACATATGTTCACAGCAACGTGGTTGAGTAATCCTGTGTTTAAACCCGTTTCTTTAACATTTAAGCCACGCTTAAGAGTGATAGACGTTTGTTACGTAACTTTACTCGAGGAGAACTATGTGGATCGCCATGGGACGTGCTGTGGATGTTTCATTTTTGTGGCTTAACTTCATTTCGAGGATTATTACCTTTTCACGTTGATCTTATTAATGTCATTTAGATGTATTTAATTTTAGCTTTAGTAATAGAATGACAATATGACGATAATCAATATGACCGCATAAACGCACGATTGAAAATGAGAAAGAGCCTTAGAAACAAGAGTAGACGGACCATATATTAAAGAAGTAAAAAATACGCCGAAGTTTCCTCGGCGCAATCGAGTTTCTGTACAGCGTATAATCAAGGCCACCAAAAATAGATCTACCTTTCGGTGGTCTCGGTATAATGCTGCATGAGCCGCGGCCCATAAATCTTTAACCGCGGCCCGGTGGTGGTCTGTCCTATATCGTTGACAGAACGCACTGTTAAGGCTAATTTTAATCTTAAATAAAATAAAAACTACTGAGGCTAGAGGGCTGTAATAAGTTATGTTTGATGATTGGAGGGTGGATGATCAACATGTCAATTTGCAGCTCTCTAGCCTCAGTAGCTTTTAAGATGTGAGGGCGGACAGAAAAAGTGCGGACGGACAGACAAAGCCGGCACAGTAGTTTTCTTTTACAGAAAACTAAATTGGAGGACCATCTATATTCGTTGGTGGTTTTTTAATACTTACTTATGTTGTTTTTGGAGACATGAAGAGATACAGTAATTCCAAATTAAATTGCCTTCATTGTTCTACAAGATGTAGACTCTGTTATTATGCTACAGTTGAGAAATTCTAAACGCTATTTCCCAGCCTGGGAAAAAAACCCAAAATGATCCCTCGACCCTTGCTCTCTAGCATATTTTAAGTTTCTCCAAGATTTGTAGCTTTTTACATGCTACAGTTATAAATATTATTAAACAAAACCAAGGGTAAAATTATTCAACAGCCTACCCCCATTTCTTCTGAGTGCAAAGTTGAACTGGAGGATAATATAGTTAAAGCCTAATTTTAACAGGACATTCGTCCTGCGAAAATTATATGAAAAGTTGCTGTACGTAAGCACAATTGCCTCTTGCGTTATAAAAATTTAAGGTTTGTTGCGAAGTAGAAAATCTGAATTTTCTTTGCTTATGAACACTGCATCGTCCTGATTTATATTAATTCCCAGGCAACCTTGGAATTTCAGGCCTTTTGAAATGAACTCTGCAAGGCAGTAACTTATTTTTTTTCATATTCTTAAATAATATATAAGATAAAATGAAAGAGAAAAACGTGCTGACGTGCTGCTTTTGACTTTCCAGTTATTATAAAATAGGTCTTGTTGGTTGAGATTTAGCTTTTCATGCTTAGTTTCCGAAATTCCAGTCGTAATGATACGTCATTTATATCAGTCAGTCTGTATTGCACATAAATTTCTTTGCGTAGTAGATTTGATTGTATCAAGACTTGGAAATGATGGAAATATGTTGTACCAACTTGATTTCTGAATATTTCAGCCTTCTTATATACAGAATTATGTCTGTACTGTATAGAAACTCTATAATGTTTTGATGATTTTGAAGGTATATTTTTCAAAATACTCGTTCATTCATTTAAGCCTAAAATTCACCGTTATGATTTTTGCTGTTTATTTGTGAGCGTCTGTGATTTTTCTTATCTATTTATGAATATCCGAATCCTATGTGAATTCTTGCATATATGTTTTACAAAAAAAATTCTTATAAATATTTGCTAATGTTAATAATATACAATTTATTTTGCCTTGCTTTGCTGTGCGTTCATAAAAGAGCTTAATTAAATGGCAATGACTTCCCTGAAATTGGATTTCTGAAGGCAAGGCAGAAAAATGCACGAGGAGACGGAGGGAACGTCGGCGGAAAACGCAAGCCTTAAAATGAACTGGAAGAAATGCAAATGCAGAATTAGCCTTTTCTCCAATTGGCTCAAGTCGGCTAAGCCAATACCACTTTTATTTCGCCATCTTTGGGCAGCTTTGTGACATGGAAACGTCCAAACTCCCCCAGGAAGACTTACAAAAATGTACATATTTCTACGAATGTGCTTCTGGGGTTGAAAGATGTACGATTGCTCATTGTCATTTGAATTGAATCGTAGAACGGAATTTGCGCTGCGGAGAGACGATAAAGGAGACGAATAGGACGGCTTTCGGTAGAATAAACCCTTTTCCATATCTCCATGAATGCTGGCAGCTGGAAGCGGGCACAAGGGGAAAGGACATCACTTGGAGAATGCTTCCATGATGGTTGAGACAAGGATGAGAGGGGCCTTGGGTCCTCTGGTAATGGGGGAGGGCCGGGGGTAGGCGGTGATGGATGGGAAAGGAGACCGGAGGTGTTCCAGTGTCTGGTGTGAGTTGCAAGAAACAAGAAAGATCTTATTTGCATAATGGCGTCATGCTGTATTAAGACATCTCACTTCTCCTGTTCTCTCACTAAACTGTTTACTGAGCCTTTTTTCTTTTTCCTTTTTGCTCTTCCTCACTCTGAACACCTAGCTTCTTCCTTGTCCCATTTCATCCTTCCAGCAGATAGGTTGGCGGCGTTACCCGATTGGTGAAGTGTCTGTGGTGCTGGTGATTCCAAGGAGGTATAATGACTGGGGACTCTGCGCACTTCTATTCTCGAAATTTTGATATCGAACCTATTTTTTTTTATTCCGACTCTTGGGTTAAGGAATATGACAAGCGTTGTTCTGGTGAGTTATGTTTTGTGCTTTTCCTTGATGTGACGTGGTTTTGTGGTGCTTTAGTTAAAACCCGAAATAATAATGAAAGGAAAATAATTGAAATAATAATGTTTTGCCAAGTTTTGTTTTTTGTGCTCCGGGACAATTGTAATAACTTGATTTACGATCAGTATAGTGTTCGTGCGTTTTTATTGTTATGGGATGATGAAAGAATTCCTGTTCGAAGAATATCACATCTCACATGTCATTCCTTTGTCTTACCTCTCCGGGATAATGCTTTATCATCCTGTGTAGGTTCATATGATTATTATTTTAAATTTGATGCTTAGCTAGCTCGTAGTTATAGGAACGAAGAGAAGGGATTGCAGAGGAGGCTATGATCACGTGTTGATTTTCATACGACCATCTACTACTTATTATTTTTAAAAAATGACAGTGAAAGTGCCTAGTGATATAAATAATACATAAAGCTTTAATTAAAAGCTGCACTTTGAGTTAACCCTTGGTTGGTTCCCTACTTGTGACTTAAGACTCTCTCTCTCTCTCTCTCTCTCTCTCTCTCTCTCTCTCTTTCATAACTTTATGAAGCAGATCACAGTGTTATGAAAGCTCATTATGTATATGGAATATGAAAAATGGATACTCACTGAAATGAAATTTGTGCAACATGGTCTCTATATTCCCTTTTCTAATCACATTTTCTTAAACCTCACATAACCAGATTGTAAACATCCTTCTGAATCAACCCCTCATTGGTCTAGCATATAGACAATAAACGTTGTATCGATTCATCTCTGTCATGTTGTTTCAAGTTGTCCTTCTTAACTGCTTACATGTGACTTTGTTATTATGAAATGTCGAATCTTTTATTCGCATAAAGGATAACTTCTTATCTGTTCTGTCTGTTATTCTTTTTGACGTTAACTTTTCCTATTTTGGGGAGCTGAAGTTACTTCCGGCAGCTGCACATATATTTCTTTGTTTCTTTGCTTATTCTGTCGTTTTAATATACGCTTCCCAGCACTGATTTTATTACCGATAACGAAATCCATGAATGATTATAGCAATGAGTCATTTAATGCTTATTTGTGTGGTAAGGTAACCGAGACACAGTGCACCACGAAACTCTTATGTATCCAGTATAGAAGCTATAAAGTGTTCATTATTATCTGTTATATCCTCAGGATCATCATCATCATCATCATCATCGTCTCAACGCCAGGTCAAATCATCTATAACGTCAGTTTATAATGGTATTGTACCTGTGGTCGATTCTGCATGAACGCAAAAGATCTTAGCATCTTTCGTTTCCCTCGGGAGAAAGAAAAGATTTGTCGACTCTCCTTCAGGTTTAAACTACGAAACTACTGAAACTACTGAATATTTTCGGCAAGACCTGGAAGGCGGTAACTGCTTGTGATGTTCTATGGACATCTTCGATGCATTTTACCAGTTCGATCTACGTCGTGGGATTAGATGAGCACTGTGAAGTGTTCGCCTTCTTCTAAAGTGAGAACTGGTAGAATTGCTTCCGAACGACTATTTCAAGAAAAAGAAATGCCATGTCCAACGAACTTAAGAGCCTATGGCAACATTTAATAGCGACGCAAGTGTTTTGTGAAATATTTGATTTTCGACTAATAAAGACCCCTCTCGGAGAAGTGGAATCCAGCTCGCAGTGCGAGACGTTTCCCGTTTCTTCATGCAGGGATTCCTTTTAATTTAATGATACAGTATATTTATTTTCTCGAATCTTTACGCACATGCTGGTTTAGTGCATTTACTCACGTGCCTGCTTTTGTTTCTAGTGCTTTTAGTGCTTGCAAAATACACTTGAAGTATCTGGACGCTAGCTCCAGCGAGATAACGTCTCAGAATCATATCATGAAATCGAATGAAGTCAGTGAAGTGCAATTTCCTTTCAACATTACCGCAGTTTATTGTTAAAGAAAAATACAATGAAAATTGTCAAGTGTTTTTCAAGCCGAGTGAATGTGATCGTGATGACATTACATCATCGTCGGCGTCTTCATCACAAAGGAAGTCGTCTAAATTTACTGTGTTGATATTTTTGTTCCCTTACATACAGTAGACCATCGCCGCCATCATGTCCAACGCCAAATGGAGTTTAATGAGTGTGGTCAAGCTCTTCAGAAAACCGTCTAGAAGGTCTGTTCACGTTGTATTTAGTTTTTTTTGGTTTGTTTTAAGTTTTGCTTCTTATTTTTATATTGATAAGAACATTAATTGATTAACACCCCTACACACACATACATATATATACAGTATATATATGTGTATAGATATATGTATACATATATACATATATATAGCCTTCTTGTCGTTATTTTAGGATATTTTTTTATATAGGCGTTTCATGGATGTTTTAAATCATCCATTGTGACGAAACCAAAGAAAAAACTGTAATGTAGATTCTTACACAGGGTATCCTCGAACTTTCTGCTTCCCATTCAAAACCAAATACAACCCATGCTTGACGAACGTAATTGATTTGTAAATGTCAGTTTATGTACGTGCATCTTCCAATTTTCACCCTTTGTTTTTATAAATTATATTTTCAGATTTTTTGTTTTCTTCAGTATCTGTATGGCAGTCTTTTTTGTATTTTAATATTTAAACCAGTAAGACAATAACTTACTGTTAGTTTCTGTGATTTTTTATCGAGAATCTACCTGTGACTAAAACGATAAAAGTTTTCAACATATCCATGTACTCGAGATATGAGTTATGTGACAAAGTGGTAAATATAAAAGTGGATACACTGGGACATGGCACATATGCTTCCAATCCGTTATCAGGTATAAAGATAAGGTTGGCCAGACATTTCTTATTTTATATGTGTGTTATTCCCAAGCAAACAATACTAGGATTCTAAGTCTGCCTATTTCTGGTAAAACTAAGGTATACTTACTTTGTGTGCACAAAATGAATTTCGTTCGACTTTGTATTTTGTAAGAGACGTTTTCTTTTAGATCAGTTGGATGACAGTTTGTTTAGAGGCACGCATATGACTGTGGTGGGATGGAGCATCTAGAAAAATAGACTGATAGACAAAATGAGCAGCATTTACGTAAAGGAGATAGCCTTGTCAATATCAAAGGGCAACGAAATTTTTTTTACAGGTCGTGATAGTGTATAGATGGATATTTTAAAAGTTTTGCTAATAAACCGTTAAATACGGTATGCGCGCGTTTGTTTGGAATACCAAAGATCATGATTTTTATTGGAACATATAATCTCTAAGTGAATAATTAGATTATGTATATACAATACTTCTAGAAAGATTCAAATAGAGAGATATATATATGTAATGTATGCATTCGTGAACATACACTTGTGATTTTTGTTATATGTGCATGTAAATCGCCATAAATCTAATGTATGCACGTGTGAACATACATATGCAATTGCAATATTATAAATCAGTATGTGCTTACACGGCTGTACATCTGTTGTCGTTACATGATTCCCATGAGCAGAGAATTGCAGCCGTATCGCCTGGAAAGATTCCTCGGCAGCTGCTCATGTAAAGCTACAAAATGGGCTAACAAGGCGTGTCCCTTACAATTTCCTTAATGATAGAAGGGAGTCCTTTCTCTTATCACGTCGGCGCTGTGTTACCATCGTAATTACTGTACAGCAGCCAGTTTAAGTGTTACTCCATGACTTGCCGAAACCCTAATAGTAAAGATCAGGGCTCGGTAATCAGGGCTGAGCGGCGACGCTCCATCACGACTGATGATATGCATCGTCTCGACCAGAAGCATTTCTGTCTGTAATGTCTCGTGGTCTTACGGGTGTGACCTTGAGGTCTTTTCGGCTTTCGGGAGCAGCAAGATTTCGTTGAGGGCTAGATAACATGCAAGCTGGAGACTCTCTCTCTCTCTCTCTCTCTCTCTCTCTCTCATGAGTATTTTATGGAAAATCTATATGAAGATTTTATTTTCTTCAGCCCAAATTATTTATTTATGGTGTCTATGGCCTCATTCGTTGCGACGCCAGTTTGCAATTACCAGTTAATGTGTGTGTGAGTGTGCTGTTTCTCAGGCGGTTAGATTTTCGAATCTCTCTCTCCTTTGCCTTCAGCAGGCACTTCGGAGCAGCCCCTGGGGTCTATTGAGATTGCTTGAGGAATTGCATAATCATTCTCTTCATCGCTAAAAGGAGTTAATGCGGTCAAAGCCTTCAGTCTTGCTTATGTTTATTTATTTATTTGTTGTTGACTTGCTCTTCATTGACTTTATCATATAGAAGTGACGTGCATTTGACAAATAATGTCAACTTCCAATTAGGTTCGAGAATGGATGGGTTTTCTACTCAGAATTTATGCAGTAGATAGTTGTTATTATTATTCAAAATCGCTGAAGGGGGCGGGTTAAAATACTTTCAAGCGGGCGTTAACTGTTTCACGCACTTTCTTCAAAACGGAGCTTAATCGCCCATCACGAAATGTCATGTCCGACACACGTAATTAGAGGAGACCTAAAAACAACAACAGGTCATAACACCGTCGTAAAACCCGACTCCAAATGGACTTAGCACGCCCTTCGTGACGTCTAACATAAACCTCGTCCAGTGGTTAAGAGAGCAGAAGGATGGCTAATGAAGGCGTCTTTATTCATCCACTCGCAAAGACATTGTTGGTAATCAGGTTGGTCGTAATGGTACACAGCCCTTCGTGTGTTTACGGTCATGAGCTCTGTCGGTCACCTTATGAAGATTCGACCCAGCCTCTCTCTCTCTCTCTCTCTCTCTCTCTCTCTCTCTCTCTCTCTCTCTCTCTCTCTCTCTCTCTGTCATGTATAGAGGTTTGTCTGAGGGAAATGTGGATCATGCATTCTATCATATGATGTCGAAACTCTCTCTCTCTCTCTCTCTCTCTCTCTCTGTCATGTATAGTGGTTTGTCTGAGGGAAATGTGGATCATGCATTCTATCATGTGATGTCGAAACTCTCTCTCTCTCTCTCTCTCTCTTGTATAGTGATTTCTCTGAGGGAAATGTAGATCATGCATTCCATCATGTAGTGTCGAAACTCTCTGTCTTATTGTGCGTGTTTTTTATGCACCTAAAGTTCTGCCTCACAAAGTTTGTGTAACTTTTCATAATCTAATGCTTAATGTCTAAGGTATAAGACACTATGTATTGGAGTGTATTTAGACAATTTTACACGTTAATCAACACTAGTAAAAAGACCTTATTTTGAGAAGAAAGATCGCAGACATAACAGCATCTCTAATAAGACGTTGAATTGAGCCTTTCCGAGTGCTAAAGAACTATTTATTTCACAGTATCACAATTTTACACAAGTATATGTTTATGATCTCATAAATATTTTAAATTCATCATCGGCACAAAGTCCAGTGCGATAAAATCCATATGTAACCCAACAGGAAAATAGATGTTTTTTCAAGAAAGCCTTTGACAGAGGTAATCTAGTTGCAGTTCTTTATTCTTTCACGGTTGAAGGATAAAATATAATAATTTATCCTAAATAAAGGAGAGAAACGAGAAGAAGGGTCTCCATTGTCCATAGGAATCCTTGTGAAACAAATCACTGTGGGTTTCCCCGATAAAATATTTACATAGGAGGATTAAAAAGGATAAATGATGGTGAATTAACTCGACCATTGTTAGTCATATTGAAAGCACGAGTCACGGTGTAAACTGTGATACATCACGGGGTGTGTTCAGAGGTTGATGTGTGATCCGGAGCAAGATTAAGGAGTCAGTATAATTTTTTTAATGAACTTTCTTGCCACCTTTCACACGTAAAGGCCTTTCAAAGGTCTTTGGTTTTTCATAAGATATTTAACCTTCATGACCCGCGAAGTATTGCGGCGTCAGGTTCATAACCGCAGATATGACGATTATGTTCGATTTTTAGGCATAATGCCCTCTGGCTCTTGAACAAAATATTTTTCAAAACACCAGTAAGGAAGGTTGAGTTGGGCTCTCTTATGCAAAAGCTCTGTTAGATTTCATTCATGAGGTGAAGAAATATGGGTTTCATATCCTTAATGGCTAAAAAAGAGAACATAATACATCTGAATGCTTTTATTTCGAAAAGGGTGCTGTTGCACTAAATTCCTTGTGAGCTACGAATGGAGATAGCGACAAAAGCAGTGCGCGGTCTTATTTTTTGAGGAATCACTTCTCCGTTACCTGATTTATTTAAACAGAATATAATTTTGAATTGAAAAGTATGTGTGTGTATATATGTATAAAAATAAATGTGTAAGAATTTTTATATATATATTTAACTTTTCCTCCATATATATATATATATATATATATATATATATATATATATATATATATATATATATATATATATATATATATATATACATACATTATATATATATATATATATATACACATTATATATATATATATATATATATATATATATATATTACTGGAGGAAAAGTTAAAATGTCACTGTGGTTATAAAAATTTACCGCTTGTAAATTAAAATTGATAATGACTACCAGACGGAAGATGTAAACGATTTACTCAATTTATTGTACTCCCCTAATTTCCAACCCCGTAATTAAGGTTGAAGTCAATTTGATATTCGGTGAAGAGCATTCTGATAGTGGAAACCTCCTCGAAGTTTGGTATGATCACCGAGCATTCACTTCGCTAGATATTTCAGCAACGGAAGCACAGCATTCTCTTGAGTTCTCCTTCCCTACTCCCTCCCCTGAAATGCACAGCTGGCTGAACAGCATAAGTACTACTTGTTCATTCAATTTTCTCCTGGAATCAAATGAGTAAATAATAATTTTTTTGACGTTTTTGTACAGTTTTGTAGACAGATAGCGTCATAATGATGGTATAGTACTTGAATAATGATGTCATAATAATATTTTGAATAATATGTTAAAATAATAATGGAATTCGAATCTGCTGGACGAGATTTAGTTTTGAAAGAAATGTCATTAATGTATGAGGCTACTATGACCATTTCAACACAATCAACTTGTGGCATTCAGTTGGCTTTCAGCAGATGTGTTTTTATCCGTTACCACCAAACTAAAAATTAAATCGTAGGAAGAGCAAAGCTCAGCGAGTATATATATTTGTTACAATAACAGAAAGAAAAGACTTTTAGATATCGAGAATTCATGAATGGGAGAGCTGTTGAAAAAAACAAGGCATATTAGAAAAAAAAACTGTTCGAAAATTTAGCAGTCAAACTTACGTTGCCACTGAATGGCTTACAGGGTCCTGTAGTGTGCCCAGCTTAATATTAGGTATGCCTTCTGTTTCCAAATGCTGAAGATGTATCGAAAGTGATTTACACGCATGTATGTATATATATATATATATATATATATATATATATATATATATATATATATATATATATATATATATATATATATATATATATATATACACATGAATATATAATAGATGAAGTCAGGATTGAATGTATGTTAAGTTATCAAAAGAGTTCTTGGCAATCGACCTAATCAGCGTGTTATAAAATCAGAGTTCATGAAACTTATATTGACAAATATGCTATGTAGCAAAAAATATGCCTTAATACTTATGTTCACAAAGATTTTAATATCATTTGCTTATAAATATGTATATGTATATATATATATATATATATATATATATATATATATATATATATATATATATATATATATATATATATATATATATATAAAGTACTTTCGCATGTTTTTGTGTTTGCGGGCTGGGACGTCCGTCCTTAGATTGAGGAAAAGAGTCAAAACTAATTGGTGAGAGACTTATGTAGGAACAAAAATGAAAATCCATAAGGAAAAGAAAAGACATTTTGCTTGAATGGACAAGGATGGAAAGCCTAGAAATTCCAGGTCGCTGAAAGAGGCATCTGGGATCACTTCTTGAACTTCTTGGATGGAATTTTTTTTTTTTCTACGGAATGAATCCGTTGCTGAGCGTTTACTCGCTCACCAAGACCTGCTATCAAAATGAAAGACAAGAGCGAAAGTGTCTCTTCAGCCACCGCCCTGATTCACATTGATGTTAGACGATGCCTAAAGCACTCTTTGTGGATAATTAAATGCAAGGTTCTCAGACATTTACTTTCAAGCTTTGTTGTTTTCTAGCAAAGAATACGAATAAGGTAAACAGTGTAGGTGTACGTTCCCTTACCCTTGTAGGCATCCCCAAAGCAAAACCTCTTGTCTGCATTCCTTCTGTGAACACTTGGCTGTAATGCAAAAGTGTACTCCATCTGGATTTTTACAGAGTTTAGTTTCGGGTTAACACGTCAGGTAAGACGTGTTTATATGTTGTCTTCACTTTTAGTTTCCATGTCCTAGATCGACTTGAAGGTCCCATTTTCTTGGAAATGTTCTGTCACGACACTCAAATGATTTTTAGTATATATAATTAAACTCGTCGGTCGTTTTTGACTTCTATAAATGGTGAAGAAAGTACATATTTGTTGTTTTTTCTTCAATGAATTAACACTAATCTTGTCACATTACAATGCCAATCAACGTTGTGAGCTTATTAATACAAATTAACTATTCTGTAGTTTCTAGAATTAGAGACGGTTTCAGTAATATTTAGAAGCAATTTCATTTCGCATCTGATAAGAGTGACAGTGTAGGTCACTGTTTTTTTTTTTTTTTTTTTTTTGCTGAATCAGAGAAAGGTTTGCAATATATTGTCTTAATGTTTGGGATGGAACGTTGTTTTAATTATTATTATTATTACTTGGTTGTATTGTAAAAGAAATAGTAGTGTTCCAGAAATAGCTTTATCGTTATCATCATCATCACCATCTTATTATTATTATTATTATTATTATTATTATTATTATTATTATTATTATTATTATTATTATTATTATTATTATTATTATTAGCTATGTGCCAAGATCTGCGTCGCTTTCACCGAGAGTCAGCTGATCTATGTCAGCATCAGGAAATTCTTGATCATTTCGAAGAGTGAATGTCATGCGGTTTGTGCCGCGGATTGCGACGTAAATTGGGTCTTATAAGAATGATTGTAAAGGCCTGAAGTCCGAAGAAAGAAAAATATATCTTTGGAAAGTCGTTTAATTTTACATTTGTCATTAACATCTACAGATTTCCTCATAATATGGATTTTAGATACAAGTTAAAAAAGTATATATTAGTTTTACCAGACCACTGAGCTGATTAACAGCTCTCCTAGGGCTGGCCCGAAGGATTAGACTTATTTTACGTGGCTAAGAACGAACTGGTTACCTAGCAACGGGACCTACAGTTTATTGTGGAATCCGAATCACATTATACCGAGAAATGAATTTCTATCACCAGAAATAAATTCCTCTAATTCTTCATTAGCCGGCCGGAGACTCGAACTGGGGCCTAGCGAGCGCTAGGCACTGAGGTGGTTATCATGACAGTAACTTGTAGTTCATGTGTTTTGTTTTGCGATATTTCAGAGGTCTCTCTCTCTCTCTCTCTCTCTCTCTCTCTCTCTCTCTCTCTCTCTCTCTGTCCTCGAAGTTTGAGTGGTTGTGGGTTCAGCTTACAAATTGAATGACCAGCGTTCGATCCCCGAACAGGACGAAGAAGGAATGATATAGGAGAGTTCCCTAATCTCATTTATCCTGCGGTTGATATAAGCAGTTAATCATGTACCTGCTTGTCAGCCGACTGTTGTGAGTTGCAGTTGGGAGGAAGAGAAAGAAAGCAAAGAAAAATGTGCTTTATGTATTGCTGTAGTTGGTACATACTGATGAGATATATTTAAAGTTTTTTGACTGTCGAGTAGTCTCTCTCTCTCTCTCTTCTTCTTCTTCTTCTTCGTTTAACGTGCAATTTCCCATATTTCATATGGGGTAAGCACGATGCCTTCTTTTGAAGGGCTTTGATTTGGCGTTGGGGTAGGCCGTAGCCTCGATCGGCTGCCCTGCCTGACATCGCTTAGACTCCGGTAGCACATGCGTATATGTATATGTATCGTGCCAAATCCCCACCTCCCTTTCTCCCAGCAGCGAGGAGACGTGAGTGGTTAGGCCAACAGTTCGAGACGTGTAAGGCATCTGTTATGTTTTTAGAAGATGTTGGAGTGGCTTTGTTTGTGTGTGTATTTGTTTGTAACACCCATTTGCTTTCAGCAAACCTATCCGTTGATTACATACATAATCCCGGGGTGTCTACACGGATAGCAAAGTGTCCACCCCATGACCTCTCTCTCTCTCTCTCTCTCTCTCTCTCTCTCTCTCTGTATATAGATGTTCGCGCGATTTCCTCCCTTTTGTAAAGATAATTGACTTATGCTCTTACGGGTGCTTGACTGAAGAACTCCCCATTAGTAAATGCAGTTAAACCCGTTTTTTTTTTTTTTTTTTTTTTTTTGTAACGGTGGATGGTTAGTCCCATTATGTATTTACAAGCATTAACGTCACCGTGAGGAAAAGTCATTTGCATTTATGGCGTTCTTATGTTTTTGCTTCGTTATTTCGCCATTAAATTACGCTTCTTCAAGCTTCCCTATGAAAAATCATGGCTTACGTCATTAGCGTGAGTACGGTGTTATTAGGTGATTCTTGCTGTGAGTCATGTTTCTTGTGTTATTTGATCGTTGCTTGCGATCTAGTCACTACGTGTGTCATGCTTCACTGTCAGCTTCATTGTGGAAAATATGATCAAGGTTTATTGTAAACTGCAATGTTATTCTGTTAGGATTGTTGTTATGCAATAGATGTATTGTGTTCTACCATGTAAAATGAGAATAACACATAATTATAGGCAGAAACTGGAAGCTGGTATTTTATATTGTTCTGCCCAGAGAGAGAGAGAGAGAGAGAGAGAGAGAGCATTATCTAAAGGTCGGAAAATTTTGGCTTGACTCTTGCAAAATCTTTATGTTCATTCTTCATGGTAATGAGTAACTGTTTATAAAACAAATTGCTCATAACACGAAAGTAAGGAAAAACAGTAGGCATTTTAAAACGAAAGCTCCATTTTTATCATCCCAAAACATTTTTGTATTACTTAGAGGGCACTGGGGCTTTAAGTCTATGGCTTTAATACTCCTCATTAAGGAAGGAATTTTTCAACGCCCTAAAATTTTGGTGCCACGTTCTTCGTAAACAATCTCGTCTTTTGTTTTACAAATTTGATCAAGGTATTTCTCTTTTTTTCATATATCTCTGAAATTTACTCTACCCTCGAAAGGGGATTATGATTTCTTTGAACCATTGACTTTTCTTCTTTTGGAGTTGTTCATCCTTTTTCCTTGTGTAATTTACCATCAGCTTTTCCTATCACTGGAGTGCTTTACGGGTCCCTAAGAGGAATTTTTCTTCATTGCGGTTTCAACCCCTTTTTCATTATTTGAATTACTGTTCTTATAAAACTTCAGAGACTGGACATTCGTTGCTTGTCTAAACTGGGTTAGATTGAGAGCTTTCTTTCTTGTTCATAACCCAAATCTTACTGTAAATCATGACTGGCTGTTTTCGTCTTGTAGGTAATGTAAAAATGATACATCGGATGACGCTTTCTTGAACTGGTGGTCTGTGCCATTGCCTCTTCTTCACCCATGTGGTACACGCCTGCTCTTGCCTCCAGCCAACAGGGAAGTTTTGGCCTTAAGATCCGTAGTTGTGTTGATTTCATACTTTCCATGTTCTGGGATGACATCGTATTAGACGCTTATGGCGACGAACTCCTTGTTGCCTATAAGTGAAAGAGTTCTTTGAAACTTTTATTTTATTTTATCTATTTATTTATTTATTTTTGGTCCTCTCCGACAGGAGAAAGTTAAGAAAGAATTTTATATTTTAAGCTGCCGATAATCGGACTTAAATAAAATTGAAGCAAATGTGATGAATATTATCATCTGAGGAAATACGGATAAAACAACCTAAATCCGAGAAATGTGTTTGGTCAGACATAAGTATACACGCACGAGTAGTTACAGTAACTTGCATTGTCATGCAAGCTAATAAGGTGTGTTTATAAGACAAAATTGTAATCTGTACTCTTGAAATAAAGGCGATGAATTTGTTGTGAAAACAAAGATATTATCATTGTGCTCTCTGATCTACTGCTATAAGATCTATCAATAGGTGCCGGAGCGTTGAAAAAAAAAATTACGTCATCTGTACGAGATTTCAGCCCTTTTGGCCTTAAAAATGCAGCAGTAGCCGCAGGCCCCTCTAGGCATATTCCCAGACATAACTTGGTAATGTTACCTGCTAGTAACGGAAGAGTGACAACGCAGAGCTAAATGGCGTAACGGAGTCAGACAGTTGATGCCGTGATCACAACGGTGTTATTGTCACTAATGAGGTGGTTTGGTTGTTAGTAACATGGCCATGACAATGAGGGATGAAGAATGACGATTTCACGGTTCTCGTAATAACATATTAAGCGAGCTTGGCTGTTTGTTTTCGTATGTTTATTAGAAAATTATTATTGTTGCTGTTTTGTTGTCATGTCTTGTGACTGTTATTATTATTATTAAATATGGCTGTTGTAGTCTTTCAAACTAAAATATATCGCTCAAGGACGAGAATCCGCCTGCCTATATATCTTTGCCATAGAACGACAATGTTGGCTTAAGAAATAAACAGTAACACAGCAGTCTCCGTTATGTAGGATTATGCAGCAAATGAACTAGACTTGATGGTGTGACTTAGCAACGATTTAGATTTAAGAAAGAACTTCACGTGGAAGAAATTATCTCTTACCTACAATATTTTCTCTGTTTTATGAAAGGATACACCGCGAACAACGGAGCAATAATTTTTCGAAAGACAACGAAGACGGCTGTTATTTTCGATATCTTCTTTATAAGCTATCTTTGTACTGGCTTTCTCCTCCAACTACAGGGAATCGAGCATTGTATCCCTGTAGTTGGAGGAGAAAGCAAGTACAAAGATAGCTTATAAAGAAGACATCGGAAATGCCTGCCGTCATCGTTTGCCTTTCGAAAAATTATTGCTCCGTTATTCACGATGTGTCCCTTCATACAGTAGAGAAAATATTGTATTTGTTAGAAATAATTTCTTGCACGTAAAATTCTTTCTTAAATCTACATCTTTGCTAAGTTACAGCATCAAGTCTAGTTCATTTGCTGCCATTATTCTACTTAACGGAGACTGCTGTGTTATTGTTTATTTCTCAAGCCAACATTGTCGTTCTATGGCAAAGATAGGCAGGCGTATTCTTTTTGGACATTCTATTATATTTGATCATTTTTAAGCCGTTCCATTTGAAGACTGAAGTGGCATTAAATATGGGAGGCAATAGGCATGAATTTGAAGGAAAGTCTTAGTCGTACTTCGAAATTTTTTTTAAATATCATCACTACTGGTTTAACGCCAAGCGCTGTCGAGAGAAATCGCTTTAGGACTCATAAGATTCAACATGAATTTTTTGAAATTCAGTATTTATAGGCTCTTAACTGTGATGATTGTACATTAAATTATTTAAAGGAATAAAATAACAGCAATAATCTTGAGTTGAAGATTAGCTTGGTTTGACTCCCACGTAAAACAAGTTACACTCTACGAAATCTTAACGATCCTTTTCACAGCCTACAGTATATTGACAGTACTGTATTCAAAACAACCACAACGATGTTGGGTATTTGGCATTGACAACGAAGGTATTGCTTGTTGAAAATATGACATTTTAGTCATGAAAATAAGTGATACTGACATCTTTAGATGATCAGTGATGAGAGTACTGTCTGTTTCATTTGGTAATATATATTGATCATGACACTGATCATTGAGTAGAGAGCCTCACTAATGATGTGCAACTGAAAAGTAATATGGGCCGAGAATGAACAAATATGCGGATTCTATGCATGTGATCTTTTGAGATGCAATGGAATCTAAGGTTGGTATTACCTTTTGGAAAGGCGTTCAGTTTTTTTTCCAGTCTACCTCCACCAACGGATTTGGAGCCAGGTTACGTTTTCACCAGTTGTTTCAGTTATTTTTTTTTTTTAGCAGAGAGTTATGAATGGGAACAGAGTTTCATTTATATATTCAGGTGGCTTTCTAGAGATAAATGTCCTTTGGGTCAAGGTGACACAGTTTTGGTGGTTATTTTTGCATATTAATACATTATAATTGCAGTTCCTTATTGTTTACTAAATTTGACCTTTGCAGCAAGATCACAGATCTTCGGTTGTTTGACCGCTCCATATAGGCTACGTCTATATAATCGTGCATTCCTTCATAGCATTCCCTAATAATCAACTAAGTTACCAAGTTAGGCTTACACAGGTCAGGACATAGAACAAGTTAAAATTTGTGTATGATTTGCGCTCATATGAGCCAGAAAATGGCAATGCGTTCATTAATTTGCTATTGAATGGCTATGGTGGAGGTGTGCTCCTTACTAAATGGTCCATTTTTTTTATCTTTACTTTGATTTTGCTATGACGTGTCTCTTGGTAAATGAGAGGGAGTAGGGAGCACTTTTAAAGGCCTTTTTGATAATTTGCTACGCAGGATTCTTAACACAAGTACAAACTTCACCAGGGTTGATGGTGACATTTATTTCAGAACTGCATCGCTAACTGCCATGTGAACATAAGTATTTTACGCATTCATGTGGTTTCGCTGTGAGTTTGTATGGCTTTTCAAAGCTCTTAAACCATAAAAATCTCATACACAAGAAAATAGTATGTTGTATGAAGACGTTTCATGTTTCACTTAAACATGCTTCAATTAATATCTATGGGACTGTTCATACGAACAGGGGATGCAAAATTACAACTCTCGTTCTTCAGGACTAGAGAGATATGTAAGCGGGCTATATCCAGACGGAAATATTCTGTTGTTGTTATAGCTATTGCTGTTAATAACGACCCGAAATTCAAAGATTTATGTTTTTACCACTGTTATATTACTTTTCTGTTCATCTGTTCATCTTTTTTTTCTGGAATTGGGACCCAGAATAACCTTAAGGCTTCATCGTATTTTAATCAGTTATGACAGTTTGTCCTATGAATGGAGAAGGAAAGAAACAGGTCTGAAGCACTTTAAAAATTAAACTACTTTCAGAAGATAAACCAATGGTTTCATAGGTAGTAAACTACTGTTTCATAATGTATGCCTCCGGGTTATTTGACGATGTAGAAGGTTAACTTTACTGAATGCATTCACACACACAAACGTGTGCGCACGAGCGCGCCTGCGTGCGTGTGTTTGTGTATCAGGATGTGAGATAGGAAAAGGGGTAATAAATAGGGTGTTGAATGGGTAATGTTTGCAGATGATGAAGTGCTGATTTGGGATAGTGAAGAGCAACTACTGAATCTAGCAAAAGTTTCATATTGTTTGCCAGAGGAAAAAGTCTCGAGTAAATGTGAGCACGAAAAGGTTATAAGAGTAAAT
Organism: Macrobrachium rosenbergii; assembly: GCF_040412425.1. Lineage (NCBI taxonomy): Eukaryota > Metazoa > Arthropoda > Malacostraca > Decapoda > Palaemonidae > Macrobrachium > Macrobrachium rosenbergii. Next base: position 22,925,241 of record NC_089750.1, read on the forward strand.
GGAAACACGAAGATGAGGCAATGGATAATAAAAAATAGAAGTGGTTGATTCGTATGAGTATTTAAAGCTAGGTGGGATGAGAGAAAAGATGAATCACAGAATAGAAAGGGATCAGGGGTTGTGCAAAGATTAGGAAGAGATTTGAATTGTCTCTAGAAGCCAAAGTTGGAATGTATGAAGGGGTTGTTGAACTAACTCTCCTTTATGTTGAATGCCGAAGAAAAAAGTTGGAGCTGTTGAGATGAAATGTTTGTGTAGCATATGTTACGTAAGAAGAACTGATATTGCGAGAAATATGGAAATATGTAAAAGCAGTAGTCAGGCTGACATACTGTAGATAAAAGATGAATCAGGTTTCTTCTGAGACTGTTCACATAAGGGGTTCATCCGAGATACCGCAGTTAAATGTGGTAAGGAAAGTTGTCTTGGTTTTACTTTGGAGCCACATGCTGTTAGGGAAACAATATATATATATATATATATATATATATATATATATATATATATATATATATATATAGTATATATATATATATATATATTATAGTATATATATATATATATATATATATATATATATATATATATATATATATATATATATATATATATATATTTATTTTTTATTTTATAGAGAGAGAGAGAGAGAGAGAGAGAGAGAGAGAGAGAGAGAGAGAGAGAGAGAGAGAGAGAAATTTTCGTTCTTCATTGAAGAAATTAGTTTAAATAGCAGTACCTGAAGCAATGTTTTATGGACAATCATGAAAAAGTAACCTTATTTGCTTGGGAAATAGTTAAATTTCCCCTTCTGTTCCTGACATATCTTATAACAAAACTGGATGAAAAGGATATTCTAAGTTTGGATACGTTTTCAGAAATTGTTCTGGTATTATTATAAGAAATTGTGTATGGTTATACTCCATAAGTTTCATAATCTGTAGAGCATTTTGTAAGTTGCCGGGTGTGTATGGCTGCATTTGGGAATACGTTGCATATTTATTTTCTGTGAAACGCTGGTTGGGGAATACGTGCATGTGAGAGTGTGCATGTGTTTGAGAGAGAGAGAGAGAGAGAGAGAGAGAGAGAGAGAGAGAGAGAGAGAGAGAGAAAGGGCAGCCAGCGTTTGTATCATTCAAGGAAGATGGCGTCTCGTTCGAGCCATCTTGAAAAGTCATTGGACCTTTATCAGAGAGAATACCTGTTCAAAGTTATCGGAATCCCAGCTCGTACTTCCTCGGGCACTTCCAGCCATCACAAACCCAGGTCATCCTACACCAGTCTTGCTAACTCTGCTAGGTCCAGGTTGTGTTTCACATGCGTTTCCAACCCTCCCATGTCCAGGTCGTCCTCCACCGGCCTTTGCAGCCTTCCCAGGTCCAGGTCGTTCTTCAGCGGACCTTCAACCCTCCCTCGTCTCCCTCTAACCCTTGCTGGTACAGGTCGTTCTCCAGCGGCCCCTCCGACCTTCACATGTCCCAGACGACGCCGCTAAGTTCCTCCTCTGTCTAGGTTCACTGGAGAGTCCAGGCGCAGATGACATCTGATTGACGACTTTCTAAATGTTTACCAAAACTGTTGTTCCTTAGGATTGCACAGACATGTCTGATAATGATTTTTTCATTATTTATTTACTCTTGCCTGCCTATTTTTTCTTTTACCTTTGCAGCTGAGACCTTCTTTGCTGCTGTTATATGGAAATTATTATAAACCGTCTCTAAAACCATCTGTATATGTTAGAGTATACTGGATGTTTTTCATATGTGCGTCATCAAGCAACAATGAGTTATTTAGTTACATATGTGTATGTGTATGTATGTATGTACATATATATATATATATATATATATATATATATATATATATATATATATATATATATATATATATATATATATATGGTGTCCCCTTTCTGTTAGTGATTAAATTTGAGTATAACAAGCGGTAAGAGTTCCTTCAATTTTCAACCATTTCTGTTTCATTTCCTCCCCTTCGGTTGTTTAAATGCTCCAAAATAATTTTCCATTGTTCCTCTTCGTATTTATTACTTGTTGTGTCCTTTTTTTATTACACAAATGAGGACCTTTGTTCTTCCTGTTTTCTTTCTCCTTATCCTCCTTTCTTCCTTTGATCTCCTATTCTCGCATTGCATGCTTCCTTCTGCACCTCCTCCTTCAGGATTCTTTTTACTCCTGCTTCCCTAGGATTACCTCCAGGGGTGACCAACGTAACGGCTTGATGGGAAAGTGGCAGATGCAGAGGTGAGAAAGGTGAATGGCTGAAAGAGAGAGAGAGAGAAAGAGAGGGAGAAGGAGATGTAACTGTACTCTCTCTCTCTCTCTCTCTCTCTCTCTCTCTCTCTCTCTCTCTCTCTGATTTGTCTGATTGGATGTTTATTAAGTCGCCGGAGTTAGCTTTTTTATGTCTGAATTGTGGTCTGAGTTGCAAGCAGTATTAACAATTTCTTCTTCCAAAATGTAGTTTCTGAGGCCTATTGTTCTGTTTTTGTTGTTAGTGTTAACTCATACTTTGCATATAGAATTTTATATACATGATTCCTTATTATCTGAGCATAAATCAAACGAATCTTAGTTGTCTTGGGTTTCCTTTTAAGAAAGTTTTTTCTGCCTTTGAAACGTTAACTAGATCGCCTTAAATATCTGCCGATTACTTTGAAGTTTATTAATTGTTGATATTATTCATGTTCCATGCTTCTAATGATAGAACAAGTCAAAACACCGTGAACTTCCTTAGCAGGCTTCTACTGAATAGAATGCTCTTATGAGAAAGGAGAGAAAGCAGGATAGTGTAGGTACAATTCAAGTTGAATATAAGTTGAATATAATATATATATATATATATATATATATATATATATATATATATATATATATATATATATTTATATATACATTATATATATATTTCTGACTCACATCGGGATCGAATCCCGGTCTCTCAACTGAAAAGCCAGAGCGCTACCAGTTGACCTTTTATTTGAGAGCCCGGGGTTCGATCCCGACCAGAGTCAGAAATTTATATCTGTGAAACACGTGCTCATGTGTTAATCGATTAGTTCCATATGTACATAATATATATAATTATATATATATACACAGTATATATATACACATATATATATATGTATAAATATATGTATGTATGTATATGTAATATACCCACGTTCGCCGTAAGGGATGGACCACAAAAAAAAAAAAAACAAGAAAACAGTCAGGGGATAACCTGTCTGAGCAAAAACTTCCACTGCATCAGACGCGTCGTACATCTAGAATACTAAGAAGGCTCAGTAATAGTGAGTCGACCGTATTAAGGTTTTCCCTTTTAATAACCATTTCTCTGTTTGGCCACACACAACCACAATTATATATATATATATATATATATATATATATATATATATATATATATATATATATATATATATATATATATATATATATATATATATATGTGTGTGTGTGTGTGTGTGTGTGTGTGTGTGTGTGTGTGTGTGTGTATAAGTCTGTGTAAAATGGCCTTCTTTGTAGTAGTTTGTAAGATGATGATAATAACAATGGCGGTGTGGTGTTCATCATCATTGCCTCAACTGTGGTCACGCTTCAGCGCCGTGTGACGCGAAATTTCTTTGTGCTGTTTCGCCAATTATGTCTTTCCTGAGCTTTATCTTCCACAAATCTCCACTCATTTCCAGCCCCCGCCCCCACAATTCTCATCCAAATAGGTCTGAGTCTTTCAACTCTTCTGGTGCTTACAGACGCTCAGCCGACACTATTAGTACCATTCTCCTAGGGGTTGTGAGAAAGACATGTCCAGACCGTGGTCTACGCTAGAACTTTCGTAATTTCCCTAGTAGTATCAGCTCCAACTCTGTCCTACTCTTTCAACCTGAATATTCTTCTTGAAGCTGTATTCTCAAAACGAAAAATTCTTTTCCATACAGAATTGTAAATTTATACTAACGTATTTTAAAGACGTCATTTGGTAAATTTATCTGTATGCATGACAGACGTCTTTTAAACGTCCTTTCTCAACGTGTACGTAACGGTAGTGACACCTGTTGTTCATTTGCATAATTCCTTATCGGTTTATCACAATGCATCTTCTCCTTTCCTCTCCAATCGTCTTATCATACTGTGCCCTGCAGTAGCTGCCGTTAGCGCATCGTCATCTATGTTGCCTCATAAACAGCTGCTTGTGATTTATTGCAAAAGGAAATTCTTTGGTGGTGACTTTTGAAGAACCACAAACACCTGACAGGCAGCAAAAGATTTAGTTGTTGAGTAATTCTTCAAGGGCCTAGGTTGTTGTTGCTGTTGTTTTTTAAATTATTATTATTATTATTATTATTATTATTATTATTATTATTATTATTATTATTATTATTATTATTATTATTATTCTCCACACTGTTCAGGTGGGAGTATTCTCGATTGTGTCCACGGAAAATGTGGATAAGAGACCATCTGTAGACTTTTTAGTGATGCTAGTGATATTCTGATCTAATCAGGTCTGCAAGGGCTCCATGGCAACCAAAGGCCATTTGCAGTGAATGCCAGAATGACTATGATTTCGTCCTTTTTTTTTTTAATTCATGGCCGAAAGGACAGAGACCTCTCTAGCCTTCGCTAACAAACGTCTGAGGGGAAAAAACAAGAAGTGGAAAAAGGCGCCTTATTCTTTAAAAAAAAAAGTTCATCATCCGCTTAAACACCGACGTTGTATGAGTTTGCTGGCACCTTTGATCTAAATAACTAAAGAAAAGGGAGGAAGTTCAGATATTACGGACAAGAAGCAGCAAAATGTTTCGACTTCCCAACACTGAACATTTATTGAATGAATGCCTTCATAACAGAACCAAGACACTAGAATTTTTGTCAAAGATTTTTATTTCTTCAGATGAATCCCTCGGTTATTTTGTTTGGTACAGTCACATGAGTTTTGTCACAGGGACAGGAAAATGTTATGCCTGCCTAAGAATGATGTATATTTGTTAACAATTTTCTGTCATTCAGAGTTTCTCATACAGTTCTGCTACTTGAAAAGATGCCTACGTTTTCCTTGTTATGAATTCCCCCACTTGAATAATGTGTTTTGGGGCAGATGTTACATTGCAAGTCTTATTTATGATAAAATGCACTGACTCTGACGAGTGCACTTTACTGTCCTATTTTTCATTTCCATCTTTAAATCTCGCTTTCTCGATTCAGTAGTTATGTAAATGTTGCGCGTTTATTCCAGATAGCGTTTAGCAACGAAACGATAACCCACCAATACAGGTTCTTCGACTCTATCAACCGTCTTAAAACTAGAAATATATATGCTGATTGTCCAAGTTTTGTCTTACAGGTTTGTCACTGTGCTTTTACAAAATTTATATTGAAGATTTTGCTCATTTCTCTCTCTCTCTCTCTCTCTCTCTCTCTCTCTCTCTCTCTCTCTCTCTCTCTCTCTCTATCATGTTTACACTTCCATTGTATGCATGTATATATGCATGCGTATGGCTACCTGGTGTTTGCATACATTTTTCACCATACGCCTTTGTCCTTTTTTGGGAAGGATTGAGCTGCGCCAGAAGAGTACAGCCTCCGGGTTTCTCAACAAGTCTTCAGGGATGAGGTTGCTTTCCACCAAGCTCTGTTTCGTTACTGTAGCATATGGTGTTATCCATTTACAGCTAGGTGAACTGGTGGGCGGTTTGACGAGAGTGATCAACGGGCCTATAAAACGTAAGCCGGGCGCTGTGCCTTCAGCCATGGTTCCCCATAGATGTACGTGATCCTATTATGCTCGAATATCACAGAAAAATAAATATAAGTTCCGTATTAAGAACTTTCGTGTCTTTGCACAAATTGTCATGGTACAGGTTGTTCATATATATTATATATATATATATATATATATATATATATATATATATATATATATATATATATATATATATATATAAACACATACACACACACACACACACACACATATATATATATATATATATATATATATATATATATATATATATATATATATATATAGTATATATATATAGAATGCGCGTGTGTGCGTGTAATGTGTGCGCCTGAATGTGCGCGTCTGTGTATATAGTAATGTGTGTATGTGTGTTTGTTTATAATAATGTGTATGTGTGCACGTTATCTTGGTCAACAGTGAGCTCTGATATTAAATATCATCATGAATAGCACCTCACGACAAGAAGATTTCAATTCAATGTTGTCATGCATTCGTACCTAAAGATGGACCACCTGATACGTACAATTGTTACTTACATATTTTTACCCTCTCTCTCTCTCTCTCTCTCTCTCTCTCTCTCTCTCTCTCTCTCTCTCTCTCTCTCTCTCTCTCTCTATATATATATATATATATATATATATATATATATATATATATATATATATATATATATATATATATATATATATATATATGCTTATATGTCACTAAATAGCGAGTGACAATGTATTCAGCAAAGGCCACAAGAAAAATAAAAGGGGAACCAAGCGCTTTCGTGTTATTTCAACACATTTTCGAAAATGTGTTGAAATAACACGAATGCGCTTGGTACTCCTTTTATTTTTCCTGTGGCCTTGACTGAAATATATATATATATATATATATATATATATATATATATATATATATATATATATATATATATATATATATATATATATATATACATACATACATACATACATACATACATACACACACATCTAAATGCATTCATACATCCATACGCTTACATTTACTTTCTCCTTGAAATGATGCTTATACTGTAGTTAATGTTGGTGCATTTTTCAAATGGACAAGGTTGTTGCCTTAGTAATAATCACTTAAGGTCTGTTGTGTAGAAGATAAACGCTTTGAGTCATTACTCAATATTGCTACATTTTTGTCAGTGTTAAGCTCCGCAGGCCAATCAGAATATATTAGCTTTGATTTGTAACAGTTTGCCCTGCTTCGTGCACCTGTCACAGGTTTTGAGGGCTTGTGTGACTGAAAACAATTTTTTTTCAAACATAGCCGAGTTTGCATCTTTTGTGAACAATATCGCATTCTGTTACCCACTTCACCTCTCAAGTTACGTGTTCGTATGACACAAATCCCCGTTTACTTCCCACAACTGTGAGTATTATAAAATAATTTTCTTAATTTGCTTCTAAATACATGAATTGTGCACTATCGAAAAAAATTCCCATAAATAACAATATATCTTGTAGTTTACGGTGCTTGTATCACATAAAACTGTGTATATATATATTTTCTTTTTTGTAGGTTATGTTCCCAGTGTAAACGAAAAACAGGAGCAGCCAAATTTTACCACTCGATGTTTATCAAAATAACTAGGGAATACATAATCCGAAGTAATTATAAGTAAGAGACACTTATGTATATAGGTTTGTTTTCTCCTAATAAGATATGTCTGTTGACACAGTTACCATTGGTGCTTATGCTTCTTCTTTCGTTTGTGTTAGATTTACAGTTCTGAGTTTCGGTTCCCTTAACATAAACAGTAGTACAAGACATTTTCGTGCTTTATGTCTGCTGTATTCTAAATGGAAATTGAATGTGAGATTTAATTTTGAGAAAATAACGACTTTAAACATTTTTCCTATGGTCTTTTTGTTTTGTTTTGTTTTGTTTTTGCAAGGTCCTCTAAGAAATGCCTCCTGGATTAATTAGTGAACTTTAAACTTACATTTCTTATTTTGGGCTCGTAAACAATCAGTGGTGATGGCATCACACAAGACATCGATGACCTTTTAAGGTGCAACGCCAATTAGATATGTTAATCTTGCAGCCCAGCAAAATAAAGCTGTAATAATTTATTTTAATGCTGCTCTGTCGTTAATTTATTAGCTCTGCCGGTAAATGTTCTCTGGGTTTGCGGGTAACATATGAAGCTAAAAATTACAGAAAGAGCATCAAGTGCCACAGATGACATCACCTAAAGATATATTTCTCGATACAAGAAATCGATTTATGAAGCGAACCTTGCTTTTGCTCACAGTTTTAAATTTGTCTCATGCTAACATTTAGAGTTGCTTCTGAGCTTTCTCTTCTACAGCCAGTATTATATCTTTTGTAAACACCATCTGCTTCACGTTCCATTTACGACTCATTTTCTTATTCAACATCTTCGCATCGTGATCTAATGTCTTTTCTTTGTCTTACGATATCACTCTTTCCATAGTGGTATTAAACAGCCATGAATCATAAGATACACTTTTTTCATATCTGATTTTAAATCAAGTCAGCCACTCTCCCGTCTACATACTCTACAACATTTCCTTTTATCATAAAAACTTTAAATTGCTCCCATCACATTATCTTCTATACCATACACCCTCAATACCTTCCACGTTGCACCTCAATCAATTTTGTTAGTCCGTGTATGCCATGTGCAGCTATTTCTCTTAACTTTCATGCTTCTTCCATAACTGGTTCACAATAAGTACATCCACACACAGTTTTCTTTTTTAAACCATACTGTTCTTCCTCTATCAGTCCCACTGTTATCTGTCTTATTTTCTGTCAGTAGTTTAACATAGACTTGCACATCTACCTTTCCATCTTCATTTGATTTCCTATGGGACAACTTAATTTCCCTTTATTACTCGCTACCTTTCACTCTAATTTAATTACTAATTATATTAAATTAAATTAATTTAATTACTAATTCAATTAAATTAATTGCCTCTTTTTTCTGTCTGTCACTCCTCTTCACTACTTTATCCCTCCGCCATATACGTGTAAATGATCTCTGCTGTTATAAAGTCGCACTAACATCTCATTCGTTTATCCCATCTTTTTCTGTTTTTATCTCATATGCTCCTTCCACTTCAGCACCTTTTAACCAAGCCCATTTTATATATGCTGTTCTTACTTCCACCTTATCAAACTCGCTTGTCTAATTAAACGTACATCTGTTATAAATTTCTTGTCACCAAATTATAATCAGGTATATCGCCAGCCACTCTTCTTATTTCATCCGCCAACTTGTTCCTTCATCTACTCCATACTAAAACATAATCTTACAAAGTATGCTTATGCATATTGTTTCTTTTGGGAACCCGGTATATCCAAAATTCAAGCCCCTTTCCAAATACATTTCTCAAACTGTCCATTGTACCTTTCTTGACCTGAGCATTGAACGGTAGTTAGTTGCCCGTGACAGGTAGAAAAGGGCTTGAAATCAGTACTTCGTTCCAAAAGCCTTGCCTTTTGGAGCCACCCCATTTCACGGAAAAAAAATTTCATAGCCTACTTAAATATGAATACATTGTCATTATCATTTTCGTGTCCAGCGCCGTTCTACGCACAAGGCTTCGTTGAAATCCTGCCGCTTACGTACCCATTTCCCGTTCATTACTATTTCATCTCCTTATGGAAATATCGTAATATATATGTATATATATATATATATATATATATATATATATATATATATATATATATATATATATATATATATATATATATATATATATATATATATATATATATATATATATATATATATATATATATATATATATATATCACTTTACTTCAGGTTTCGAACTGTTCGTTCGTGTAAGTTTCTAATTATGTGTCATTTTTCTCAGAATTAAAAACAAATATTCTTTTCGTTACGGTTTTCCTCTCTCTCTCTCTCTCTCTCTCTCTCTCTCTCTCTCTCACACATAAAATTTAGGGAAGTTATTCCATAGGGGATTCTTCAGTTTAAGGTAACCAGCCTAAATTAAAATCTTACTGTTATAACAACACAACACCAATAATAATAATAATAATAATAATAACTAGGAAACCATTTAGAATTATCGAAGCAATTTTAAGTAACTCCGCACTTATATATCATACATTGTATATCTTGAAAAGGACAAGGGAAACTCATCTGCAAAATCCACGTGCGTTTCTGTTTATTTTCTCCTCTTTTGTGTTATAATGAGAGAGAGAATTTTACTGTTGATCAGTTGGATTTCTCCTGGCCAAAAGCAGTAAAACTTCAGCGGGTAAATTTACAAAAGATTTTCTGACAGCCCAGTTAGAGTTTTTGCTATACCCGGTTTTATTTATTTATTTATTTATTTATTTATTTATTTATTGCTTGTGTACGTGTGTGTGTGTGTGTACGTAGAAACAGGCCGCTGTAGGAACATTGGTGTCACTTCGGAACGTTTGTTTCCCAGTCATGGTTCTAATGTAATTCGAATTTCGAGGTTAAAGATCGGATGCGAATGCAATATGTGTTTATTTTTAATTATATGAATAACTCATATTAACGTTACAGTGTGACACAGAGTTCAGTGATACTTTTATCTTCACGTAGAAAAGATAAAGGAAAATGTATAGAAATCGTTTTCGTTTGTTTTTAAGCATTCCTGGCTTGGCCATTGGCACAAAATGCGAAAAGTAATTTTGAAATTAAATTAATATTCGCCCTTCTTTTGAAATGGCATTGGTACATAGGAATAGCATGGTTTATATATATAAATATATATATATATATATATATATATATATATATATATATATATATATATATATATATATATATATATATATATATGTTATGTATGTTTGTGTGTGTATGCACACTTATAATATACTTGGTAAAACTTAGCTAATTTAGGGCATAGCACATACAGTCTTAGTGATTTATATTTTTATTTTCAGGGATAAGAGACTCGTTATTGTGGGCACTTGCTGCGTCGAATGGATTAGTATATTTCTAGATACGTGAAGTTATTTTTTTCCATGCTATATTTTTTTTAGATACCCAGACATGAGTTCAGCAGTCAGTATCAGTATTTCCTTATTTCTTGGACATCGTAAATTTCGAAGACTGAACTATGGTTGTAGTAATTTTCATATTAGATACAAAGCAAAACTGATTTAAATTAGAGTAAGTGCTTTGTGTTAGTAACATTCAGTTTCGTCATCTGTTTAGTGCCTGGAGAGCTACTGATGTCCTGAGAATGTGATATGCATTAATACAAGGTTTTCAGGTTATTCTAAACCCGGTGAAAATGATTTAAACAAATTCCGTCAAGTTTTGTCGTCGTCATACATTTTGCCAGCACTCTTGAAATACAGCATAATATATTTCAGGTGTTTCTCCTCACATATTCGTTTTCTTTGACAGTGAGTCAACATAATAGAAAACGTAGGCCGGTGATTTATGTAAGCGTGAACTAATGTAATCTGTAAAAGCCTTCTTTGTTTGTATCACAGTCAGCTGTTTTTCTTAAGCTAAGAAACTGATATAACACTTACAATTTCTGAATGTACACAATTAAGTGCTGCTCGTAGGAAATCTAACTAGGTCGTGCTTGCGATATGTGAAAAAAGATATTTTGTTTACACACATGCAGAGGTGGGTGAGAGGTAGATGGTCAGATTACTCAGTTCTGGTTTATAATGTTACAGATTTTGGGTTGTCTGAATGCCTTTCGAAACTTCCTATGAACTGCTTCAGATCATATCAGGTGAATATGAAGCACATAAAACGGGAACTAATATAATGAAGTTCCAGAAGTTAAAAAGAAAATTTGATAAGCTGTTTTGTTGTATATAAGGATCGTTGGCCTTTTCTAAATGCTTTAAATATAATTTTTTGAAGTTTTTATTTTTTTACAAATTCCTACACTGAGACACGTGTCATTTCCGTAACATACTTGTTAGGGAAAGTCATAGAAGTTTTTTATCTAAGTCCTAGAAAGTTAGAATCTTCTCCTTACATTTCTGAAATTAAACATTATATTCGATCTTACCGAATTTAAAAGGCCATTGTTTGGCCCTGTTCTCATGCAAGGAAAGCATTATTAATGTCTAGTAACCTTTTTCGATTATTTTAATGTTTTTTCCTTTCGAATTAAAAACACATTTTCCTGATGTAAAAGCATTACTTTACACGTGCCGTTTCATTATGTGCAAAGAATTTTGATTTCTTGGAAATTGCTATGTTTGAATATTTGTACTGAAATTGTATACATGGAAAGAAAGGACACGATCAAAGCGTGATTTTCTGGGATCTTGGTAATCGGTATTGGCCTGAGACTAGTGGTGAGGATGGGAATGTAAATTTTTACCAAGATTCTCGGAGAGGATGTAGTATATGACGCGAGCGACATTTTTAGATTATTTTCAGAATTTACTTTGAGCAGATATTTCATTCATCTTGCTGTGTTATGTATTTTTACGGCTCTTATTGATTCAGTTTGATTATTCATTTTAAAATCTGACATCGGAGTCAACGACCTTTGACGTCACGACACCAGAGTCCCTTAAATCCAATCTATAGACCTTCTTTAAATCAATCTGTCATTCAGTCGTTCACTATTTTTTTTCATTAAATGGTGCTTACTATTTAACATACATAATCCTGTATGTGTATGTGCGTATGTTTGAACTCTTGGGCGTTAACCTGCAGAATACGTTTATGCGTTATCGACGCATTTATTGCATTTGTATCATGGATGTTGTTTTGTGATGCTTTTGTGCCACAGGAATTTGTATTAAGTAGTCAGTTTCCACTCTGTTGTTATGACCTCTTGCCTTGACACTTTTATTGGATTCATTTTGTTCGTTTACCAGGATCATCATGAATATTCAGACACAAAAAGACCTTTATGTTGTCCCAGGGGATCAAATATTTTGACGCAATATTTTGCGCGTTAGTAAATATTTGCACTAATCTTGTGTAAGAAGCCTTTAATATGCACCCTATGTGAGTAAATATTTTGACACAGTCCTGGAATTGTTATAAAATCCTTTAGGCTCCTTCCTGATCAACATGTTCTTTCTCATACGACTTTCGGGTTATTCCTCAGCAATTTCTTTTTCCTCTTTATACCACATAAAGACATTCCTTATTCATTTTTTTCCTTTCTAAAATTTACCGAAGGATCATAAGTAATTTATTCTTTTTCTTCTGTATGATATCTTTAATATAGTATCTCGAGTATTTGTTAATGGTGATGAAGTACGAACCCATAGGTATAGGTTTGTGCACACGTAATTGTGTGACCTCAAACGTAAACTTATAATGGTACAACGGATAAGCAAATCTAAGAGCCAAATGGTCATATTGGGAGAACATCGTGTGACCACATTGTATAAAGTCAGGAGACAAAAACGTACCACAAACCACAGCCGGTATACATACTCTGGAAGAAAGTAACAAACGCGTCAACCAGAAATTCCTCAGAAAGTGCATGCTTTTTAAGAATAACTATTATTCGTCCAAAAATGTATATACATCGTAATGCTTCACAAGCAAAATGTGCTAAGAAAATAGTAAAAAAAAAAAGTGTTATTTTGGTAACTCCGTATGCATAAGTTCGTTGTAAGAATTAATGATTTATATAAAAAAGGATAAAATGTCTAGATGGCTGGACAAAAGTACAAACGGGTAGTTAGGCATTTAATAAAAATTAGAAAGCTTTATGAATATCGTAATGTTTTATAATACATTTTGTGCTTATATTTTTGGCAATCTGTACTAGAAAATAAGTCTGTTGAATTTAATCATTTGGATTAGAAATGCTGACTTTGGTTTCAATTAGTGCCTCGTTATATATATATATATATATATATATATATATATATATATATATATATATATATATATATATATATATATATATAATATATATATATACACATAACACGCATACATACACTCAACACACACACACACACACACACACACACACACACACACACACACATATATATATATATATATATATATATATATATATATATATATATATATATATATATATATGTGTGTGTGTGTGTGTGTGTGTGTGTGTGTGTGTGTGTGTACACACACACAAAATTAAGCAACATAGATTAGTTCAACCTAGAATGAGGTTGACATGGTATCTGCTGGTGTCAGCATGATTCTAAGTTAGTGACATCTTATGGTTGATTGCAAAAAAATTTCCACACAACAGTTGGATGTTGAATTGGGTAATGCTTTCACACAACTTCGACTTCAGAAAAGAACTCTGACACGCTCTCACCTAACCCGTTCGATGCCTAAGCGGAAGCGCTAGGAATTATGCTAGACTTGCTTCCACTCGTCTTCCCTATTAAAGAAATGACCACCAACAACCTCTTCTATGCCAGTGGCACTGTGCTAATATCTTCCTCAGAACAATGACTCTAGCGTCTACAATGAAACCACAACGCAGTACATGTCATTGCCCCTAGGTCCACATATATTCCTTGAGAACCATCAACTGGAATTTGTGCGTGAATTTTCGTACAATGGGTCATTATCACCAATAATATGTGGGATAAAGCTGACATCAAAGAAGTGACGAAAGCTTTGCGCGATCGACAACATGATTGCAATGTAGCTAGCCTTCTGTCACCATGAAACCAAACTTGTGTTCTTGGTGGTACTACTCTGACGTGCATGACTGCTCCTTATAGGCGAACTTTGCTCTTGAGCCCCTGAGCCGACTTCGGTTGGCCAAAACGACATTCGTCAACATTCTTCAATGGAAGTTTTCGTAAAGAAAACCGCCAGGACAAAATGAAAATCATCATCAGACCATCAATGTCCAGACTGATTCACAGATTAAGGAGATATTCTCCCAGCAATAACCGACAGATCCGAACTATTTTGGACAGTAGAGCTTGGCGAGATACGAAATTGCAGGAGAGTTGGGAAAATGAGTTTTTGTATGTGTTTCTTTTTGAATGGCTGGGCACCTCAGTATTTTTTCTGGGTTCTCTCATTCAATTATTTTCAAAACATGTGAGCCATGTTCTCTGCAGGTCTTGTAACACTGAACCATTAGTGATTTTGACGAGTAGCATTGTTTTACCATTTTATAATTGCTTATTTTACGTTTTTAATTTTCATAGCAACCTGTGCTATTGTTTGTAAGTCTGCCTCCGTAGTTATTTGTAATGAAGGTCAGCTGATGTTTGTAATTACATACACACACACACACACACACACACACACACACACACATATATATATATATGTGTGTGTGTGTGTGTGTGTGTGTGTGCAATGTATGTGTGTATACGAATAATGCACAACTGATACATGAACTCACTCTTGAAGGTCAGTGTCCTATGGGACGAACGCATTGTTTTTAAGACTCTGTTCATTCTCGTCAAATGCAAGTGCCAGTAAGTGCAAAGAGGCATAAAAACAGTTCATCGAGGGAAGACCGTGAAAAGAAAAAGTTAAAGGCACTGACACTTATCACCTTGTGGATCTGCGTCTGGGTTTTTTCCTCCTGCCGAGGAATAGCGGATGAGATCAAAGGTTAAGCATAAAGGGAAGCCTTAAGGGTGTTTTCCCTTTGACTGTCTGTTCTCGCATGATCCCCAGTGGCATAACTACGCCCCCTTAACCCAGGAAATAAGAGGGTCTTCGGCGGGTGCACTCTATGGACCACTCCCTCGAAAACCCCCCTTGCTACTTCCTCCTTCCACCCCCCTCCCTTTCATTCCATCGTAGCAGCAACCTCTGTGTCTTTCATCCTATTTCTTCTCACTTTTACTCCCGTCTTCCCTCTGTAAGTTCCCTCCGTCTCCGCCAGGCCCTTTTAAATAAAGGGCAAGGGTCTTCAAACGGATATTCGCGATTTTTTTTTTTTACTTCTCATTACGTTAGTTAGAGTTGTTAAAATATGCATGATTAATGTATCAGCGTTTCTTAAAACTCATAACGAAAATCTAATGCGTCTTATGGCATCGTGACTGCCGGTACAATGATGACCTTATATTTAATAAATTTAACTTATATTTTTGACAGTTTAGCCGAACATCCAGACGCCAATACGCAAGTAATTATTGCATATAGAAAAACTGATAAAAATAAGAATAGGGAAGCAATTAATTTTATTTAGATGATTACATACTCGTATGTATCCTATTACTGCTGGATTGTTTGAGTGGAAACTTAAAATGGGAAGATAATAAATATCAAGATCTGGTATTTACAGTGGTATTGTTTATAGTTTTTTGTTATTATAATCGTTATTGTTTTATGTCCACTCAGTATTATTGTGCGTAATCTTATTCTTTTAGTTACTTTTTTAATTCGACAACTTCAAAGATAAGCTTCGCAATATGAGACAGCAGGACCTTTATGTATAAACGAAATTTCCTAAACGCCAACTAAGGTGTCACTTTAGCGCCTAGGCCAGCGCTCGCAAGAAATCGGTCTGTTGCAGTAAAAACTAATGAATGGAATGCTTTTAAATTTTGTTGTGAAGGTACCTGAGAATAACTTTCATCAGTCCATTAGTTGTTCTAGCTATTTCTCCGTGGCTATTGCTCTTCTTCCATCACTGGTGTTCTTTCTCCTTGACTAAAAATAACGTACTAACGCTCGCTTCTAAGTATTCTTCGTTGGTACTGCTGCAGAGTTGAGTGCAAAAAAAGATTCTGTTAGGCATAATAACTGTTTAGACACAGGTCTTCATAAATATTTAGAGGTAATGCTCAGGCACTTGCAACTTTATGAAGCGACAAGGATGCATTATGCATACGTTTTCTGCGTTGTGGATACGTTCCTGATTCAACCATGATAGGATGAAAGCAGCTGTGATTTGCTCGTTTTACTCTGAAGCCAACCTTTCCATAAGGGGAAATGCATTACTGTACATGTCTGGCGCGGGCCTGACGCACGTACACACACACACACACACACACACATTTATATCTATATATATGTGTATGTGCATATAATGTATATTACTAAAACATCATTTTTAGCAATCGAATTGTTTCGTCCATCAGCGTCAGCTTAATATAAAATAGTATTCTCTTCTGGACACGGATGTTTCTAGATCCTTGCTCCATATGTTTGAATAATACCCATATCATAATAATAATAATAATAATAATAATAATAATAATAATAATAATAATAATAATAATCTAAAGTGTTGTTCAAATGTTATACATTGATCTTTGGCTCATGGTAGAGTCAGGAAGTTTATTTTTTCTTAATAAATTGCTTTGGAATGTGACCACAGTCATGCCTTCTCTCGGCTTCCATGCCACTACGGTCGCCTCAAGCTCCTCCCCACGCACGCACACACAAAACACACATCAATGGTGTCGTCGTTGGTGAGCAAGCGTTGTACACTTATGGAAGACATTTTCACTCATTCCAAAAAGAACAGCTGTATACTCGATGTGATATCCATGTACCATAGCCTCACGAGGAGTTCCCTACATAAGAGGATATTACCCTCAGTGTCCAGTTTGTATGTCTTTTACTTACCCATCTTTTCTTTTCCATTTTTTAATCATACGCCCACTCAAAATAAACCGTGGTTGTTATTAAACCTTCCGGACGTGTATTCAGATCTTCAGTTTAATTTAAATGACTCCATGTTATCCACATAAAAACGACCTACCAAAATTTGAGAAATCACTAAAGAGAATAAATCTACTGTTCCACCTGGTGATTATCTTTGTAGGAGATTCCGACCAAAGGCTTCAGTGTTGTCTTATACGAGTTCTGAGGGTTATTACTGTCGTTATGTTGCATATAGGATCAGAAGGTTTGTTAGTTTTCATGGTTATATATCTTCATTTTTACAAAATAAGTATGTAGAAACAATGATAAAGATTAACTGGAAGGCTTTAAATTCGTGTGTAATATCATTATAGGGTTACATGTCTATATTACATTTTGCTCAACGTTCCACTTCCGGGAGGATCGAAAATGAGTGCAAACTACTTCCAAAATTGAATGAGAAAATTTGGTGTTCAGGCACGTTCTCCGGAGTTCAAATGCCGAGTAAGGTAGACGAAATAATGACGTTTCAGCTGAGAGTGCAAGTTTCCTCGTCATCGGACAACGCTGCCTTAGATAACGAGAGCAGGAAGTCACTCGATGACAAGAAAAAGAATGCGAAGTGTTAACTAGAGAATAGTCAGTAGGAGGGTGGGACTTGGGGAGTTGTGGAGGAGTAACATCTTCATGGTTGGAGGAAGGGGGAGAGTTCGTAGAGGTTCTGCTCCCTTCCTCAGTTAAGTTAGGGGTAGAAGTAGGGGTGAATGGAAAGAGAGGTGGAAAAAGAGGAAGGGGAGGGGGAAGAAGGATAAGGAGTGAAAGGGAGGAAGGGGAGCAAAGAAATGACTCCGAGGGTAATGACTGCTGGCTGGCTGCTGGCTTACTGTGCTATGAAATGGGCGATATGCTTAGTCACCAAAGAACGCTTGCTTGCTGGATTCGCTGTTAAAGTGCACACAAATGATGTTCAGGTAATATTACGCGGTTTCGGGTTAAAGTAGATAAAATCGTATTAGAGTAGTAAGGATTCTCGGTTAAAGCAGACTTTTTCTAGAGTAATAAGAAGAGAAGGGAATGGGACTACTAGCAAGGCTCTGCATCGACGCATTCGAATTAATTCTTACTTAGTGACAGATCTTTTTCATGAATTTTGGAAGAGAAAGGGATTTAGTAATATTGAGAATAATGATAATGAAATGTTGAGTTCAATAGTGTCGTAGCGAAGTAAACAGAATTATCAAATAAATAAAGTACTAACTGGATAAGAAAGGATTTGCATATACTGCATTTACATTATGTACTGATACTTTCTTTTTGGCTTTAAAATTACCTTCAACCAAGTCAGCAAACGTAAGTAAATTCCTAGTTAGAAGTTTCATCTTGGACCAGAAGCTTGTCGACCATAGCCAGAAGGTACAAGCGTGATGCGCAATTAAGTTTGGTGTGCATTAAAGTGCATTGTCCCCGTAATGTCTGTTGGGTGCACATATAATATCTCATTAATGACAGTCATTGTAACAATTGCCGTACAAATAGCGCCTTTGAATTCGTTCCGACTGGTTGTGAAACCCCGGTGTTGCAATGGACTTCGCCTCTGTCTGTCGCGCTCTCGTTTGTTGGGGTCGCTTTTGTAGTCTCGCCTTTTCTGTGACTAGCACATATTCTGCATTCCATTCCAGGCAGGTTTTTCTGTTGTTGTATTTGAATAGGTATTACACTTTATTACGTATATTTTACACTTTATCATTAAATACATTTTACACTTTATTGTATATGTTTTAAGAGGTGACTTTACCCAGATGAAATTTGCGTAAATTATAAGAAAACTATGGAATTCTGAATTCCAGTGGAGTTCCGAATTACTGACTTGTTTAGTTCAAGTCAAAACTGAAAAAAGGAATACTGTAATGGTTGCAAGTTTTCTTTCAAAGTCTTTTTCCCGTATGCAACATGCAGTTAATAAGAGCTTCATGGTTCAAACTCTCATATTTGTACACTGAAGTGAATCATTTACATCGAAATGGCATTAAAATTTAGTATAAATAATTAGTACAAATTTTAAGAAACTGTAGTTGCGCAAGGTCTTGTAACTAGAAATTTTTACTAGCAGGCAAAAGGAAAGTAGTTCCCATAAGAACACATAACCCAAAATTATTTAGTTATAGATTAAGTTGTGTCATCGCTGTAATACTTGTACGTGGAAGGGCAGTTTTACCAAAAAGCACAATCATGTCCGCCTCCAGTCCAAATGTCAAACAGTGCTGGAGTATGAACCAGGGCCAAGCTCTGAAGATATTTAACTGAAAAGAACATCTTCAGGAGAAATGTCTTCCTTTTGTTGCAGTGGGAATGTTGAGTTTAGCACCAATAAGGATCCACTAGATACTGTAATCGAACTTTTGATTGCTGTCATACAGCTCTTTAATGGGGATATTTTCAGCACATTTTCTGTTTCATCAGGATTATTGATCAGTTTGTCAGCA
>NC_089750.1:22950052-22957552 GCF_040412425.1 Macrobrachium rosenbergii
ATAATCTTATATGTATGGTATACCAGCAGTCTACATGTCATAAAAAGAAATAGGCGCACCTGCAACTCGTGGTATCGAAGATTACACCGGTCTCACGTTAGGTGCCAGACATACGATGTTGAAAAGCTACGGTAAAATCGTTCCTGTTAACTTTTTTTTTTTACATATTACAGCCTAATCTCATCCGCGCATTATACTGAAAGCGTATGATTGTCCTTTCATCTCGTATTTTCGTGTAATTTGTTGTTCAATGCGATTCAAAAAGTACTAACTCCGCGCCGTACGAGTTTGGGTAGACGTAATATCGGCAACGACCGCTCAAACCATAATATCTTGGTGTCTGTGGATGTTGGGTAATACCGTTGAATTTGAAAATGTGTTTCCCTTAGTGAATTACAATATGCTTTGCTATGCTTTTGTACTTAGTGTAAAGTTAATAGAAATCGGTGTCTGTTATTGCACGTAGATGTTTTATAATTGGTGAAAATGGTGAGTGATAAGCCAAAAAAAGTCTTGGGATTTTTGAAGTCGAAGGCCAAGAAGCGTGAGCGGGACAGCTCTAAAACCAGGTAAAGAAGGATTATTTTCTGTTTAATCTTCAGTTTTCTTCTTTTAAACTTAGAATTTTGATTGTGAAATATCAGTTAGAGTTTCCTTATATTTAGTTTTGAAGTTATTCTAACGATAGGCCAACCTCAAAGCATGAACGGTTCGATTTTATTTCTCGATTAAAATCCCGCCTTGCACAATTGAGGTCTCAGTTCAACAGGTCATCCAAAGATCACCATTTTTGGCTGCATTAAATTTTCGCGATTGTTAATTACTGTACTTAATCTGGTGTATATACACGTAATGTGTTGCATATTTAGTCCGTTTAGAAATTATTTTTTATGATAATGGCTTAACTTCTGAGGGTGGGGAGAACCGTAAAGATTATCACATATTATTCTTAGACTTCTTTATGATAGGGGTTTTGGTTAATTAGCCCAAATGGCTAACATGTACTGGGAATCGATCAAGCTTCTTGGGCATCAGTAGTGATTGAATTATTTAATTTATGGCTACTTTGTATCTTGACATTTATAGCATACCCATAGCCTGAACGACTTATTAGACTATATGCATTTAATTTTGTCCATCCGGTAGACTTTGTGCTTCACCTTTTGCTCATATAGTTTTTTTTTTATATCAAGTAGGCCTAATGCATTTTCTGGGGAACGTGGGATAAGGTTAGTCACCGTAGCCTAATACCAACGAACTCATAATGCTGGGAGAGATCTGACTGGCTAGACAATTGGCGAAATAAGATACTGGTTTTAAAATAGGCCTAAATCTCTTTCAGAGTTCATTATATTTATGTATCGTAAATAGTCTTAGCTGAGGTGCCTACCCGTGTGTTATATTTGATTCGGAAGATGTTAATGCATATCAGACGTAGCGTTAGTGATAAAACCCAGTGCGAAGTTGTTTGCCCGTGTTATTTTAATGTTTTGTATAATGGAAAAGTGTCTATGCGGTGTTTGTTTAGACAAATTTGCCGTATCCTATGGTACCGTAGTCTTACAAACCGACCCACTAGGACCTCAAGTTTTTTTTTTCTGAATTTCAAAAGATAATCGCTACTAAGAAAGGACCTATTTGGGCGTGAATAGGAGCCGAGTGTTTTCTCATATTCATTTGCTTCACACCGATAGGTGTTCAGGTAACCACTAATATTTGCTCGTATCTTTTTTGGCAATGCTGGCCTTCACCATAGCCTCTCCAACGTAGAATTTGCGTTTCTTTTGTTCTAACTTACACGTCGGTAGAATGCAATTTGGTTTCATGTATGAAAAACATGTCGTGACCTAGCTTTTGAGGAGAGCAGCCAATGTCTTTTGTTTTTATATCTCCATAAGCTTTAGAATCCATCTCTACTTCCGTGCAGCAGAAGTAAAATCCCAAAAACACTGTTGTTGTGTGTACGCTTCACGCCCCAAGGCCTCATTGGGGATCAAATTGAATATATTTAGTACTTGATAATATTTATCTTAAAGCTTGTATTCATGCATTTGTATCAGTTACATAATTTTTTTTTTATTTGGGTTAGATGAGGCCCGCTCATTCCCCCGCCCCACTTGGAAGATGCAAGTATGTTTAGACTTACAGTAGATGTGGCTTCTGGTCAGCGTAGGTTGCACGTTGACGAGCCGTATGCTTGGCGTTGCTCAAGTAATCAGTATTTTAAACCTTAGGCCATGCCAGAACCTCTTCTTTGGCGTAAATTTATCGTTATTTGATTATCTCGTATCCCTCGCATCATTGCATTTTTTCGCGTACAGACATTCCGTAATATGGAAGCTTACTGTATAGTCTAGTTCAGCAAGACTCAGTAGCCTACACAACACGAATAACGTCGACACTGAATGTTGTTTAGTAGATTAGTTCAGTTTTACCTGGGGCACTGTGCTCCCCTTTTTCTTTCCGGTTCTCTGCGTAGGGACAACATTTTCCGAAATTTCCTGTAGGACCAGTAACGACAGGAATACCTACAGTGAAAGCAGGTTATACAGTCAGATAGCCTACATGAAGCACGAACATTTGGTTATGAAGTGATGTCCCGTCTGTTATTGAAGGCAAATCCTTCACCACCGAAAGGGATTTTCCAAACTCCCAATTCATTACCCCTGCTAAGCCTTAAAATATGACATTACCAGTGACTACGTAGAACTCGATGTTGCACGATGAATATCTTGGTCGTTGGTTTGGAATACACCTCTTTATCTGGCCTGTATGTGTTTAAAGGCTCGTAGTTCTAACTGCTTTATTTTTCATCTCTCCTAGTTTATTTTTAGAGGTTTACATTTCGAGCTCATGGTTGGAAGTAGATTTTTCCTGTTAATTTTAATATCAGCGTCTTTGATAATTTATTGGTTATGTCAGTTTTTTGTACATTTTATTTCTTTATTTTTGGGGGGATCTGGGTGTTGGGTGGGGGTCGAATTAATGAATAATACAGGAGCTGTGTTCTTGATGTTTCATTTTGGGTTCCACCAGTCCTTATTCATAGCCTCTCATACGTGTAGTTTCAAGTTATGATGTCTTTAGTTGCCCGAGAACTCAAACATTTCAGTCACATATCATATCTGGTTCGCCTTTAATGTCAGAATAATAGTGTATGCACACTTCTGAAGGTTATACACCCTAAAATTAGACCTTTGGATTTATAATGCCAAGTCCTATTACAAGTACCTGTAATATGGCAACTTCTTTGATGTTTTTGATAATCGCAGTAGTCAGTCAAGTATATTGAGAATGTCAGGATAAATAAAGACGCTTAGAAATAATGGTTCAGACACCCGCTGTTTATTTTGGACCTTATGTTGCCGAATTATATACGTCGTTTCCAGGGGAATTATCAAGAAATTATGCGAATCCAGATGTCGACTCTAAAATAATCGTTTTGGTAGCGGTGATAATAATGATAGGAAGTTAGCTGGCTTGTAATTTCGAAGCAGATTTATAGCCAAAATATTGTATATGGATTCTGTGGAAACACCCACATGAACGCACACACACATACACATATATATACTGTATATGTGTGTGTGTGTTCGTGTGGGTGTTTGCACAGAATATATATACAATATTTTGGCTATAAATGTGTTTCGAATTTACAGACCAGGTAACCTCCTATCATTGTTATCACCGCTACCAAAACGATTATTTTAGAGTCGACATCTATATATATATTTCGGTAACATAAGGTCCAAAATAAACAGCGGGTACCTGAACCATTATTTAAAAGTTATCCTGACATTCTTATATATATATATATATATATATATATATATTATATATATATATATATATATATATATATATATATATATATATATATATATATATATATATATATATATATATATATGTATGTGTGTGTGTGTGTGTGCGGTCGCATGCGCTTATGTATGATAAATATGTTCACATATACAGCTTTTATCTCTAGACATGTGAATTAATTGTCACGGTATTCATAGCCTAAACAGGTGACTGCATTCATGCATAAGGTACACCAGTATACGTTTTTTACTATTTTTCAAAAGTTTGTTAACCTATGAGTATTTCAGTTCTAAAGCTGAAAAGAATTATAGAAAACTTCATTACACTTACTTAGCAAGTTGATGAGTAGATTTTTCTTGTGCTGTTAAAGTTACTGACGTCATACTAATTAAATCCTGCTAATTAACATATCCTTGAGTGTTGTGTGATAGGTAACAGACGTAATTTTTAACATACTGCAAGATGTTCTTTGCTCGTTGTGGGAGATAGGGCTTTATTATTACTGCTGTGATTACGTGAATTATACCTTGTAATTATAATTATATTTTGGTTTTATTGATCGTCAAGTCGATATACTGTATCTCCTGTGAGTTAATCAGACCAGTCATCAGTATAATTGATTTTAGTTCGTTTTCAGCCGGTGTATGAAATTTAGTTGATTTCTTTTGGTTATATCTAATTTAGATTTTTTTCATTTGTAAGAACATCTCCAACTGAGATACAAGGACAGGACAGCCCGTTTTAAAATGTATGTTGAAAATGAAAAAAAGAAGAAAGGTGTAATTAGAGAGATGAAAGTGATAATTTCCCAGGTGAGAAATGATCGGTTATCGACCTGGCAAGCCCAGTGGTTTTTAAAGACTATGAATATTCATCAAATACGACTTGCAGATGATTATTGCCGAGAGAGAGAGAGAGAGAGAGAGAGAGAGAGAGAGAGAGGAGTTCACCAAAGCGATGAGCACGACATACAAACGAGGTATGATGAGAATCTTCGAAGACTAATAGCAACGCCTTGCAAACAGAGAGAGAGAGAGAGAGAGAGAGAGAGAGAGAGAGAGAGAGAGAGAGAGAGAGAAGCCCAGGAAGTGCTTGGGAGGAAGGAGACTAGGGGAGGGGGACGACTGTCAAAGGACACATTCTACTTAAAACATAGTCGACCTCTTTGCCGAGTTGTCGACGGTTCGAAAGATAAAAGCTAGCAGGTCTTGAGTTTCTTTATGGCGTGTAGCTCTGGTTCTCATATGCGGTGGATGTTTGGTCTTAAAGTTTTAAGTGTTTGGTTTAATTTTTAATTTGATTTGTTTAGTTTGGAAGAAATGAAAAACTAAGGAACAACTTTTCTCTCAGTGCTTTTCCTACGTTTAGGAATGTCGCTCTCTTACACACTTACACACACATAGGCTATGTATATATATAGATTTATATAAACATATGTGTGTATGTATGTACTGAGAATGAATGGAAGGCTGTGCCTCTCCTGTTTGTATTCCTCTTAGAAGACTGATGGTTTATATTTTAAGTTCTTTAGAAATTATAAAATTAACTGTGTGCGTATATTTCTTTAACCTCACTTCACATATCCGTCCTTTGTTCCATTGTTTATCGTTGATTTTATCGTTCTTTACATCTATGTGTCATTTAGGCTTAGCCAAAACTTCTGCAGATATCAGCTTGTTTTTGTTAACGTTTTGATATAATCTTTACCAATATACATTTGTAAAGTCATTACCATAATACCATTTGATATACATTCGTTAATGTTTTTTTCGCAAGATTTGACATATTGTACCCGAAATGAATTTTATTATGTATCATTATTACTTTGTCGAACCCGATATTCCGTATTTTTACAAGCAGAAAACACACACACACACACACACACACACACACACACACACACACACACACACACATATATATATATATATATATATATATATATATATATATATATATATATATATATATATATATATATATTTATATTATATTATATGGGTGTGCGGAGCATCATAGCGTTATGGGGTAGTGGGTAGTATTCTTCCTACTTTAAATTTAAAGAAAATTCATCTATCTTTGCTTTTGTCGATCCATTTCGACCGCGAACCTTCCACGAATACCGCTTCCCTGTGGAATGTGTATAGTGACTCACTGCTGTTCCACCTCTGTTCGGTCGTCCTCAGCTCTCCATTCCCCTCCCCTCGCCTTCCCCCATCCTGTAACACAAACATCTGCCCCTAACAGTTCCCATACATTTGGGGATGATGAGGGAGGCCTGGTTGTAACGCTCGTCTGTAGTCATACCCTGAATTGAGAGTGCTTTGTTTTAGGTTTGCTCACAGTCTCAATGAATAAATTACGGTAGAATTGGGCTTTGTATTAGAGCAAAGATAAATTATAATAATATCGACATACTTGTAATTTTTATTAAAAAGAGATGCCTGCTTCTCCCTTTGTCTCGCTACAATAGGGTCCTGTAATCTGTAGGTTGTGATTAGTCACTGTTTCACTGTTGAGTGGAAGAAATTGCATGACGCAATGCGGCCATAATCTCGCCTTCTTGCTAATCATGTTTATAATTCTCTCTCGCTTTTGAAATAAATGTTACCGTGAGCGAATTGAAGCGCAAAGGAAATCAATCTGAACTCGGAGGCAAGGGTCAAGATTATGTCATGATATTGACACCATGGTTGGGAAATGTTTCATGACACATTCGAATTTTCTTAATATATGATTATTGTAAATTTGGTTTTCTTTTTTTCTAAAATGCGGATGTTATTTGTAATCATATGGGATATGATGCTGTAAGGTAAGGTGCTCCTGGAGTAGCCTTCAAATACAGATGGGGAATGAGACATGTAATTTTTGCAGCTTTATTAAATTTTTATTCGAAGAAATTGATCGCTTTCAATTCATTACCATTCTGTTTGGATCTTACTTTCAACATGAATTTTAAAATTTTGTAGTTTTAATGTATCATATGCAGCCAGTTGATTTCGTATTAACCCCATTTTGTCACGTTATCTTTAATTAGCTGACAGCCTCGGGTTGTTATATGTGTTTTAAGTTGAGTTTGCCAAGAAGAAAAATTATTGTATTGGGAACATCACTTTTATCAAGGTGAGAGGAACCTAGCATTTACCTTAATCATGCATGTTGTCTGATTTTTTATGCAAACGTAATGGGTTTATTTCTTTTAACGGTGACAGAATAATTCTCAAATTTCGGTGGCACCTGTTTAATTAATTAAGTAATTTCAAATGATCTTCGCTCTTCACTAGGAGTTAACAAAACATGTTTTATTAATGTTGTTTTACCTTTCTAAAGGAGAGCCGACTGCCGTCTGAATTAGCTTTAACGGTGCAGTTTTTCATGTGCTACCTAAATAAATTTATAAAAAAGTTAAGCGTTCCATTAATATGCTGATGAAAAAAATCTTTGCAACGCAGTGCTTTTATGGAATGGATTAACTTTATCACTACCGTGCTTCTCTTTAATTTATTTTTCATTCCTTCAAGCCACATTGTATTGCCTCACGAGATTTCCACTGCTTTGCGAGAAGTATGATAGTCATACGAGAACTGAAAAGAGTATTTGGTAAAGTTACAAGTATCTTATTTGACAGATTTTTTTTCCCATAAAAACATCATGAAATGCGCTAAATTTGTTTTCTAG
>NC_089750.1:22962552-22985052 GCF_040412425.1 Macrobrachium rosenbergii
TACATTTAATGTATTGTGCATGTGCATTTTTTTTTAGTTGATAGGTAAGATGGTTGAAAGGAGAATGAGGGCAGTCGATTCATATTCATCAAATTACACGGTCATAAGATATTAAGACGTTCTGTTTTTCCCCCTTTCGTATGTGTGTATAGATATTACTATTAAAAAGGTACCGTTATTTGAGGGGAGCTCTCTTTTCTCTCTTCAGCCGGATAACTTGATGGAAAGTTTTCCTTAAGTAGTGTGCGCGAGTCCGACGATTGAGATACGTTATATTCTACTTGTAAAACCTGCCATACCTGATTTAGATAGTTCTACAGTATTTCTTCGTGTAGATTATGTTTATTAAGATCTTAGTCTAATACTTTTGCATTTGTTATTCATGTGAATTCTACAGAGTTCCTTATTATTATGATAACTATTGAAATATTTTTATGGAAGCTTTACAAAAATGTTAACTTTTACGTGACCATATATCTTCATCCTGAGCCTAAATTTACCGTGCAAATTTATTGCGATTTGGACTTGCGAATCAGCATTTCTTTTTTGCCAGAAAACATCTAAGATTGTATAGAAAAGTCTCGCTCATATACTGTTTAACAGTAGCTGAAATTAGTTTCACGTCACCTGAATTATGTTTAGGTGGAGTGTGTTCAATTTAATGGTTGGTGACCGCCAAATTTATGGGTGCAATTCATTTAACGAGACTAATTCAGTGTGACAAGCAGGTGTCAGTGTCACGAGACAAATGATTCAGAGTTATTTACATTGCGTTGAGGGTGTCGGTTATTTCTTTTTATTCCCTATTTAGTGTTACCTCTTACAATTTATTTCTTATTTTTGCAGCTGTTTTTGTTCGGGTGAAAACATATTTTTGTTATTTCGTAAAGAAAACGGAATTAATGGAAGTTACCTTGGTGTTCATTAGTTTTAGGCCCTCTTCATATTTTACTGGTTGAACACTCATTCATAGGGATTATGAATGTAAGTCCTCTTCAGACAAAAGCTGGGAATCGTTTAGTCTCCTGTGATTTTGGCAGATATAAATGGATGTATTTCATACCTTGTTTTTTCTGACTGTTGTGATTTTGGCAGCTAAAAATGGCTATAGCTTATACCTTATTTTTTTCTGACGTGATTTTGGCAGATATAAATGACTATAGCTTGTACCCTTGTTTTTTTACTGACGTGATTTTGGCAGATATAAATGACTATAGCTTGTACCTTATTTTTCCGGCGTATTTTACATTTTTGTATTGTAAGTATTGATTTTTATTATATCTCCATTTTTTTTATGTAAACTTTCCCAATCTGTTTATATTTAATTTTCATCCCCGGTTTTGTCTTTCCATATCTCTTTTAATACTTGACAAGGTAATTTTTTTCTTACCATTTTTATTCTGCTTTGTGTTTGTTTATATAACCTGTATGCACTTTAGCTTTATTACACTGTATGAATCAAAAACAATTGTGTAAAAAAAAGAAAGCACCCGTCAGGTTGTTATGGGCAAGCTGGGTGTTAGGACTGCATTCCTGGTAATTTGAGTCAGTACTTAAAAATAGTCGTCAGTATTTTGTGCAGTATTCGACAAGTGTGAGTGCATTACTTTTGAGTTGTGATTAGCTTTTAGTGTTATAACTGAGATTTCTTTTTCAGCATCATTTTAAGTCTGCAAGTAGATGTGGATCAGAATCATGTTTGGGCATAGGGTTAAATAAATAAATAAATGTTTAGGTGTTTAGTATACGAATGATGAATATGATATACACAACTTTGCTGAAGTATTTCCACCTGTAGATTAGATAGAATTCCTATATATTATAATATATAGGAAATGTTTATGTAATGAAATATTTATAGTCGTTCAGTAATTAGTCGTGCTGTCGTTAGTGATGACAAGTATGAAAAGTTACGGCCTAATAATAAAGAATGTACATATATGCATGTGTGTTTGTGTTTGCATGTGCTAATATGAGCTCATGGTTTTATAGAAATAAACATTAACAGTGCACACCTATAATTATCATAAAATATTGTACACGATTATTTTTGATACGTGCAATATAATAAGCTGTGCGATACATAATACATTTTCTGACAGCAGAGGGCCTCGGTAAAACAACCCCCTTGTCTTTCCTGTGCTTTATCCTCCACAAATCTCCACGCATCTCCAGCTTTCCCTCTAATAGCTCTTATCCAGGAAAGTCTTGGTCTTCCAACTCTTCAGGTGCCCAGAGGAGCCCAACTGATACTACCACATGCTACTCTCCCTTAGGTAGTCCCAGCTATTTCCTTCTTTCAGGCGTATCTCATCCGTGATTTCCCCTGTGGCATCATTCGTAGCTCTATCCTGCTATCTAATAGCTGAATATTATTTTAAACCTTCATTCTCAAACCGACCAAATCTTTGAGATATAGGCTAGTTTCATTGTAATACGTGATTCATCCTCATAGCCATACAGATCGCACTAGACTTATGTATAGTCTTACTTTGTCATGCAGTTTAATTATATTTGATTTCTGGCTCTTATTCATTCTGCCCATGGTTTGATTTACCTTTCTTAGTAATTTACGCCATTCCAACTCAAGAGAACCTGTACTGGGTATCATCGTTCCTAAATAGGCTATTTGAAAGACTGTCTCATTAACCATTTCTTCATCCAACGTCACTTCATCATTTCGTGCATATTGTGTCCTCATTACCTCTGTTTTTTTATATGTATATTTATTGTGGGTCCCATCGCTCTAGATATATGACTCACTCTATTAAGCAAAATTTGTAAATACTGTGGTATTTGCTGATTTAAACCGAATCATCAGCATATTTTAAGTTTATGATGTGCAAACAGCAAAGTTGAAATATCATTCCTTTGTAGTACCCAGCTGCTGACTGCAAAATCACTTGATAACACTACATCAGCGTTGCCTCTGGCTCTACTTTGTTCTTGCATCTTCTTAGCTGGCTTTACATCTTGAATGGGAATGTCATGGTGACGCAAGACTATCCATGATATCAGTAAAAACCATAAGAAGGTTTTTGAATTCCGTGCACTACTGCACAGTAGGTCTCAGCACAAATATTTGATCGGTACTGGATTCATTATAAATATTTTTCTGCAAATACTTATATTTTGTATAGTCACGAAATCATTGAGAACAGGCAAGATTCATATGCCGTTCGAGTTTGCTGTTTCATTGTAAGAACTAGTCTTCCTTCCCTTTTTATATCGATTTAACATCTGTTCTTAAGTGTTATTTTCCATTGTCTCAGTTAGTCTAGGAGGCCAACGTAGTAGTTCTGTGTATCGTCCTTCAGTACACTATCCCCGGAAAACACCTCGGTTCGTGGCTCATTTTCCTTCCCCTACCCACATTCCGTGCTTGCTATCGGACATAACTGAGCCATGATTCGCCCTCTTCCGCAGGTCCCAAACACATTAAACCTCATCAACGCGTTGCTCGTTTTATTACAATGGCCACCCTGCTCGGCTTTGATCGAGCGATGTTTTTTTCATATATGTGGTTTATTTACTATTATTGTTTTATTCAGATTAAATTTAGATGTATGAATTATTGGGGGCGGGGGGAAGTTTTTAGTGATTAGCCTGATAGTTTTTTTTTTCTTTGGCTGGGCAGTCGATAAGTGCTCACTACGGCTTGTGCTGTCATAAGGAAAGTTTTACCTAAGTCAACCGTCAACATTTGCTAAAGATTACAATTGTAGGTCTACTCATGCTTTGTATGCACCATAGCTGTTTTGAGGTTATTCATCTGTATATTTTTTCTCTCTCTGTTTGCTTTGTTTATGTCCACATTTCTTTGGTGGCTTGAAGCGAGAAGTATAAGGAAATTAGTTCATTGTGTACATCCCCATCTGTAAGGATATATTCTTGTTCAAATATGAGGTTTTTGGTGTTTTCATGTTTTTTGAACGTTTTCTGTATTTATTTTTGATGGAAATCTGTAGGCCTAGTATGCTGCGTTACGGGTGAAGAGGAAAGGTGGGAGTACAACAAACAAAGCGATTTAGGAACAAAATAAAGCCTAGAATCATATGAAACATCAACGAAACTATCAGATAAAATTTTACCCTGGCAGAAACACCTTTGTGTTAAGAAATATTTCCCAACGTTTAGCTTCAAGACTTATAACACTCTTGGCTTCATTGCATTTTCTCTCTCTCTCTCTCTCTCTCTCTCTCTCTCTCTCTCTCTATATATATATATATATATATATATATATAAGTGTGTATGTGTTTGTGTGTGTGTGTGTGTGTGTGTGTATTTCGTGAACTGCGTCAGTTCATTACGTGTGTTTTACAGTGGAATGGAAAAATTATGTAAATAATTGTTAAAAGAATTCAGATATTTTCAGCATGTTCGAAGTTGTTGCTCGTCAATGGGGAGTTTGTCGCTCTACAGCTTTTAGACTAACGTTGCACATATAGATAATTCCCTTCTTCTAAACTGTTAAATGGTTGAATTCGTGCAGCATACTGAAGCATCATTTTCAAAACATGGAATGACATGGCTTTTACTACCTAGTTGTTTAAATTTTCAGATTTTATATCTTATTCCATCACGGCTCTTAATTTATTCATATGGTCTTAATTGAGAGTAGTTTTCTCCTGCTTTTGCTGACTGTTGGTTGCTTGCTTTTCATGCAAGCATCGAGTAAATTTTATTTTATTTCCTTTTTGTTAAGATTCTTGTAAAGAATGTTAACATCCCGTACAGTGTTTTCTTGATAATCAGTAACGAGCTAGGTATTGCCAGTCCTGAAGAGATGAGAATATCTATGTTACAAGTTATATTGAGATAAGCCGTACGTACTCTTTTCATTAAATACTGGTATGATGCAGCTTTTACAGTTTGATTGTTTTATAGCCTGTTTGGTGTCAAAACATTGTGGAGCTGTGTCAAAGTTCGGGTTATATATTTTTGAAGAAAGTGTGTGTGTGTATAGGCAGGTGTTAAGATATATATTCTATTTCATTCATAGACATCATATATTAATTTGATTAAATAGTAGCGTATCAATTTCCTATTGATTATTTTCTTCTGAGTGTTGACTTTTTAAGAAATTCAATCTGCGGTCAGTCAGTGGTCAGGAAAACGACGACTTCCTTGAAGTTCTGGAGGAAGAAGTCTTCAAATTATCCCCAAGGTCCCCCTTTCCCTCTTCCCCCCCTCCTGGTGGATTTTGGTATTTTTTTGCGCCAATTTAGAGGATCATTTAATTTACGGTGGACGATTCCTTTTGATTGGGAGTCGTTTTGGCTTTTTTTTTTTTTACCATGAAAATTGCTCACTGTCTTCACTTCGACAAAGATATAGTTTGCGGTGTAATTCCTTTGATATGAGAAAATGTCAGGGTATTTTATGTCCTGGGTTTTGTGATCTCATGTTTTATGGTTTTTTTTTCTTTGCCAGAATTAGAAAAAACTGCATTGGCAGAACTATATTGTTGGTAGTGTTGTTTTTGTTCATTTATTTCTTAATTTTTACAAAAAAAAATGACGTGAATTTTATATGCCTTAAATGAGAATTTTATTCTAAATTATTTATTTGTATCTGTTTGAGTTTTGGGTTATTTGTTATATCCGTAAACAAAATGTGAACAGTGAATATCGTTCTTGCTGAAGCTTGAAATACCGGTAGTACCTCAAAGGAAAATATCTCCCCAAGTATAAAACTCCCCGAAAGGAAAATAAAGTCGTCAAGTTAAGTATTTTCATGAAAACTTATGTGCATATAGCTTTATTAATAGAAAAACAATTCATGACACAGTTTCTTGACAAAAATTAATAGTAATGAAAGCAAAATGCTTGAATATTTACCGGCATGCATATTTAAGAACTTTCTTTTAGACAGTCTGTGAAAAGACGATTTTCCACTTCAGCTGCTATTATCCTAACACGAACAGTTGCTCTCTTGTATTCCTTTCTCTGCTTCAACGAGGAAGACCAGCTGAGGTATTATGAACGTCTTGCAGACTGTGTTTCCCTGGGAATATAAGAAAATCTAGATTTCGTTTGTAAATTGCAAACTGCTAAGGGATTCAGAGCCAGTGAAACCCGGTTTTCGGCAACACCTTTTTATCAAAGCATCGGATAAAGGTGAAAGTCGGCAAGTGTATATTTCATAACCCTACCTAATTTTTGCAAGTATTATTTATTACCTAAGTTCGATAGTTTTGATATTTATAGAGTAAAATGAAGTCGCCGATGCCAGAACCGAGACACTCACAGAAAAGGATCCTAAAACCATTTGTCATGTAAACATAATATGATTTCATTAGGTTCCGCCCATCCAACAGGTAGGCAGTAAATCACTAACAGGTGAATGGATATATGCTTACACAGTCTAGGCTTCAACAGATTCGATAATGGCCAGCAGGATATGGAATTGTCCCTGTGGTTGCAAGACTGCATTTGTGCTACGGCTTGCCACTGTATAGAAGCGAGAAGAGAGCGTGAATAGGTAATTATTTCTATAGTGGGTAATAGTTACTGTGCAACACTCATCTCACCTACCTTCCTTACCATTTTATTTCCTACTGAACTTAACCGCAGATACTGTAATACGCTTTGTTATACAATAGTTATTGACAGCGCTAATAAAAAATAAATAGGTGGATAAGACGTACATTATTTTGCATTGTAAAGATTATAGAAATATATACAATTTTATGTTTGTTTGTTTGTGCTATTCTAACAACACTGGGATCCGAAAGGTTATTCTGGATGTACGATTTTACATAAAAAGATCCTGGTTAGATGTTTTAGTTCTACATCATTAAAACAATGATTATAACAGTATGTTCCTCATTCAAACTGATTCCAATATATTTTCCTTTTCATGCACATCAGTATAATTCGTGTTACATTTGATTGATATTAAGTAGGTAAATAATAGCTTGCCCTCAAAATCTTGACCCCTACCATTTCCTTTTATTTGCAGCAAGTATACAAGCTCTGTTTAGGGTGCTGTATGATATAAATAAAAAAAAGAACAATGGCATTGGGTTACATTAACTGAAATAAAACAATGATGTTGACCTTTTACACCTCTAACAGTTGAGGGAAATGAGGTATCATTGCTGTTCATTTGAATTCTACTTCTAGTGACCGCTCCTGTCTTGCTGCAAATAGAAGTCTATAGTGTCGAAACCTGAGGTAAAACAAAGCAGATTGTCTTTTTGTATTCCCACCCTGAATAGATGTAGATCTAACAAATGAGCTATAGACTTTTTCATTATGTGGCTGAATTACATACATTGAATTATTTGTAAAGTAGAATCAATACGAATATCAAGAAAATGGAAGAATTCTAAGCTAACAACTTAGTTCCAACAACTGCTCTGGAAGTTGCGATGAAACCTCCACAAAATAATAATAATAATAATAATAATAATAATAATAATAATAATAATAATAAAATGATTGAAAATGATAATGCAATCAAGGAGACGATGACAACTCCTGCTCGCTATCATTGATATCGCTGAAGCCAAGGATGGGTACTAATATCAGTTAGTGAGTA
Organism: Macrobrachium rosenbergii; assembly: GCF_040412425.1. Taxonomy (NCBI): domain Eukaryota; kingdom Metazoa; phylum Arthropoda; class Malacostraca; order Decapoda; family Palaemonidae; genus Macrobrachium; species Macrobrachium rosenbergii. Next base: position 22,970,098 of record NC_089750.1, read on the forward strand.
TGTCATCGGCAAGTGGGCTTAGTCACAGTGAAGAGACGTTTTCCCCATATGTAAACTTCTCACTGTGGATGGAGTGTCATGACGTCACAGGTTAATGTCACTATTGTGTTCAAAACTCTTACCTGCCATTTTGTTGGCTTTGGCATAGGAAACTACACTTTTACTCTGATAAGTACCAGAACTATTGAACTTAGGTACTAAATAATATTTGCAAAAATTAGGTATGGTTATAAAATAGACACTTGCCAACTTTCGCCTTTATCCGATGATTTGATAAAAAAGTTGCCGAAACCGTGTTTCATCGGCTCTGAATCCCATAGCATCGACTTAAAACTTCGCTGCCGTCCTTCCAGTAGTTTGTTCGAGGTAAGTCTTGAACTTTTGAAAACATATCCCAAACATTGATTTCACTCCTTGGTTGGTAGTCTTTGTCTTCAAATTTAGGTATCTTCAAAATAATCAACAAATTGTTTGCTGCCTGTGGAAAAGATTCAGTGGTACCTTAAAAGCCTCAGTTACTTTGTCCAGAAGGTAAAACACTAATATACACTTGTACAAAAAAGTTTGGATCATTATTATACAATTGCGAAAACTGCTTGATTTTAAAAATTATTATAGCTCTAGTGAGACAAAATTACTGATCTTTGTACATGGGAAAATTTTTCAATACAAGCCTATTCATCAATGCTTTTCCTTGATCAACCATTATATTTACTGAATGTAATTAGTTGTTAAAATTTGTCACTTTCTCGAGCAAAACTGTATTACTCGTATATGCTTCAGTTTTTTTTCCTTGGCAAAAGACAGTAAAGACTAGGCGCAGCCTTACTCCTAAAAATCAATGTATTGTTTATTACTGTCATAATAAGCTAGCGTGCCATGAATGTTCCACTTATATGCCAATAGCAAAACTTCTGTAGATACGATACATTCTTTCTTATTCCAAATGTCCCAATTCTTTGATTCTTTCGGCCGGAATAATACATGAAAAGCCTCTCTAGTGAATATTCTCCTTATGGATGCCAAGATCGGTAGTATTCTCTGGTGTTAAAAGAAAATTTAGTTTCATGTTTATATTGTCTTGATATTTCATCTCAGATACCTGAATGTAGACGGACTTGATGCAGAACTTTCGCTCATAGCTTCAATTGTATGTGAGAATGTTCATGCACTTTATCCACAAGGTCCTCACTTTTATGTTTGCCTTGCCCCAACGAACTAGAACAGCGATGTTCACACGTGTGATGCTGTTTTTATGGCTAATCCCTTTTGCTTCAAGCATGGGCTACGTAGTTTTCAGGAGCTAGTTTGGTTTCGAATATATTAAATTTGATGAATTTAATGGGCTCTTTTAGCCGCAGTCAAATTCTAATGAAAATAACAGTAATGCAATACAGTGTATGTTGATACTCTTTTAATAGCTAGCTTATAATTGGGACATGCCATTAACATACTTTCTTGAACAAGAGTAGTCACTATTGTAAGGGATTCCACTCGTGTAGCCTATAATAACTTTTTGTTCTCCAGATTATTTCTTTGACAGCTGTGCAAACAAATATACCTTATTTCATAACTTAAATAACGTCAACAAAAGAGCTTTAAACTGAACAACAGAAGCCAACTTGCAGTTTGGTATATTAGAGATGATCATTTTTTTACAAGATTTTTGTTACATCATATAAAAAAATACTACTCTTACATATTGACTGCTTATTCTTCATTTGTTCAGTTCTTTTAAAACGATTAAAAAAAAGGGAAACCGTAGGGTAACGACAACACGGGGGATTTTTCTAGGGGGATACTTCCCTTGGGGAATTTTTCAGAGTGTATTGGTAATTTTTGTATGATGTCGACAATGACTGCCTTTTTACTGACAAAATCGGCTTTGACGAATGCTTGTTTTTATGATTCTATTTGGAACTGGTTTTTTTCTTACTGCGAATAAAATAGGGAATGTTCGTCAGTACCGTAAGGCCAGAACTATAATGGAAGGTCTTGAACATCGACAGTAACCCCCGTATCGCAATGCTAGCAGATGGCGAGCGACGTCGGAGGAGAGCAAAACGAAGAAGAAGAAGAAGGAGGCTTGGTGTCGGTAGAGGGGTAGGGGTGGAAGGACACGACGGCATTAAAGACAGCGGTCATGTTTGTGGTGCTTCTCAAACCCCTTTATGGTAATCTCGTTATTGCATTGCCATTAAGAACAGATGAGTAGGGATGCACATTCTTTCACCGAGACGTTACTGACGCGTTCTCAGGGCTTGAGTCAGCGAGTATGTTTTGAGGTCATAATTGTTTGACCTTCATGAGATCAATTTTTCTTACGAATTCACCGTTTAGTTGAAATAACGTATTTTCTAATGTTTTAATTTTTTTATGTACAGAACGATGTTTTATATCTGCGTCGGTGACCAATGTTGTAACGGCAGTAAATCATAAAAAAAATCAGTCAAATCCGTTTTGTGTACAGAACAAAGGAGCACAGTGATCAGTGCGGGACTTCAGAAGTTTTAAACTTAATCGAATTTGGAGATTACTTCTTCTGTTTCTTGGTTGGTGTACTCTAGTTATGAAGGCGAGATTTTAGATGGGGGCTTAGAAAATGGAACTGTTACAATGGAAAATTGAGCAAAATGTACAGAATAAATAAAATTATTTGGATTTTCTTAATAAGAATGTTTTAGGGAGAATAAAAGTAATGTCGATAATGTCTGTAATAAAAACTTGATTTAGCTGTATATGAGGAGGATCCTCTTACCGTAATACTCTAACATTGCAATAAAATCTCAGGTGGAGTTCAAAAATTGCCTTTCGACAGGTGCCAGACGGTTTCATCGCAGGAGATAATAGTAAATCCGTAAAGCACCATTGATTGTCGTTCACGATCACAAGGGGATTACTCAGGTTACGGAATGTGCGATGTTAACGCACGTTACATCCCCTCCCCCCCAATCCACATATCTCCCCTCTCTTTCTTTCTCTCTCTCTCACCGACACACACACGCACAAACACACACTTGGCCCCGAATTGACTTCTTCGGTGTCTCGGTCGGTTGATTTGGAAATTGTAATCCGATCTCTTGATTTCCCGGGTGTAAGTCATCAGGATTTATTATAGGTTAATGTCGGAGTTTGAGATCAGGATTTTATTTTCTTTGTAAATCGGAAGAGGGAAAGTTTTGCAGTGTAATGTGATTATTGCGAGTAAGTATTGTGTGCAGATTTTTCACATATGAATTGCTTGTCATAACTTACAATTTATTTTTTGGCGAAGTAAAAGGAATTATTCAATTAATTATATATATATATATTATATATATATATATATATATATATATATATATATATATATATATATATATATATATATACATACATATACTGTATGTATATAGATTATTATTAGAGTTGTCACGTATACGTAACTTTTTAAAAATAATTATTAAGCCACAAATACCTCTAATATCGACTTCACTTTATATATATATATATATATATATATATATATATATATATATATATATATATATATATATATATATATATATATATATATATATATATATTATATATATATATATATATATATATATATATATATATATATATGTATGTATGTATGTATATGTATGTGTATGCATGTGTGTGATATGTGTGTGTGTAAATTATAACTTTTTACTTTTTTATCATTTCAGGTAAGTTCCAGTCGTATCTGCTGTCGACCAGCTTCCGGTAAGATGTATTTTTTTTATATCTCGTTTACTGAATTGCTAATTCGTTCGGGAATGATTTTCACGTGTGTAAGGATGTCTTAAGATGGTGAGACACCAATTTTTTAATAAATTGTTAGGGATAAAGACATATGTATAACTCAAGTGTGTTTATGTTCGGTTTTTGAAAGAATCAAAGCTTTATCTACATGAGCTTTTAGGTGATAGAAGGTAAAAGTGTTAACATGTTACATCTGGAGTGTATCAAAAACAACGCTGCACGTGTTTGAAACTATTCAGTGATAGGCTAAAACATTTTGTTCTTCAGTGTGAATTGTCAGAAACATCGTGTTTCGTTGGTATTATTATTTAAGAATGTAGCACGCTTCCATCAGTGTCATGAATGCCAGGGTTCAAGTCCCGGGAGAATATTGAGTGATAAGTGCACAATGCAATGTGCAGCAGGTGACCTAAGAGATGTAAATTTGAATTTAGTGTGTTGCACATGGTGATGGAAAAGTGCAAGGGTTATCTTCCACAAAAAATCGGGAGGGTAAAACTTCGATCCATCCCCTTTAAATGACTAAGCCGTGCATAATATCTATCTACATATTTATACATAAATATACGTATATTTATACATATATATGTGTATATATATACACATATATATGTATGATATTAGCTGACAACACCTACTGCATGTGTATGCGTGTGCTTATAGGTGTATTACCTTTACCTTTGTTCGCCTTATTATTATTATTATTATTGGAAGCTTGGTGTATCTTTCTACTTTCCTATTAGTCTCAACAGAGCAGAACTATTCCCCATTGAACTGGAAGTTATACGTATGGTTACCTTGAGACAATCAACCCAGTTTACGAGATGATAGTCAATGATTGATTTAATTATGAGATTTTCAAAATATTCTTGCAAAGGATTTTTGATCGATGTGGCACCTGATCTCTTGTACCTGACGTCGGGAGTGGATAATGTTCGGGTACCTGTCGGGTGGCCCTTCATTAGAGTCGCTACCAGGGATCGCAGTATCTTTTTTTCCCCAATTTTAAACTCTCTCTCTCTCTCTCTCTCTCTCTCTCTCTCTCTCTCTCTCTCTCTCTCTCTCTCTCTCTCTCTCTCTCTCTCTCTCTCAGAGAACAAGTTCCTGTAAAACCCATCCCCCAGATATGCAATTGCTCATATTGCCTTAAAAAGTGATTTTATATTTTTTTCTTATGGTAACCCCTTTTCAGTTATAGTTTTTTTATGCTTCATTACGTGAGTACATGATTATTATAGCTCCAATGGTATGCATTAATTCCCTGGCACATTGCTACAGAACACTGTTCATTTACCAGGGTTGTACATATAGGTTTTTGACATCAGATTGTAAACCTTACCCCGGAGAGTGATAGAAAAGAGACTTTTACAATGCAAGTGACTCAATTTGTTTGAGTTTCTGTCAGAAGTCGTAAAGTACCAAATGTTTTCTTGCATGATATACGTAAAGTAAATTTCATTCTTTTCTAGATTTCCACTTAAAAGAAACATGTCAAGGCTATAGTTAAATCATAATATGTCAAAGCCAGTGCATTCTTTCGAGCAACGCTACGAAAAATTATGTTAGGGTTTGCCTTATATTTATGAAATAATGTTCTTGTAACGGCAGGGAGAAATAATGGTACTTGATATATTCGGCATTATGACCCTATGCCCCCCTAGTGTTGGTTGCATAATATGTTATTCAGCTGAAAGCTAGATAAATGGGGTAATCGAGAAGATTTCACAACCGCTACTCACCTTTTGAATTATATGCTCTCTCTCTCTCTCTCTCTCTCTCTCTCTCTCTCTCTCTCTCTCTCTCTCTCTCTCTCTCTCTCTCTCTATCTATATATATATATATATATATATATATATATATATATATATATATATATATATATATATATATATATATATATATATATATATATATATATATATATATATATATATATATATATATATTGTGTGGGTTGTGCGCACTTACATAGGGTATACCGTGTTCAATTTTAGGCTCCACAGCTGATTTTTAATTGTTACGGGTTTCAGCAGAATTGTGATATGTAACAGAAATATAACAGTAACTTTCACTAAAATAAAAGTCGAGAAGCTGTCTCATCCATGATATAGCTAACACTGTCATTGATAATGTGCAGGCGTTTGAAATTGCAATTTGCAAGTTTCAGTTCTCAAACGGACACACACACACACACACACCCCTTTTGGAGCGACATGCGTCAGTCATTGTCATATAGCCTACAATTCGTAACTCTCTTACGGTGTGCAGCCGGTTATTTGTTGTATTCAGTCATGAATTATCCTCCCTAATTGTACAAGTGGTTCATCATGACGTGAGGTTTAACTTTATCGCGGATCATTTCTTGTGATTTCAGGTAACATATCCTGCAATAAAGATATTTTATCATTACTTTTAACTTCCGACGGTCGACGGTAGTTGTGGCTAGGGAAAGTGACGAAGATCCCTTTCACGTCTTCATTTCCTCTAATTTTATATCATCCATGTTAAAGGTCTGTTTAGTTACGTAAGAATTTTGAACTTACCAGATTGCGTGTTATGCAAAGGCCGACGGGAGGAGCAACCTGGTACTTTTATGTTACCCAGCTCTGGAATAGATGGGAATAAGAAGGGCAAGGGAGGAAGCGATAGACTTGTAAATTATACTGAAGTATATTACGGTATTCAGAATAAATAAACAAGGAGAGACCTGTATGTGTGGTATTGCCTTCTCCTCCCCAATTATTTTTTTTTAGTCATTCCAACTCCACTGTGGAAGTCACTCGTGGGTGGGAAGTGTTTTTGGAAGCGAATCGTTTGGGCAGTAAAAGGAGATTTTGATTTTCGGGGATCATGATAGATTTTGGTATTATTCTCTCTAATGAAAAAATTCTCACTATATTAAATGTCAGTTCATATAATGCCATTCCTATAAAAATGTACATGGCAATTTGCGGCGAAGTATCAGAGCAACATAGATCTTGGGTTGAAAGATTCGGTTGGTGATGATGATGTGACAGTAATAGCTTCATCCACTTTATTTGTTCAGGTGAGGTTTCACTTATAAGAAATTTAATGAAATTGTTTTAATCGTGTGCTTTCTCATGGATGATGTTATGCGCCAGTTACTATTTATCTTTTTACTCCTTTATCAACAAGAATAGATATATTTCGATTAGAATGGACTAGAAGGATAGTTTACTAGGATAATAGCAGTTGTTATTGTAGTAACATCATGAAAAGCATTAGTTTACTTTTGTTTTGATTTACGTATACTCGAGTTGTTGATATTTGCAGTCTCATAAATGTTGTAACAAACAAGCGTATTTTTTACTTTTGTTCTTCACGCCAGTTCACAGTAAGTTTTCAGACATTCTTTTCACTTTTCATTGTTATGTGCTTAATTTTTTCTCACTGCCCATGACCGATATATACATTAATTACTCTTTTCTTAAAGAAATAGGTACAAGCACGATACTTTACAGAAATGTTCGTTAATATACGTCTTTTTGAATTTCGAGTCCCGTAGCGGGAGCGGCGACCTAGCACTGAAAGAGTTGACTGCGTGACAGGATGACATTACTGGCGTGGGTCGCATATTCTTGAAGAATCAATCCATCCAGCCATACCGCTATTTATTCTTAAATAACAGTCGTGATGATTACACAAGTCGGAATATGCTCGGGGTACTTGCCCTGACGCAGTTGTACATAACTTCTCGCTCTATTTCTCCCTCAGTCACCTGGCCTATTACCGATACTTTAATTTTATATCTTATTAAAGATCTTCTACAACGATATGTTATTTATGTGAAGATACCACAGAAGTTTGCGCATTCAATAAGGTTACACCTTACAAAGAACGCCGTAAGGTAATAGATCGTATGCTGTCGTACAGAATGTTTGTCTGTTTGTCTAGCCTACAATATCTTGGTAAAAAGCTATGAGAAAGTATTATAGCCTACACTTATAGTTGTTCTATCTTATATTAAAAATGGAAACTCTGGGAGCTGTCTTGTACCCAGTCACTTAAGGCATGGTGCAGATGACGTTATTTCTCATTTGAATTAGTTTTGTCGAGATGTCATACGAGACTTTGAGCTGTGAGAGCAGGTGTACCCTCAAATATGAACTTGAACCTCAAATCACGAAAGCTCCAACACTTCAGTTATTCGTTAAACAAGTTCAAGCTTCTGCGCGAGTTTGAACATCTCCGTGTAGGTGTCATTATTACTCTGTCAGGTGCCTGAAATTTGCAGTCAAGTGGCTCACGAAATTCATCCAAGTCTCAGAAAATCACTGGTGTCTGTGCAATAAACGGCGTTGTTATAGGAAGGACCCTTCCAGACTTTGATTCTGGAGGATGCAAGAACGAAATTAAGAATGTACGTTCACGGGGCTGTTAAAGACCGAAGAAAATTGTCCCTTTTGGTGTGAATTTTTAAGGAAATATATTCAACAAGAGGCTCTCTCTCTCTCTCTCTCTCTCTCTCTCTCTCTCTCTCTCTCTCTCTCTCTCTCTCTCTCTCTCTCTCTCCTTGTAGTCTTCAAGGTATTATTACTTACTGTATACATCTCTCTATATCTCTCGAAAATTGATATCCATATGGTGTCTTTCAATCTGTTTCTTTAGATCACTCTTTTAATGTTAATTATCCGTCTTCGCTTACTCGGTAAGTTCAACTCATACTTAAAAAGGATTACACGTCTTGCATTATAAGGATGCCAGTCGATAAGCTCTCTTTTTCGCAGTCTGTTTCAAGTGCAGTGAGCATAGACTTTCTCTTGTCTTGCTTATGAGACTGTTAAGAGATAACGAACCTTGAATCATATTAGAAACAGCATAGTGTACATACACCATGCCCACTATGCCGACATACAGCGTTTTGACATGAGTTCCTTTTTTTCAACCACGTCAAAATTACCAGCTACGACTTACCCTCCATTGTGCCGAGCATGGTGATAGTTGCTGAATTGCTATGAACTCATTCGAGATAAAACGAGTTAAATCAGCCACGTTACCAGTCAAATGGTAGCTCTCTTTATGTTGTCTTCGGTTTGGCATACGTTATCCTAGCGAGCTTGCTCCGTAAGTGGCGTTAGATACAAATATTTCAGAACTGATCGTAGCAGACAACGCTTGATGCCACATGTAACCTCATCATGTGAATATAAATGAAGATATAATTGGAGCTGATGAAATAACTGAGCACAATTTTTTTTTTAACCAGAGTGTTATTTATTTCATCTAGGGTAAAAAAGAAAAATGAAGTGTACTTGCCTTTTGAGTTGTTTCCCGTCAATGTTTATTAATAGCCTGAAGGACGACCGTCGCTTCCACAAGGGCAAAGTGCCTCGTGACAAAGAATTGGACAACTTAATCCAGCTAAAAAGAGAGCTAAGGTGTGAAGAAATCTACGTAGGGCAATTATTCCAACAACTTTGGGGAATCCTGGAGAGTGCACTTTGTTGTGAACGCAGGTGTTTATCAGAACCGATACACGGGTGAACATGCAGTTATTGTAAAAATGATATATTAATGGGGAACAGGTGCAGTATAAATAAAGGTGAAGATAGAAATATGCTAAAGGGGAAAAAAATTAAAGAGAAAATAGGGCAAGACATTGGTGCTGTGGCCCGGTGAATGACCTCTTACTGAAATTTCTCGATTTCTTCACACTTTCTGAGTAGGCTTGCAGTAAGTGCTTAACCTCACCCCAATTCATCGTGCGAACCTTATCATTGTAAGTTTGAGTTTCATCATTTGTTTTCACGTCTGATTCTAGGCTTTGTAGTCACAAGTTTATCCAAAAAGAGTGAAGACATCGTGAGGCTGAAACGCCATTGTGGTAATTGTAAATACAAACATAGACACTGTGATAATTATAAAAACAGATACACATACTGTGATAATTACAAATAAAGGCATACCCACATAAACACACATTACATTATATATATATATATATATATATATATATATATATATATACATGAGAATATATATACAATATATATATATATATATATATATATATATATATATATATATATATACGAGAATATATATACAATATATATATATATATATATATATATATATATATACACATATACATATACATATACATATACATATACATATACATATACATATACATATACACCTATATGCATACAATATAAATATTTAACTGCATCGTTAAAGAGATACACAAATAGATAGAGAGAGAGAGGGAGAGAGTGTGAGGGAGACAAGGATCTAATACTTGAAGTTCCGGTATCTTCTTTGTCTTCCAGGACATATAAACATTATAGGCTACGCCCAACTTTGAGACGTTCTTTATTATAAAACGGCTGCAGTAATTCCATAAGTTGCACCATTGACGATCTGAGTAGTTGTTAACATTTGATAGGCGTGTGTCTTTTTCTCTAACTATAGGTCGTTCCCGTATTTTGTAGTTAGGCCTGCCTGTGATGTTTAAAATGACCAGTTGATATTACTTTTGGTGCCAATGTGTTGCACTTGTGCCACTGGCCGTTGTTTATGCCAGGAACTTCCAGTGTTTGAATGGCAGGTGTATAATAGTTTTGTTATATTGTTGACCTTTGGCCCTATTTGTTTTGTAACCGGACTGCCGAGAACTTGTTATGACTGTGGTAATTGTAATCTTTTGTTTTACTAGTTAAATTGGTCAGTATTGTGGCTCTACCTGGAGCCTGACATGAATGAAAATGTGCTGGTGGAGGACGAAACCCCTCCGGAAGGAATCCAAAGAGAATTAAAAGTTTTCTTGAACTCATGCGGCTTCACTTAATGGAAACATGCAGCATCTGCCTGATTATCACCCGAGATTACACTACAACGTGATGGTAGCGTTGAAGAAATAAATGGTTTCTAATTGAAGGTTCGTCAGCTGGATGAGCATTTTGGTCAGACCGAGAGCCCTAGGAATTACTGGCTCAATTAAAGAATTCAAGTAGAGAAGGCAAGAGCCACAGAGCCAAGACATCAAAAACTAAATGCCTGATAATTCATCTCTCTCTCTCTCTCTCTCTCTCTAGCTCTCTCTCTCTCAACAGACAGTTATTTTACAGCTTCTTTATCACGTTATACTGACCCTTGCAAGTTTTGTACTTATTCTTTCAATGAAGATGTTAACCACAAAAAGTATTAGTTTTATTTTTGTTAGGGAATTTGATATTATTATTGTGATTGTGGAGAGGTATTAAAAAATCGATTCCGTGAAGTTTCTATCGATATATCATTTATTTTCTATCGATATATCATTTATGAACTCGCCATCAAGACCGGTAATCGATGAAATTCGGAGTTGACCGAAAGGTAGTTTCGTTGAAGGTTACCAAATATTGAAAATGGCAAAAAGTATGTTACACTGTTTTTTGACTTACGAATGCTATGCCCATATATACTCGTATATTGTATAATTTCTTGCGTTATTCCATTTGAACTTGTCGTCAGTATGGAGTTTTGGTTGATATTGCCTTTTATATACTTGTTATTGTAATTGATCCATTTTCAGGCACAAACAATAATTGTTATTACTAGAACTGGTAATATGATTTTTAAATACCTAAACTGCGATCAGTTATAAATTTTATTTTTATTTCGTATATGAAAATAGAAACAAAGTTGGTTAGCAAAAATGTCATCACCGAAATGTTTTCATTAGTTCTACCGATGGTATTTAGAAAATAAATGCCCAGATAAATACGTGTTATCCTTATCAGTATGAGGGAGGGAACCGATGTTTTTATCCGTTGCTTCTCAAATCAGTTTGAATTATTATTGTAGTGTTTATTTTTCTATAATTGCTTTGAGAACGTATCATATAGCTTGTTTAAAATACCCGGTTGAAAACTTACGGTTATAGACTTTTATATTCAGAAAACTATACAGGAACCTTCGAACAATTTTTTTTTTTTTAGTTTCCGGCTTCAACTGAAAAGGTATCCTGTAAAATGTGTGTACGCGCCATTATTATTATTAACAACGTGTTGTCTTTTTTTCGTAACTTTGTTTTGGTGTCTTTCGAAGAAGGAACCTCTGTAAAATCCCTCAGCCAAACAGCTGTTGCATGCGGCCAGTGACTTGCCGCTCGCCAATCATATTACGTTCGTCTCCTTCCCCGAAATTGCGGTGAAAAGTCTTCCTTGTGTCAACTCAATGGGAGGATGTGGTAGATTAGCAATTGCTGTTTTCCTCACTGCACGGTTCTCGCATGTTTCCACGAGTAGTGGCATTGCTTGCTTTTTCCGTGTTTTTATCAGTTTTTCTTTATTTTATTGCTTCATAAAGTGGAATTGATTGATATTGTATATTCTGCGTATAAGGTTAAGAAAAATTGCTCCTATCGTTGCAGGTGTTTGCTGTGGAAGTGATTTGCGTTCATTTTCCCTCATTAACACTTATGAGGGAAGCCAAGCCCCGATGATATGTCTTTTTCGTGACTCCTTTGTTGCGACTTGTATTGGAGAGAGAGAGAGAGAGCGCGAGAGAGCGAGAGAGAGAGAGAGCTTTGACTTTTCTCCTAAATTCTTTGCTTAGTCTTTGCCTTGTTAAATTATATCTTCATTCACAATTCCATTGATTAGGTTTTCTTGAACTATGGAAAAAACTGCAAATCAATCTAACTTTGCATTCCTGTTGAACAAAAATCCAAGTAATAAATTATTCAAGTAATAAGTGATGAGTCTGTCTAAATTCGAATTTGAACTACTCACTTAACTTGGACCTTCAAAGTGCGCCTAAAGGCGTCTTTGACCTTGATAAAGGAGTCATCACCACCTGCAGGAGTTGGAGGAGGAAGAGGAGGAGGAGAAGGATTTTCCACGATTTGTTTAGACAGTCTTCTTAATGTCCGTTCCGGCCGTTGACTTCCTGACGGGTTTTCATGACTGTTTGCTCACTCGTGTTGACTTTGCGAGATGGGGCTAATCACGGGATTGCAAGGACGCCGGAACGATGAAGCCTGATTCTGTGAAAAATGGTCGATTGTTAGGTCGTCGGGGAGGAGAGTGACGCATCGCCTTCGATTGTTACGTATTGTTTCGCATCAGAATAGGGAAAGCGAAAGTGACGTTCGGTTGCACAATTTCGACAGGAAAAAGGAAATTCCGTCGGCAAAATCTCCAGACGTTACGGTTATCATCAACTGCACCCACAGCTTTGTGGTTTTTCTCTTCTCTGATCTAGAGCCACTGACATCTTTTCAGTCATTATCTGTATTTTTCTGCTACTTTATTTTATTTCATGTATATTTCCGTATTTTTTCTAAATTTAGTTTATAATTTGCCCTCTTTCGTTTTCCTCTTGAAGTCTTGTTAATGGATATACTATATCCATTGAGTGCTAAACACACACACAAACATACATACACACACACACACACACACACACATATATATATATATATATATATATATATATATATATATATATATATATATATATATATATATATATGTATATGTGTGTGTATACGTAGGTATTAGATATCTTATTCCTGTAATTGCCTGTGTATCTTTTTCAAGCGCAGTTCTCTTTGTGATACTGATATTCCCTACGTTTGCCGAAAATCTTGGCAATACTTCTTACGAGAAAGATTTCCTGTTCTTTGTTTATTAATGTGTAGAATTTGCCATCCTTCGGCGCATTTCGTGCTGTAAGATATAATTTTTATGAAGGAAGTTCTTTCTTTTTCGTTTGACAGTAGCCGGAACATTATTTGGTGAAATTAAGACCAAGAACATAGTTTCCATTTCTTGCCTGGTCATTACCTGATCTCAAGTTCTCTTTATCCATTCTTCATTCCTGTTATGTGTCGTAAGGTTTGCAATTATCTTTTTTTGTAATGCGCTAGAATTTTTCACATCCATTCTGGAGTGTCTCTCCAGTATAGTATAGTAATTTCGTGATCACCATCATCATCCCATCTGAATAATTTTTTGTTTCACAGTACCCTAGAGAAAGTAGCTAAAGTTATAGTATACCTTCGAAATCTGATCAGCTTAACCACAGGATCTGGCGCTTTTCCTCTTGTAATTTCGGAAGACCTTAGTCAGGGAAATGAATATCCCTTCGTCCCCCGGCTTCCATACTTAGATGAGACCACCGGTCATTATGTTAAACCTAATGTCCCTGATGATGGACCGTAATAGCGGGTAACGCTCCATACTTTTCTGGGTCATGTATTTATGACCTTACGTTTTCCAGTATTTCGGGTTTCTTCATTTTATTACGCATTCTTATGGGTATGAGTTTTTGAAATTTAATTGGGGCGACCTATTAGAAAAGCATGTTGCATTTCTGTTCTCCTTTACTGGTACTTTTTGTCAACGAATAGTCCTTTATTCAGAATCGTTCCGTATGTGATCGTAAGATATTCGTGCCTGCAATTACCGACACTCACGTGTTTAGGTGTAATGGTGTACCTTGCGTGAGAGCGAATCTCGTAAGTATATATACTCAGGGTATCAGTTTTAGAAAGTTTGTACCCGTGACATCAACTGTCACCAGCCATTCGCCATTGACAGTTTGTCACCAACTGCTTTATAAATGTTCTTATAAAAGTTGTGGATCCTGATTTACCTTGTTACTGTGTAGTTCGTTATATGAAAAGAGCATGCGTTATTCTGCGAATAACACATTTCAAATGCTTTATTAGTAAAATACGTCGGTTCATTTGCTCAAGGGCCTTACAAAACACCTATCAAGATAAGATTAACCTCGTGTCAAAAGTGCCTGAGTTACCTGTATTTTTTAGTTTCATTTTCTATATTTTCTTTTCATGTATGGGAAATTCTGTTCTGTGGAGCTTAAATTGCAGTACAACGGGTTTTTAGATTGTTCCAAATGGATGTTAATTTATATTGAATATTAATCAAATGGTGCGAATGAGTCAACCTCCTATGGTTTAAGATTTATTTTTGCGGTGGAATATGTGTTTTTTGCTTTATGTTTTCCATTTAATTATTATTATTACTGTCTGGTCTACATATTATAAGGAATTATACCGTGATTTGCCTTAGGCTAAATGTCTTACCATTTTATAAACCTGAAGATTTGCTGTTGTAATAAATTTAGTCTCCTGGTTTCACAAAGTTAATTTCATATTGTATGTATGTATATATATATATATATATATATATATATATATATATATAT
>NC_089750.1:22990052-23002552 GCF_040412425.1 Macrobrachium rosenbergii
TCTCTCTCCGTAAACCAAAATGGTGTTAAGATTTCTTCAATTGGGGAATTCACGCAGAGGACAAAATATTTTTGCCAAAAGCTTTTACAAAATAAGGCGTCAGATTCCTACCTGGTACTTTACGAGTCGACCACCTCTTCTCCTGACTCTTGCTGTCATCTGTTCTTTCACCAGTCTACCTTTTGTTTTCTCTCGCTCCTTTACTCTTGGTGACATTCTTTCACACCTTGCGAAACTTTTCAAATGTTCACCAGCTTATATACCTCTTCTTCATTGTCCTCTGAGAGTTCATTGCTCTCTCGCTTTATTCAGATTCTTTTTTTTGCAGAATTGCTCCTATATCTTTTTCTACAAGGGGGTTTCTATCAGGTAACACATAAGCAACTACGGAGGCACATCACATCATTGCTGTACACCGATGTGTTTGTTTTTTTGCTTTTACAAATGTATAGAATTATGTACCTTTTGTAGTATGTCTTGTCTAAGTAGAAATAATAATAATTTTGATCTTTAACACATTTAGCACATCTCTTTGGATCAGAATTCGCTGTTGTTTAGAGCTTTTCCCTGCTGTGCATGAAATTCAAAGGTAGCCAACTGTGATCTATTTTTACTGCAGTCCTTTATACATTACAGTCTAATTTGATGTTAAAAGCGATGGAAAACTCTCCGCTCTATTTCCATGCCTTGACCGGTATGGAAGTTTTCCGTTATTTAGAATTTTAAGCCTGAACTTAATTGGAGACCTGCTATAGGAGTACTGGTTTATACTTTTCATGTGGTAGCAGTCTTGAGATTTTAGCCATTTATAAAAAGGGTCCTTTTGCACTGTCCTGGCAAAGACTAGTGTTGAGGTTTTTCGTGGGTTGAAGGAAAATACGATTACGCTTTTCATGGCTGTGATTTAGACAACCATGATCTTTCGGTCTCTTCACTACAGATGAATGATCAGTATGAGAACACTATATATTACAGAAAATACCTGCCATTGAAAAATGATCGACTAGTGTTCTTTTTTTTTATCATTCGTAATGCGCATAATATGGAACGAGTTAAGCAGCCCATAATTTGATAAGCAGGAAGGAGAGAGAGAGGGAAAGATAGAGTTTAGTTAAATATAACTGAATACAGCAAACAAATTGCCAAACAAATCGAACTGGTTTTTCGATTGCCATAGAATGTAACAGGAAACCGAGAAGTCCGTCAGTTCATTTATAGGATAAAAAGTTCAACAAGCCAAGTGCCAGGGAACGGTTTAGGCGATCCTATGACAGGTATAGATTTTTTGTTGAGTTTTTGGGTTAATTGCCTTAATAATTTTCTCAGTAAAAATTACGGGCTGCTCTTGGAGCAAGGGCCTGCACTGGCATAGGACCAGATTAATCCAACACAACAACAGTCTGTAAAACGTGGGGAACTTGTTCTTAATAATCTATAAAAATACCTTTCTTGTGTAGTTGAAGGACTTTTTTTTGTTGAATCTTTTTGCAGGTAATGGAAGGACCGGTTTTATTAGTAGGAACTGGTATCTTCTGTAATTTATTAAGATGTTTCGTTTCCATAACTTAAACATTATAGCTTGGCGTAGGGCACCGTTATGAGCCGTTAGCCTTGGTTATCGACTAATTTCTTGTAATAATATGTATCAATAGCCCATTAAGAATTTTTATTCGTCACTTGGAAAGTAAATAGAACATTCTTGATTTTTTGTAAATTCCCGGTTTGGAAATGCAGCTGGCAATAAGACCAGGAGACGTTACAAAATGAAAAGAAGATAGGCAGGATGTCATTATCTGTATCCAGCGAGCATACCTATTTGCACATTTTCAATCTCCCAAGTTGTGAACCAACCATTAAGAAATTCCAGGCGTCCCATTTGCACAGACTGTAGAAAGATGTGGCGCATGCCCGGAGGGTAGAGAATTACTTTCGGAATACTCCATTATGAAAGCTAATGTTAGTGTAGCCACGTTCCCTTGGGATGTTCTGTGACGATAATCATTCCAATCTCTCTCTCTCTCTCTCTCTCTCTCTCTCTCTCTCTCTCTCTCTCTCTCTCGTGTGTTATATTTATATTTCAGGCCAGTTCCTCGTTGGGAGAGTCTGTAGAGTTGTGGGGTAGCACTCGCTAGGCCCGAGTTCGAGTCTCCGGCCGGCTAATGAAGAATTAGAGGAATTTATTTATGGTGATAGAAATTCATTTCCTCGCTATAACGTGGTTTGGATTCCACAATAAGCTGTAGGTCCCGTTGCTAAGTAACCAATTGGTTCTTAGCCACGTAAAATAATTCTAATCCTTCGGGCCAGCCCTAGGAGAGCTGTTAATCAGCTCAGTGGTTTGGTAAAACTAAGGTATACTTATATTTCAGGCCAGTACGTGGAATTTGATAATCTTTCTATTATTCGTGATCATTAGTTATTCCAATATTTCCTGATGCTTTGATCTAATATTTTACGGTGGGCGCATTTTGTCATCCCTGTTTGGTCCAGTGATTTAGTTTTAATTAGAAGGACAAGCTGAAAACGTTAACAACTAAGTCAAGTCTAGTTGATGGTTAAATGAAGCAAGTCTTTTGCAGTAAATGTCAAGAAAAATACGAGATAGTTAAAAACTATTCTCACTACTTAAGCTATCAGAAAAAAATGAAAAGGGGAGATAATACTGATGTTAAAGATTCTTTGAAAATTGTTATTATCAACTTGACTGAATTTAATATATAAAACAGTGAGACGAATCACTGAAATAAATTCACTGCCATTTTATTATCATCAAGTTTGCTTTGCTTTGCATGTTTAGCCATCCAATCTTGATGACCAAGTGTATTTTCAGGCAAGAACAGTTCTGGCAATTTAATTTATTTATTTATTTAATTTGTATTTTTTTGTGGTTACGATTGTATTCCTTTCCTCTCCATCTGTCCCTGTTGGCCTGGCCAGATAATGAGATAATGAATCTAACTGATTATCCGCCGTGCTTACTCCGGTAAAATTATAAATTTGAATTGGTATACTTCCTAATCGATATGCTGGTAGGACCTAAATCTATAGACCATTGGGTGAAGTATCTCCATGGTACGACTTTCCCGAACGTACAGTATTTTCATGCATACTGTCCCTTCCCATCCCTTTCTTTTTCATTTTCCTTTTCCCTTTTCCTGCAGATCTTCAGTCAGTAAGAACGTTTCATCATCCATTCCTTCGATCTTCATATGAAACAGTTACAAGTTCCCAAGAACTGTTAAGAATAACAAATGATAGTTAAAGAAATTCCGTAATACCGAAGTTCAGTGTGAGAACTCTACTGTATATACTGATGCAGGACCACACTGAAAATGAGTATTAAGATATTTTCGATAACTAATGTCCTACCTTAGAAAACCACGTATGCTTATTCAGGGGAATTTTGAAAAAGAATATAAGATTTTTCAGTAACTAGTGTTCAAGATTAGAAAACTATATTTGCATATTTAGAACGGGTTTGAACATAATTTTTAATTTTCTGGATGGAAAAATTATATATGCTATCAAGGCAGCTTTCTGAAAGAGGTAGAGATAATTTCAGTATTAATATGAATAAATTTAGAAGTGTTTCGTGGGAGAATAAAAGATTATCACGACATTCTTTGATAACAAATATTCAAGATTAGGTAAGTCTGTACGTGTTAATTATGTCGTTGCTTCGCTTCTGTTTATGATTGTTTTGTTCTTGCCTTTCGTAGATGAAGTTATTAAACGGTTTGTTGACTTCATAATAGACTGCGGCCACAGCAATCAAGCCGTGACTAACAAGCCTCGTAACACCTGCGGTCGTACAGTAACGTTTCGTTTCACATCAGCGAAGTCCTGGTGTCGCTTCCTGTCACTTCCACAACCACGTACTGAAGCCACTGCTGCTCCGTATAGATACGAGCTGGGCCACTGGAACGCTTGAGTAACTGATGTTGGAATTGTCGGTAGTAGTAGTAGTAGTAGAAAGAGAAAGCCCGTCATTTCAATAACATAAAGGTATGCAAAGTAATTTTCAATCATTTCTGAATTCTCTTACCAAGGGTGACAAAAACAAAACTCCAGGACCACGCATCCCATATCGGACTTCAGTGTTTGGTCTAGGTTCTCATCCTCTTCCCCAGCTCAGACACATTCCTCACATACCTGCACACCACCTTTACCTGCCCCTACATCTCTCCATAGCTCTCCCGGTGGCCCCACCAGCGACTCCCTGTCCCACCTGCGATGCTGCTCTCTTCTCGTCTCTTCACGCTGTGTACTTCCATCTTCTGTGCGTATGCTGTGCCTTCTTCGACGACATGGGTGAATAATGGACGTCATTATCTCCGGGGGGTTTATTTGATAATTTTCATTCATTTTGCTAATCTTTTCATCTGTCGTTGGTTTGTGGTGGCGTGCGTCTACTGGGAACGTCATCGCATTTTTAACCTTCGGGATTTAATGTCATCTTTTGGGTATGAGAGAGAGAGAGAGAGAGAGAGAGAGAGAGAGAGAGAGAGAGAGAGAGAGAGAGAGAGGTTAACTTTCATTTAGTTTTGTTTGTTTTTGTATAAAAATAGACAATAGAAGATACGGTGGAGTTTTTATTGAAAAGTTTTCCACTGTAGCATACATGGTATAATGCCGTATGTAACTTTTCAAGCAGTATGTGTAAAATTCTTTACCTGTCGAAAAATAATTTGTAAACGTTGATATTCAATACGTTTTATGTGTTGCAATGACCAATTATGTGCTGTTGTTTAGTATTTTTTTGTCTTATGCGGTATTATATCGTCCATATTTTGTACATTCACGGCCAAGTTGGTCGTGAGTACATTGATAAAGAATTGACGTGGTGAAATATGTCTGATTTATTGCTTCCAATCTAAAGGTTTTTGATAAAATGAAATTGATTTTCATATTTCTTTCCAGCATCGTGTTTGTTGAGTTTAGGAGTGTCTTCTGTTATAAATAACTGTAGGGGGCAAATATTAGGCATAATTATTTACCGGCATTTTTGACATTGTAGATGCTTATCAACTAATGCTAATTCGTTTACATATTCTTCCATACGAATAGTACAGGTAATTATTTCATTTCATCAGGTAGACCTGTTATGCTTCCTTACCTGCTATTAAAAAAGAAATTTTTTGAAAGCTCAGTGTCTGAAGCATTATGATAGGGGAACATTTTGCTTGCTTAATAGCATTTGTAAATTAGTGGAGTATCATTATACGGTATTTATAAACTTCAAAAGCTAAGTAAACATTTTGTTAATACCAATGTACAGTAAATTGTAACCTTCTTTTACATATTCCTTGGGGCTAATGTAATCTTTAAAGATGATATTTTTTCCTTTTCATGCTTTAAGACCTCTTGCATTAAATATTCATTTTTTGAAAATGTACAGACGTTCATCTTAACATTTTATATTTGTTTTACCTTTCGTCTATCTGTTTTCCTCCATACGTGAGGTATATTTAAGTTATTAAATGACCATCCCGTCGTCATTTTTTTGTGAAAGAAAAATACATGTCTGTATTTTTGAAGGTTACATGTTGTTATTGCTGAGAAAGGCGGATTTGTCCTAGGTTTAAGGGGTTCGATTGGTTAGAAATCTTATCGCGTGAGGTCGATGCTGATGCTGTTTAGAATGGTTGGCACCGGACCTAGGCATACTGAGAACTTGAGTAAACAACATTAAGTAATCAAGTCGACGATAATTACTAAGCTCTTGATGGTCTGCCTCGAGAGGACGGGAAGAGTGCCTGCTTTAATCGCTACGGATAAATGGTAGTCATTAATGAGCGTGTTCGTAATGGTTTCTAAGATAATGCGCTAGTTGTGACGGCAGTGAAGTCCAGGATGTGGATAATGACGGCCGAGTGATTATATCTCATTTGTTACGTCGTATGTCCGGGCTGTTCTGTTATTAAACATGTCTTTTCATAGAAACGAAGGGGAGGTTCCATGCGTTTTTCATGCTTTCATGTTGGCGTTGTCATGAGTCGGGGGATGGGGAGTGGGGGACGGTGTGGATGAGAGAAAAATTTGTGTACTTGTTGTTTCACGAGAGCAGCTTCTTAGTTCGTGGGTATCAACAGAGAATTTGGTTTCAAGGTCTTGAACATTTTCTCTCTCTCTCTCTCTCTCTCTCTCTCTCTCTCTCTCTTAAAAGAAAAAAAAAGAAAGATCATGGTAAGGATATAAACAGGAATATAATAATAATAATTACGACTAATATAGTAAGAGCAATTATAATTACTTTCTGTAGAGACATAGAAATAATAAAATAATAATAATAATAATAATAATAATAATAATAATAATAATAATAATAATAAAAGAGAAGCATCCTCTTCAAAAGAGATTGTGGTATAAACGTTTCTTAGAACATGTTAAATTAACAGAACGCTTAATTTACTTAGATTGAATCTCTTCTCTTAAGTAATTTTAAATACGTCATTAACTTGGACATCAGTTTGGGCGGCTAATCGTTTTCTGTAATGTCATATCTTTAGTACTCTTAAAAATGTTCAGAGAAGTAGCTGTGGTAAGAAGGAATCCATACAATTGCACTAATAGTTTTACATAAAAGACTTTTGTGGTAAAAGGTTCAAGATGTATGTTTAGAAGCATGTCTTGCATTGTAGGAGACTTCATATGATCTCAAGTGTTACACTATTTTGAATGGTGTAATTGCTACTCTTTTGATATCAAAATATGTTACTCTATTTTGGATTGTTTCATTGTTACTCATATGATCTCAAGTGTTACTGTTTTGAATTGCGCAATTGTTACACGCATTAAGTGACGGTCGGAGTTTTTTTTTAAGTAAAACTTGAAAGTCACAGGGAAGATGTAGTATTTCTTGTGTCCTTCAGTTTTTAAAGTCTGGAAACTTGATTGCATTGCCTCAATTAAGACTAAAGGTGGGGAGCCGAGCCATTACCCTTATCTAGCCCAGTCGACAGGAAAAAAAAAAAGAAAAGAAAAGAAAATGAGGTTATGGGTGGAGAAGTTGTTCGGTGAAAAAAGCCATACCATTTGTCCTCGAGAATCTCAGAGCTCAGCGAAGCGGGCAGTTCCAGGCCGTCCTGTAAATTGTTTAACGTAGTAAAGATCGATGAACCGGTAGTTCCAAGTTGACGTCGCCTCGGCTACTACTACTGTAACTACTACTCTATGAACTCATAGCCATTGGCTATTGCCGTCCACGGCCCCCCGTGGCTATCACTTTTCACAGAACACCTGCTATTATCGTGCGCTCTACTCTATTATCACAGTCGCCTCGCCCAGGGGATGTTGAGTTTGTAGGTGGGAAGTGCATGGCAGTGGATTTCGTCTCGTTGTAAGCATCTATTAGACTTTGGTTGTCCCGACTTACATGACCAAAGAAATTTTGAAATAAAAATGAAGAAATACAGACACGTCTTTTCCATTTGATTCCTTCGTGTTTCTCCTCATTGCAACAAATGATGGATTTACGGATTCTCTCGCTGCTCGTCGGATATAATGTGCAGAACACACGCCAAAAGACCCCCCCCCCCAAACACAAGCCAAAACTACTTACCACACAGAATTCTACAATATAGCATGCTGGAGTATGAAAAGTGAAAATAACTAAAGCAGAATATTGCAGACTTGATGACAATAGACAGTTCAACTTATTAGGTACGACGTTATTAAGTTAGTGGAGGTCCTGACTTCTATTAAGCTATGTCTTTTGTTCGTGTGTGTGTGTGTGTGTATGTGTGTGTGTATGTGTGGGCTGTCTCCGTTGTTTTCATAAATATTCTAAAACTAATATTAGGCTTTGGGTTTCTTTCTATAATAATGTGAACAAAGAGACTGAAGCTGCACCTAGTATTCACTGTCATTCCATACAGTCGATATCAAATATGCAGCAGAGATTTGCATGCGTGTTCTGCGAACGAAATATTTCTCCTGTATGTTAGAGCTTGTTTTTTGGTACTATGCTATTGTTATTTTCATATTTTTCTCGCTTTCTTCTGGTATTAACTGTTTCATGGTTTTTATTATGTATGGATATCAGTTTTTGTTCGTCTTGGTTTTATTCATTTTTAGCCCTCGTTTTAGCTTCACCATCTTCCAGCAGTATTCGCAAAGATTGGTCTTAGTCTTTTATGCCGCGTTGCGCACGCGTAACGAAGGTTGTGATTTTAAATTCTTGAGCGGTTGCCTGATGACTGTGATCTGAACGATAACAAGCTTCCAAATTGCTGCTTAATGTGGTCCGGAAGAGGTAGCTTTTCGCCCCCTCCCCTTTCTCTATCTTACTCATCCCCCTCTTCTCATCTTGGATGACCTTCGGTCCTCTTCTCCATCTTACTCATCCCGTGATGATTCAACTTTCGATCGTCAGACCTGAGTCGGTTTCGTCGGTTTCGCATCCCTGGAGGCTGACTCTTGTCTCATCATGAAACAAAAACAAAAACAAAAATTCTTTTTTAAAGAGTTACATTCCCCCTTGCTATCTTGAAGGCGACGGACCTGTGTGAAATTATATCGAAGAGTTTAATACACTCGGTTAGTTTCTCTCTCTCTCTCTCTCTCTCTCTCAGGCGGAAGTGGTAGAGTGTTTAGCCACGAACTGATCATCACTGCTAACGTGCAATCTATATCGTAATTGCAAACTGGAGGGCCTCGACGAGGTAATCCTTCCTCACCTGGGAGAAACCATTCCCAAGATTTTCATGAAGTTCGCTCTCTCACTTTGTAGGAAGTTCCCAACTTTTCCATTGGCGATTGTGAGAATTCCCGCGCCTTGCTAATCCAAGTTGCAGTTGATATCCTGCTTCATCATTAAAGTATTATGGAATTATTCTGTTCACCGCTCACTTTTCTTTCGTCGATATATACTGTATATATATATATATATATATATATATATATATATATATATATATATATATATATATATATATATATATATATATATATATATATATATATATATATATATATATATATATATATATATATACAGTATATATATATATATATATATATATATATATATATATATATATGTATATATATATATATATATATATATATATATATATTACTGCATTTTACACTTATGTGCATGTTTGCCTGTGCATGCTATGAACGCGTTCCTTTGTTCTTCAGTACCAAAGAGCACTTTGGTCTTTTTTGTTTGTCAGTAGTTAAGTGTTAGTCTTTAATGCTAGATGGAGTTTTGTAGCACCTTTGAAGAGTAAGGGAGATTATCTGGAGGAATTGCTCAACATGTTAAAAAAAAAGGGCCTATGACTGAATTCATACGAAGATAAATTTTATAATATAATTTATATATGTGTATATATATATATATATATATATATATATATATATATATATATATATATATATATATATATATATATGCGTTGTCTTCTAAAAATCCGATAAAATTTGTTATGTGCATGTAGACTCCTTTGACGCGACCGGTTGTTGAAGCATATTCCGTTCTAATACAGTTAGCATGGAACATAGGATTAGAGAGTGAGCATCATAGTATACTTGAATTACAGGTCGATTTTCAGTCTAATCTATTGACGATTTCTTTTGAAGATACGGTTGGGAAGTCAATCTTGTAATCTAGCCATCGAAGAAAAAGTATCTTGTCTTTTCTTTCGATTATCAAGGTCACTGGATTCATTGTTAGTTGTAATTTCATTTCCTGTGAGATCAGCTGTGTGACTGTTTCTCCGTGAAGAATGTCATTGTCCCTCTTGGCCTTGCTAGTTTCGATCATGATTGAGCTTCCTGGCTTCGATCGAAATTGAAACATTTCTTCTTGCTCTTGGTTTGCCGGTATCTGTTTTGGACGCGTTTTTATTTTTATTTTTTTTTGTCTTATTCAGTAGTCTTTGAGTTACTTAGTTTTACGCTTTATTATTTATGTGACGGTGCTTCAGTATGTTTGATCTTTGGTAGTATCAACCCCTCGTACTATTTTGTGGCTGGAATTTTATGTGATTCTTTGGATGCGCTATATAGAGAAAATTATAATACTCAGCAGTTACCAGTTAGAGGTGCTGTCGATAACGTATCCTCAAGATGTCCTTGAGGAATATTTCCAAGGTCAGGAGTGTATTATGATCTTTAGATGTTCGTCAGCGATCTCTTTCCAATCACAGACCGATGAAAAAAAAAAAAAAAGATGCAATGAGTCATTGTGCTTGGTTTCTTTTGTGACGGTTCAAGGGCAACTGCGCTAAAGATTTAAATTTTTTTGGTTGTCTGGTTTTTTTAGGGAAATTGGTCAACTCTTGGTGCTGAATTCTTGCTCAACATTTGCTTTTCATATTTTAATGTGTTGTTTAGGAAACCTTTTTTGTACTTAGCGAACTTAAGTCATTTCTTTTTCTGAGAACATGCATAAAGTCACGATGTTGATTTCTTGCTTACAACTCGGTACTTCATTTTTATTAAACCGCACATTTTTCATGCACTAATGAGTCGATAAATCGAGAGTCCTAAGGGAAAAAGCTTTTGTTAAGGAAACAGTTATGAAGATAATTGATAATAATTTAGCCAGAAAGTCAGAAAGAGAGCGAGAGAGAGAGAATTTTTGAATTCAGGTGAACATATTTTTGTAATCTTCCTTGTCTGAACTTTATCCAAGCAAAACGGATTGTGTCCATGAACCGTCACCATAAAGAAACTCGACTGACGGCGGGACATTCTTATCGTCGGATCATGCCAAGAAAATGACGTTCTGCATGAAGTATAATTTTGACCTGAGTTTTTGGGCGTTTGTCTTCCATTTTCATTTATTTCACTCTTCATGTACGGTTTCATAGGCATGCAGTACCCATTTTAAATAGATCGGGATATCTACCTACTTTCCTTAGACTTTTTATTATCTTTTTTCGTCGGTCCTTCATCAACACCTGATTGTCCGGGTTATTAATAACTTGATATATCTTGTAGAATACAGTATATTTAGTTACCTTGATTCAATTATGCCATTGTAGCCCTTCGTACGGTTGTCGTCGGTATTACTACACATCGAGTTATAAACTTTAACATGCTTATGTATTCGTTATGCTTTTCATATTTTGTCTTCACTCCCACCTTCCCCCACCCCCCAAAAAAAACAGTATTAGGACCATACCATTTTATTTTCTTTAATCTTTAGAAGTTTTCCACATGGCGCTACATTTCTTAAGTTCTGTGCTATTTTGTGCTAAGACCGAAGGACACTCAGCTTGAAGATTTTATCTATTTATTTAGGCTATATATATATATATATATATATATATATATATATATATATATATATATATATATATATATATATATATATATATATATATATATATATGTGTGTATATGTGTTATATATGTGTGTGTGTGTATGTGTATGTATATATACATACATTATATAGGCTACATGCTCATATATGTGTGTTGAAAGTATTGAAAAAATAAAGTTGGGTGAAAGAGTGAGTTGGTAGAAGATATTATTGAACGTAACAGAAGCCATGGAGATTACGCTCTTATAGTAACCCCGAAGTAGGACTAGAGCCTTATGTCGTGAAAGATGAAGGATTAACGTAGGAATCAATGAGATTAAAGGAATCAATGAGATTAACACAGTAAACAGTGAGATGAATATAGTAATCGGAGGGAGAATTCCAAAAGTATTTGTATATGTGATCACGTTCTATATTTGGCTACCATCCCCCCTTTTTTCTCTCTCCTTTATTTTGACAGTTCCCCGGAAAAGGCAAAATGTGATAAGCCTTGATTCTTGAGTACATCCACTCCTCAATCTTCGAGATGGCGTCATAAAATCAGATAGATTTCTTTTCTGAGAACAAGGATTACATTTCTGTATGTTTGCGTTAATTGCAGTCTTTAGGAAAAGGAAATTTGAAACTGAAGTTCCTAAATTTCCTATTATGAGTCAGTATTGTCATGTTTATGTCCGTATTTTAGTACTTGGAGAGAGTAACATTCCCAGATTTCGAGGTAGCTAGATTTTTGTAACTGACAGAAAATTATAAACTTGGTGAAATGAAAATGATAAATCTTGATGAAGTAATTTCAAGAGGAGAAATCGCAAGAATTGTTAAAGTAATTTCGAGGCAGAAAATAACAAGGATTAATTCAGTGATTTCAAGACTACAAATCACAATTCGTGATGAAATTATCTCAAGATGGCCGACTGAGGGTCATTTGGACATAGTATCACAGTTACCAAAACTGTAATGGTGCTAACAAGTGTATATATATATATATATATATATATATATATATATATATATATATATATATATATATATATATATAATGCATGTATGTATGTTTGTGTATATACTTATATATATATATATTGAATATATATATATATATATATATATATATATATATATATATATATATATATATATATGAAATAAACATTATCTCTCTCTCTCTCTCTCTCTCTCTCTCTCTCTCTCTCTCTCTCTCTCTCTCTCTCTCTCTCTCTC
>NC_089750.1:23007552-23035052 GCF_040412425.1 Macrobrachium rosenbergii
TGTCTGCCATAAAGTATCTGAGAAGGATCATTTGCTTTTGTGCTTTCTGTTGTTTATTGTCTTGTGGGAATTGAAGAATCTCTCTCTCTCTCTCTCTCTCTCTCTCTCTCTCTCTCTCTCTCTCTCTCTCTCTCTCTCTCTCTCTCTCTCTCTCCAGCATTGTTATTTGAGAATAAGTGATGAGAAGGAGTTATGAATTCCTGTGGTTTTGTCTTGATTCTAGTTTGGTGGGTTTCATACTACAACAGCTTTCGGTACTTTTTTATATTTATTTTTAATGTCTCTCTCTCTCTCTCTCTCTCTCTCTCTCTCTCTCTCTCTCTCTCTCTCTCTCTCTCTCTCTCACACACACACACACACACACACACACACACACACACACACACACACACACACACACACACACACCCTCTGCTCAAGGTAAAAGGTCTTGGAATATTTTTACATGAATTGACTAATTGTGAATTATCCCAAAGTCGACCGTTTTATTCATAGTTCTGACACACACACACACACACACACACACACACACACACACACACACACACACACACACACACACACACACACAGCTGTTTTTGGATCAAATATTGTAACTCTGCGCTTAATATTCTTTGTCTGTATAAACTTTCTGGTGGCCGTAATTCTGTAACTGTCGTAATACGGTTTCCTGTTATGCAACTCCGTAGAGCTAAATTGTCGTAAAGGTCGGTGCTGCTGATTCCAGCAATACAGAGCCGGTTGAGTTGAAGTTGAAAGTAAACTATTTAATTCCGTAGAGTGTTGCAGACGCCGCTCTATATTTTGCTCTGCCATTTGCTACTCGAGACGGTATCAGCTCAATTTCTTAAAGGGTGACGTTTTCCGGGTTAAGATGTCAGGTGTGATAATGATGTGTTTTTCTTGCAAGAATAATTAGGTTTGTTCTTATTCGAGAAAATGTATATTAAGTATTACTTTTGATAAATGAGTATTGCAATTAAGAAGAAATGGCCATTCTACTAACTGGACATTCCCTATTTCTTGGATGTTTTTCATGCACTTGAAAGTTGCTGAATTATTATAATTACTGAATCTTCTTAATTAATACAACTTACGAATTACATGTAGGAACTACTTACACAAATTCTAGTTATATTATGAGAAATGAGCCTTTTTCAGTTTACATTAATTGTTAGCTTTTGGATAGTGGCTTGATGCTGAACGTAGACAACAGACAGCCTCCTTCTTTTTTTGCCTTTTAATGGAACACGGCCTGACAGGTGTTCTTCGAATATAAAGAGCGTTCAGTGTGATTTAGTACAGAAGGCGCACAAGCATACACCTTTTCCAAGGGCTCCTAGTTACTGCCTGGAAGGGTGAGGTATCGAGAGAGAGAGAGACAGAGAGAGACAGAGAGAGAGAGACAATTGCCATTAAAATTCCACGAGGAAGATCGAAAGATATTTCCTGTAATTTTCTTGAATGCGTTTGGCAAGAGAGTTGGGTGAGGTGCTTCATATGTTCAGTAACATAGATCGAATTTCGAAACAATTAATGGTGTTAGCTTGCTGCAGTATTATGGTTTTGCGTATTTTTATATGAAAAGTTACCGCCATTTGTAGGGCGAGCAACACACGCACACACACATATATGTATGTATGTATGTATGTATGTATGTATGTATGTATGTATGTATGTATGTATGTATGTGTGTGTGTGTGTGTGTGTGTGTGTGTGGTAATACGAGGTTAGGATAAAGTGAAAAAGATTCAATAAGGAAAATTAGAGATGTCCATATGTAGATGAGATAATGATGAATGGGAGATTGAGATGGCTTGGACGTGTTCTTCAAACAACCTCTGGGAGCATAGTACTTGATAAGGTTATCTGGCTTCTTTTAGGCACCAGAAATGTTGAAAGGCCCAGCCCTATCTGAATGAGATCTGTGAGACGGGAGCCTGGAGATGGTTGGAGATTTATGGATGATAAAACACTGGAAGGTAAAAAATGCAAATAACTAGGACATTAGTTTTATTAGTGTTCTTGGTCCGCTGTTATTTTTAGTATATTCGAGTGGTAAGGATGTTGGCCTGGAAAACAAGATTGTTCGGTATGCCGATAATACAGCACTTGTGGGTGTAGTACAGTCTCCACTTATGATGAATGAAGCTTCCCTTAGTCTCGGTCGTGACATGGAGAGGATTAGTAAATGGTGTAGTCTGTGACGTATGAGGCTGAACTCCAGTAAAACGAAAACACTATTGATTATTAGATCTCATACAGATTTTCCATCCCATCCTCCCCTTCAAGTGGATGGGACTAAGCTGAATGAGTTCGGAGCTTTAACTATACTTGGTGTCACTTTTGACTCATCTTATTTTTGAGAAACATCCAATGAAAGTATCAGCAAATGCCGCAAGGAAGTTTGGTATCGTACATAAGGCCTCATATATTTATAACAGTGATAAGATCGGTGCAACCCTTTTTAGAGCATTTGTCTTTCCTTGATTAGAATACTGTTCTCCGGTGGGGATGTCTGCTTCTGCCAGAGATTTATCTCTCTTAGATAGAGTGGTCCGTGGTGTTGGTGTTAGGTTTCTGTTTCCTAACATTAGCTGTTATGACTTGGACCGTCGACGGTTGGTCTCTTGTTTGTTAATTTTTCTGAAGTTGTATTTTAACAGAAAACTTAAACATTCACAGTTGATCCCTGATCCTCTTTTTCTACCGAGAGCGACCAGATTTGCTGAATAGCAGCACCAATATATACTAAACGTACCTTGCTGTCGAACTTCTCAGTTCCAGAGGTCCTTTATTCTTCACACCACTGGACTTTGGAACAATCTCCCTGAGGATATTGTGCAACTGGAACTTCAAAAGTTCAAACGAAGATGCAATGCACTATTACCCTAAAGCAGTTCTATTCGTATTTAAATAATTTAATTACATTTTTATCTCTTTGTTTATTAATCTGTTAATTTACTTTTCTTTTCTATTGCTGATCTCTCCTTTCTGTATCTCCTATTACCTTTTGTCACTTCTTTCAAATTAACATATTCTGTGGAAGTTTGAATTTCAAGTCAGTGGGCCCCTGTGGGCTTGTTCCATATGGACAAGGTTTATCTTCCGAATAATAATAATAATAATAATAATAATAATAATAATAATAATAATAATAATAATAATAATCAACATTATTCAACTTCCTCTCTGTGACTATTTGAACCTTATGAATTAGTCGCAATGTTGGTTGTGTTTTGATTAGACACTTAAGTAAAATATGTACTGCTGTGTTTTATGACTCATTCACTTGACATTTTATATTTCATGTTTGTTTTGAGGAGATGAATATGTGACTCCATTAGATATGTAAACCAAAAAAAAAAAAAAGTATTTTTAAAGCATTTTTTTTCTTTCCCAGGTAAGTGTGGAAAGCGGCATGTTGGAACCGTAGAGTGTAGCCGCCTCACCTAAACGGTACAGTATCTTGACACATTACAATAATTACAATGATGCCTTCATGGGCTCTTTGTTCTCTTGAAAATTCAAGTTCTTTGTTCACTCGTTTCTCTGTACTCCCAGCCGTTGAGTGCTTTATATTTAGCTTTGGATGTTACTTTGTTTCGAGATCTGGCCGGTCGTCTTTTGCCTTTGTTCTATATTGTGAGGTGAGGTGTTTTAGAATATCAGTGGTTCACTTTCCTTGTTCGGTGATGAACTGGAAACGTCCTTGTCTCAGGGAGCTTTATGCCTGCATGGGAAGTTTCACTTTTAGTTGCATATTTTGAGCGCCATTGAACAGAATTTCTTTCTCTCCTTTAGGGTATGAAAAATATCGTTTAACTGTATTCAAATCTACGTATGCATTGATCTGATAATAAGTATTTCTTTAGTATAGAGTTACTTTATTTTAAGTGTAGTTTTCTTATACGTACATCTTGAAATTTATTGCTTATTGCTTTCAGTAAGGATCAATTAGTAACCTTGTCTTTTGATTGAAGGCATCGCCTATTTATGGAATGGTCAGATATCTTCATTATTATCCTTTCATTTTCATGGAGCTTATAGAATGGAATGCATCTGGACTAGATTATTTGAACCACATGCTTAATTTTTTCTTGCATTATCTGTGATGTTTTACATCTTGAAAACGTTGGGTCATGCATCGCTTGAAGAATGCTCCGTGTTTATCAACATGGAGATAAGGGTGTGCCTCTGCCTTGTTTTGTCTGCGTGCACTGGAGGAAAAGTAAACAAATATGGAGAGAATGTAAACAAATCATGGATGTTACGAAACCAATTCCATATACAAATAAACCAGTCAAAGAACATATAACCCTGTTTGTAGTTCAGGGCATGATTCCTGGCGAAAATTTGGTGGACCCTTATAGACTTTCATTATACTGTATTCTAGGCAGATTTTCAGTTATACGAAGAAGTAAGCTTCCTTTAAGTACTGAGTTTGATGCGTAATGCAAGCGCCATCATTTATTATCAACATTAGTGGTTTTGGTATATTCGACGTCGTGTTTTTATAGTCAAGCTAAAAAAAAAATAAGAGATATGATGATCAATTTTTTAAGGTTTGCATATGTTATTTCTTATATTTCATTTTCTTTTCCTCATGACCACCCTTTCTTTATTAGAACTGGTAATTTTCGCTGGCTTGTGAACATTTTCAGTTTCAGTTTAGAAAAATGGTAAAATTATGTTTAACGATATAGGTTGTCAACATTTGACGCCAGAGCTTTACTCAGCTATCCACATTTTCCCTCATCTACGCCTATGTAAACTTAAAGGGATTTGTCACAGCTTAATGCACTGGAGGGTCTTCTAGAGGTCACATCGTTCCTGTGGCAGATTTCATATTTCAAACTTCGTGTTTCATTTGCACTTCACCTCCCCATATAGTTGGGGAAAGAAAATTAATAACTTGAATGAAATCTACCTCAAGTACCCATTGCGCAATACAGTTGTAAGTGCAGGACCACCACGGTTAAATTTATATTTAATGTTTCGGATACTATGACGATCCAAGAGCATTTCTACTTCGGAGAGGGTTCTACTAAAGAATTAGTACTCAGAAATGCATCCCACAAAAAAAAAATCCAGTGGAGAACAATCAACTATGACAGTATCCACAGGTCTTGGAAAGAATGTTGCTATTTATCTCTTCATTTTTTTTTCAGTTAATTTCCTATGATTGTTAGTGTTTAATTTTACGTTCTGCATGTAAGTGCATTTATAGGTGTGTGTGGATTGTACTGATTTATACTGACTGAACACGTTTTTATCACGATTTTTTTCTTACCGTATTATGAATTAGATAAGCAGAATGGGGGTCAAATTTTAGGAGTTGATGACTATGGTAGTTGAGGCGTTCTTTTGTAATATCAGAACATTTAGCCAATCTAATAATAATGGAAATATATGATGATTATCCCCCGAGGACCATCATCGAGTGGGACTTTTCTTTTCGGTTAATTTATTTAGTTTTTTAAGTTCGTATTTTGCCTTTGTAAGGTTGGAGCAGCTTTTCTTATTCGTCATAGCTCTTTAGGAATGAAAGTAATTGTAAAACTCATACGTAAATTGTTGTAGCGTATTTCAGCCAACTAAAGAGGTGGATACAAGGTTGTAAGGTGTCCTGCATCATGTTTTGTGGTGTGTGATGTGTGACAACGAGATTGGTACTGGGGCACTCTGACACGGCTTGTGATGTCCCGCAATAATTTTGTCCACGACTGCTCAACAGAATGGATGTTGAACTGACCATTGCGCTGACCTCGATCCGTTACCTGAAAATCGACGCTGCTACACCGTTATGGTGTGTCTGAAAAGGATCCATTTTATTTTTTTTCCTGAACGCTCTGTCGTAATATTTTCGCAAGTTGAGAATGTCATGACTTTCGTTTTACTAACTTGGTCTCACAAGTCTTTGAAGTCATGTGCAAAGGGATCAGTTTCTGCATTTATATCATAGGGTATTTCCTCAGCCTTTGTTGCTACGTCTCCCGTGGGCGGGTGGATAACATGGTGGACTTGAGAAAGTGTAAGCAGAGTCATCCCTCCTACTGAGCCAGGAAAAGCTAATGGGAGACAAAAGAGGGTTACTTTTCCGGCGTGGGAACAAGAAAGGGGTTTGCAACTTCATCTTTCTGTCAGAATGTTAACTGAAGGTTCTTCAGTGTACATAACTGAAGTGTTTCAGTCATTGCATAAGTTGCGATGTGCAATTCTGAAATGTGACTAGTGTTGCATAAAAGTCTCTGCATTATCACCATCACAGCCCAAGTTGACATGGAGCTACGTCTTTTAACGGCGTAGAAATGTTTGCAGAATATTACTACTGCTGCTGCTACACGTGTATGTCCATACTTTGGTTTATTTCTTGTAGCATTTTCTTGTCACTGAATTAAGTAACTTAGCTTTCTGGTCCTCTGCCTGCGTTTATGCAATAATCATGAAAAAGAGTTCACTCGTGTCTTATGTCGTAGTATTGGTTTCAGGTGTATACAGGTCTTGGAAGCCATAATTTTTGTTTTGAAAGGGCTTCTCTCTCTAGATCTGGAGATACAGTAAATTACAATGTAACCTAATCACCAAATTGGCATTTATATCAATACTGTGATAAATATTGACCATTAAGAATACGTTACCTTTGTGCATGTGTGTGTGTGTGCGTTTGAGAGAGAGAGAGAGAGAGAGAGAGAGAGAGAGAGAGAGAGAGAGAGAGAGAGAGAGAGAAAATGGTTTAGTACCTTCATATTTCTCGAAAGCCTTGATTAGCTTGTGAGTGGACATTGTGACCGAGGCCTAGGAGTCATTAAGACCACTTTTAATAATCACCTCCCTTGTTCGGCTTTCTTGACCTTTCCATTTGATACTTATTGGCCTGTGATCTAATTACAGTTCTGTGCTGGATACTGCCATTGAGCACAAGGCTTTGTTAATGCCGCCAATTAGAGAAATCCGAGCGTATCGCATGCCTGAGTTAAGTATACCTGCGACATGGAAAACCTTGGAAAGAAAGTTTATGAATTAATTATACTCATGCTGGGTATTATTGACCCTTATACGAAGGGAGTGTAATATAATTTCATTTAGGTGTTTACAAGCATACTTGCGTTTAAATGTAAAAAAGAAAATGTTAGGCTCTTCAAGGAGCATTTTTGTAACCTTTTTAGTATTCGTAAGCCAAGTACGTTAAGTGAATGAAGCAAGCCTTAGGAGTAAACCAACAAACGTTATGACTGACAGCAGTATGGAACTCAAGCCTTCTGCAGATTGGCGGTCAGTGTTAAGTAAGGGTTCTCTCTCTCTCTCTCTCTCTCTCTCTCTCTCTCTCTCTCTCTCTCTCTGTGCCTGGTCTCCACCCAGACATAAAGAATGCCTTCACTTTCTGGTGGCGTTTAATTATTGCGACTGAAGTTGATGTGATATATACATAGAATATTTCAGGGGCTGCACCTTAGTTGCCAGCTTTCACTGTAGTGGTCTTGATTGCTTTTCAGTCTCGGCAACTTTCATTCATATAGGATTTCTCTTTTCCTTTGCTATGATTATGTACCTTATTATGATCATGATAGGAGTACTTCGTATGATTATTTGCATGTGTTCTTATTTTAGACTGTATCCTTACTGTATTTTAGCTACTTTTCATAAAAGCCAGTTTTGGTGATTTAAAGTGATTTATAGACGCCTTACTGTTGATGTTACAGTATACATTTTGTGGAGATATTTTACACTGGGTGTATTTTGATATTTATAAATTCATGGACTCTTATGTGAAGTTAACTCACTGACATTTAATTTGGATATCTTATTTAGGTTTCCCAGTCAAGAGTGAATTACAGTTTGAACTGAAATGCTTTCACTGAACACTGATAATTTTTTATACCAGTAATGTTACGAATCTACTTACTGTTTGAAATTAGTTCTTTGATAAACATCGATTTTAATCATATTTTGATTATGTAGGTCATTATAATTATTCTTTTCCGACATAGTGTTACAATATTTATTACGTCCGAAAAATAAGCTTATTTGAAACGCGATACGGAGAGTTACATTTACACCTGATGAAGTGTATCTTACTTCATTAAAGTACGTGAATGAGCAGAAGTAATTGCAAGGGTAGTACAGTAGTGTTACCCGTGTCTTGGGGAGGGGTTACTATAAGTAGATGTCTCTGTGGTTATTATTTGTGCCCACGCGTTCCCCTGTCGGTGGGAGGTCCATTGAAAGGGCATTTTGGTAGTTTGTCTGCTGATGTAGTGTTCCTTAAGGCTTTAAATATATGGCCCTTCAGTACCTTGGCTTGAATGGCCTTCCATAAACAGTTCCTTGATGACTTTGTTGGGTTGTTTTTCTTTAAGTCTGAGTACGTCAGTATGTCACGATTATGACGTAATGGGGCCATTGTGATTTCGAGGTTTTTAGCTTGAAGGAAAATTTCAACGTTGGTGTTGCATATGTATATTTGTAATATTGTCTTTATATCTGATAAACAGAGTTTGGCTTTAGTTTTCTGTGAAAAGAATATTGGATGAAATTGATTTGTTATAATTTAGCATATTTTAGACTCATCCTTGTGTGTCTGGAATTCTTATTATTAGATAATACCAAAAAATGTAGACGGAGCTCCACCCAACGCTAGCCCAAAGGTTAGTTAATCTGATGTGATTATTAGATACGGTAGTATTTACAACCTTGGGCATGTAAATGCTATTTAACTTGCCACGTCCCATAGCCTTTTTTGGAAGGTCCCTTGGTGTAAGTGAATATGTGTTACGTGGTAATATTTTTCATGAAATGTATGCAAAGGAAATAATTTTTTACTGATGTATTGCCTGACGTTAGTGAATGCTAATAATATTTTATTGCATGTTTTTTTATTTAAATTCCAGATTAATTAAGATACCCCTTTTGTCAATACACTGTTAGAAAATATGCAATTTGTTTATATCAAAATTTTTATAAACGGTTCAGAAAAGTTTATATGACCGACCTTTGAATATTTTGAATATAGATAACCTTTCAGTGTTTTCCACGTTACTCACAGCTTTCTCATGAATATGCAGATAAGTAGATAAAACGGGCTGTTAGAGGAATTATTTATATTTTGGAGCCTGAAATTGATGGGTTCAGTAAAGCATTAGAATGTCGAATGGGGTTTAGAGGTGGGAGGGTGAGGTTTGGTTCATAAATCACTCTTTGGTTCTACCTTGATATAATGACTTCATCTCTGGCCGAACTTCTCTTGGCTGTGCTAAATTATACTCTTAAAATGCAAGGCGCCCGATCAACTATTGTGTTAACCATAAAGGGCGTTGGTAGATGGAGGGTTCCTAGCTTAGGATGAGAGGAATTTGTACTTGTTGCTAAGGTGCTGGAGTGGGAAGGTGGAAACTAAAACTGCATCGACGTTTTCTTAAATCAACTTAGATTACTCAGATCAGGAGGTTAGGAGGTACGCAGATCATTTCCAGCTTTTGAGTGCACTGGGAACCGCCAGTCATGAGTAGTCTAGGTGAATTAGTTCCAGGATCATTTCTGATTTTTAATCCAGTGTGGGATGTTAGGAAATTGATTCACAGAACTACACGTACATGGGACTGAAGCGTATCTATATATATATATATATATATATATATATATATATATATATATATATATATATATATATATATATATATATATCTATATATATATATATATATATATATATATATATATATATACATACATATACATACATACATATATATATATATATATATATATATATATATATATATATATATATATATATATTTGATTCCCACACGCAGTAATCTCAAATACAAAGAATAATCACATGGGTAAGGAATTAACATATAATGAGCATATCTAGTATTAGGTTAAAATGTTAATATTAAAGGATTTTAAAAAATTCAATTTCCCCAAAGTCGTCTCTCTAAGCATACGAGAGCTTTTCCCACAAAACGCTACTAATAAATAAGAACATGAAACGGCTCACAATATTTCACTTCCAGATGGATTTAATAGGGATGGAATGAAATGCATTACCCCTGAAAATGAAAATCGTATTTTATTCAGCAAATTCACGTCATCAAGGAAAGTTGTTTTATCCATAAATCTTTCTTATTTACTTCGCAATGACCTCACTTGTTTTCCAGGGCATACAATTACGGCTGGCCATATTCCAAACGTTAACCAAAATAAATATGCTTGGACACGTGCTGGCATACAAAGTATCGCTGTCAAACACCACGCTTCAGTCCCATGCACGTGTAGTACTGTGAATCAATTTTCTAACATCCCACACTGGATTAAACAGCAGAAATGAACCTGGAATTAATTCACCTAGACTACTCATGACTGGCGGTTCTCAGTGCACTCAAAAGCTGGAAATGATCTGCGTACCTCCTACCCTCCTGATCTGAATAATATATATATATATATATATATATATATATATATATATATATATATATATATATATATATATATATATATATATATATATATATATAGTACAGTATATATATATATATTGTGTGTGTAGTATGGATATGTATATATGTGTGTGTGTGTGTATGTATGTATGTGTTGCATACTCAAAATCGTAAATTTCACGACATATCTCAGTGGGTCAATTTCTTACTATTCATAGCTTCACAAGGGACTTATCGGAGACCATAATTGCAAACGGACCTTCAGTAACTTATCGGTGTAGTTATTTATTTATTTTCGTCGCGTGTTTTGTGGTAAAAAAAAAAAAAATAATAGATAAAAATACACTGATATAGTGCAGTTGTCTGGGAGTTTTCGTACATTTGCTCAGGGAAGTTTAGCATGGTGAATAAATTTGGGTTGTAAGGCGGAAGGGGGCTGGGCTTCAGTTGTGTATGAATTAAGGGGTGATTGATCTGAATAAAGGGAAGGGAGACTGGGGAAGGGGCTGAATAGAAATGGCCTGAGAAATAATACTGGGCGTATGTGGAACATAACATTAGGATCATTTGGCAGATCAAAGGCTTCATTATTGACGGCTGTAATAGAACCTTGATAGGCCATAAATGCAGGCGATAAGGTTCATTAGGGTCTTTTTAGGGTTAATTATATATTTTTGATGAGGGGTTAAAGCGTCCCCAGACGGTCCTTATCCAGCAGTGTTGCTACTTGTCTTCTCTCTTTCCCGAGATGATCGAGCAGTTTATGTGGCATTTATTTAATATCTTTGTATTGTGCTTAAAAATAGATATTTTTATATATATATATATATATATATATATATATATATATATATATATATATATATTTATATAAAATCTTCTGATCCCCTTTTACCAAATACTTAAGTAATTGTGAAGCCATGAAGACATTGTGGTCATTTCAGTTATACACGCACACACACACACACATGTATGTATTTATGTATATATATGTATATATATATGTATATATATCAGTATTTGGAGATTTGAAAACAACTGAGAACTAGTCCGAAATATTTTCTTACAATATCATT
Organism: Macrobrachium rosenbergii; assembly: GCF_040412425.1. Lineage (NCBI taxonomy): Eukaryota > Metazoa > Arthropoda > Malacostraca > Decapoda > Palaemonidae > Macrobrachium > Macrobrachium rosenbergii. The sequence goes on from NC_089750.1 coordinate 23,019,071, forward strand.
TAAAGACACGAATTCATCTTTCGATAACACCGAATAAAAATCACTGCTTAAAATGTCAAGAGGAGTTAAATTACGATGCAATTAACAGTTAGTTATTGAATAGTTTAAATAACTTTTTTTGGTACATCCCCAGATTTAAGGAGTGATTTTTGCTCGTGGTTATTGAAAGGAGTTCATGTCTTTTAAATGATATTGGAAGGAAAGATTGCAGACTATTTCTCAGTGGTTTTCAAATCTTCAAAAACTATTGGTTTCATAGAAGATGGTTATGTAACCCATTCTCTTCAGAATCTCTCTCTCTCTCTCTCTCTCTCTCTCTCTCTCTCTCTCTCTCTCTCTCTCTCTCTCTCTCTCAAGTTCTCTCTCAAGTTCTAAGGATAACTGTAAAAGTTTAGATAAATGAAATATAGTATAAGACTGATTGAAAAGTAATAGAATTAGTTGGCAGAAATGATTTTATGTAAACGTTAGAATAATTGATTAGGATATAAGCAGATTTTCATCTGAATTTAGTAATAAGATTCATTACGAATGACTAGTTGGAGCAGGGTTAAGTATTAGTTAATTTGAAGGTCAGTATTATTCCACACAAGAATATCAGTTGTTGACTTAGGATGCTATTGTTGTTGGGTAAGCCAATATAATTTTTTTAAATAACAGTTTCATTGATTTGCATTGTTGTTTATTTAGCATCATAACATGTTCGAAATAGTTTATTGTATAGATTGGAAAGAATGCATGCAGTCATCGAGGAGAATGCATTTGTACGCGGTATTAACTGCAGCTGGCAATAATTATACGTTTACTTAATATTAAAAAGCAGTTTGCTAATTCATTGTCGTTTACATGATTCAGCCTTGATGAAGAAGGCTTAGATCAGCATGTTAGGATGTAAGAGTCACTGAACTAGTATTCAAGAATGGTTTAATTCTTGCGTTAAAATGGCAGAGGTTTTATGTTAGAATAGTTCTAATTTAGGAAATACATTGGTTGAGATATTGTTGATAACTTGAGCTTCTTAATAATTAGATGAATTGAGGCATGCGATTTGTTGGATTTAGGTGATAAAGTGGTTGACCTAGAACAAAGGAATGATTGAATATGAACATTGTTATTATGGAATCAGCATGTGTAAAAAGTTGCATTAGAATACCAGAATTGTTAAGTTTGGGTGTAAGACAGGTTTACATGTTATGAGATAGATTTTAGTATAAAAATAATTTCTTTTTCGCTGGAATATTTGAATTATTTGTTTGAATAGCTTAAGTGTAACTGAGTTTAACTTGGTAAAGGGCCTGTAGTCGTTTAGTAATTTTACATCGGGATTCAGACGTCAGTTTCTTTTTGCTTGAATTATTTAAAATGATCGTAGTGAACTCTCGTTGGAGAGTAGTGCCGTCAGTGCACCTCACTTTGTGCACTGTAGGCGTTACTAAAGGTTTTTTGCAGCGTTTCTTCGGCCTCTAGCTACATCCACCTTTTAGCCTTTCACCGTACCTCCGTTCCCTCTTCCCACTTTCATCTTGCTATCCAATGACTCCAACTCCCTCTTTTCAGTCTTCTTAAACGCTAAATGGCTGAAAGTGCCCTGTGCATGGCTTCATAGTCAAATTTTCGCAAATCACTCGATACTAGTGATCAAGAACACTGCTGAGTATTGGCTGGAGAATAGTGACTAATGATAATTTGTGTAGAAGACTGTCGAGGACTTCTAGGAAATATCATGTGGGAAGCATAGTCGGTAACAATTGTAATTAGGTAAAAGCTGTTTCGACCTATGGCATGGGAAAGTATAAACTATCATAGGGGACTGAGATGTAGATACCTGTTAAGTGGGGCGGAAACTTGGCATGATTTCATTTGTTTGAAAGCTGTTTTTAGTAAGAATGGGCTTTAATAAAAACGAATAGTTTCAGTGTGGTGTGAGTACTTAAAAATATGGGACCTTAATGAAGGTACAGAGATGACTGGTTAAAGTGTTGGTAGGGTTACGCAGCAAATTATATGGTGTAATATTTGAGAAACAGCTAAGACAGATTGTGGGAGGAGGCAGCACCCGACAAAGACGGATGAGACCCATGAAGGCAACTGTCCCCTAACAAAGGTATACGGTTAGGAATTAAGTGGTCGATTATAGAAAGGTTGAACTACGACGTAAGAATGGGTTTCTGTTGATAAGTTGTTAAGACAAGATACGAGACTTGAAAAATTACCAAATTAATATGTACCAATTGAGATGTAAGCGTGGTTCCGTCAGGTTGGAATTCCCACCTTATAAAGGTAAAGAAGTTGGAGAGTAATCTAGTGGTGAATTATGGGTCTGGAATGGTTGAGCTTGTATAGAAGAATGATTAAAGCAATGTGCAAGAATGATTGTTATTAGTTATAAAGGGTTTCATAGATGAATCAGATAAGATATTGCTTAGTTACCTTCATTAAACAGCGACTCTGAATTAAGCTGTATCTGTGGCGATTTACGTCATTGCTGCTTCACTAATGTTTTTGTGAAGATATTTATTTTTCTCGTGTCCTTTAGACTATAGACAAATTTACCAGTATATACCATGTGGATACATTTTTTGTGTTTATAAACACGCACGCACACATCATATATATGTGTTTGGGTGCATATATATATATGTATATATATATATATATATATATATATATATATATATATATATATATATATATATTATTGAAACTAACACCAACAGAAATTAGAAAGTGGGCATCAGATTTTTATATCTGAGTGCATAGCGTGAGGCAGATGAACTGGTTAACAAGTTTAGGAAGTTAGCGCTTTGAAGCCCAGTTCATGAATACAAAAATGCAATGTGCATTTTCGTTTTTCTTTTTTCTTAGCTTGTAATAGCCTTAGGTTTAAACTTCACACGACTTTGTAATTTTTTTCTATGCCAGACTGGGATTTCACGAACATCAGAGATTCCTCTTGGGGAAGAATGAGGAAAAGAAAAGACTCCGGTTCCCCGAAGAGGGTGAAAGTAACGTCGCTAAACTGGATTATGAAGGGCAGCTGCAGGATGAATTACTCGAGCGTTTTTCTTCTGTTTTTTCTCTTTATCTTTCTTACTTGCGTAGTTTGGGAAACTTGAAATAAGGAAAATTAGTGTTTCATAATAGTTTCGGTGCCACTTTTTATTTCTGGTTATGTATAATCTTCTGTAGAGATATTGCTTGCATTAAGTCATGGAAGGATAAAAAGTTTCGTTTCACGAAGATAAAATTTTTGTTTGTAAACAGTCTTCAAGGCTTAGACATTTGTTGTGAATAGGACCCGAAGGAGAGAGAAACTCAAAAATAATTTTATTTGAAACATTGCAGGGTTATATATTGAATGAACCTTTGTTGATTAGCGCAAGATTGATTGCTATATAATTAAAATGTAATTTGCCAGAAAACCAAAAGCATTTTTATTCTAGGGTATTGAGTTGAATCTGCCTATTTTTTCAGTGGACGGTAAAGAGGGCCTCTTCAGATTATGGTGACGTAGCTAGCTTTACGTTATGGCCAATTTTTATGCTGTAACCTCTTGAATGAAGAATAGTTGTATACCATAGCAACTAGTATGGTGGTCGTCTTCAAATCATCCTGGTTTGAACGTGTCTCCTATCTAATGGATTACGTTTTTACTTAGTAAAACTGGTTTCGTGATGCGTGTTTCCGTGAAATCAATTTTGTTTATTGGATCATCATTGGATTGTGTTAAGTATACAAGAAGATGAATAAGAACATATTGTATTTTAGCATTGTTAAGTACAGATGTAGATTGTGTTTATATGAAACTGGTAAACTCTTTGGTCTTCATCACAAGAACTAGCAGTGAACTTCTGTGTTGAATAGGTAAGTCAGCGCTTCACGTGTGTTGTGTATTACAGAAAACGGAGAGAAAACTGGTATGCTAGTGTTAAATCGTGGCCACGGTTAAATACTGTCATTTTTATTTTTATCATTGGTAGAGCTCCTAATATCAAACCCTCATGATTGGTTTGTTTGCACATTTATCAGTGATGCATTAAATTTATTATTCAACATAGCCAGATATTACCTTAATAGGGAGAGGTCATGTGTGGTTGAGTTAACGCATTATCATTATTATGACGAAGCTAGAATTATCATGTTAAAAAATATGCAGGATAAAAAGCCACTGAAATGACAAGTTTGATTGAAGATGTAATATTTAATAATTCCAACAAATTCTTTGATGTTTTCGGAAAATCCAATTCCCTTATTTAAAGGGAATAAAATGAATATGAAGAAATGTTTGGGTCTAAACGGCGGAGGCAAGGGTCGCTCCATTGCACTACTGCACAAACCCTGAAGACCGAACATACCCAGAGCAGGTACTGTTGAAATGCATGGCAGACAGTGGTATTGTAAGCGTGCTGCCTCCTTCGATGAAAAAAGCTGCCCATTAAAGGATTATCTTGGGCAGTATGAACGGTTATCTTGGCTTGGGCAAGTGTGGCAGAATGGTTCATTTTAGTCTCGATTGGCATCCGGCACTGACTTACAGTATACCGTTATAAATGATTTTTCTCGTGACTAGTCCGTTGTGGATTTGGTCTGACTTAATTAAGGGTTTATTGCTACTGACTGTGAGTATGGAATTAATCAACGCCCTTTCTACGTCTTTTGGTATTCATGCCTTTATAAATTAACCTACTATTGTTAAAGTCCGTGCTATGGATTTAACAGCAGTAGGTCAGTTTTTAAGTTGCGTTATTGAAAGACGTTCCTTCAGCCGAAGATCTTCAATTTTTCATCAAGGATGGCAGCACGATTACTGTGAAACGGTCTGCTTGGCATATTCATTGTGCCTAAAACATTTCTTTGTATGATTTCCACGCTGAGGAATGAGAGGAGAGTTTCGAAAAACTCAAGAATTTGTAGTAATTTTTTACCATTGTATCTTTAATAGTCGCCTCATTAAAGGTACTCATTATTATTATTATTATTATTATTATTATTATTATTATTATTATTATTAGGAATACGAAAAAGGAATGAAAATTCCAAAAGGAATATACTGTACTGTATATATATATATATATATATATATATATATATATATATATATATATATATATATATATATATATATATATATGTGTATATATATATATATATATATATATATATATATGTAAGTTTTATATACCATAAAATAAACGACACCTACTTGAGAATTTTTTCCGTTTCATTTTTTCTGTGGTATTGCTTTTGCATCTAATTCTTACTGGAAGCTGTCTGTGTCATGCAGATTATCCCGTGTAACATCAAATACCGAAAAAAAGTGAAAAAAAAAAAAGAGCTGTGGTTCTTGTAGGCACGATGAGCCATAAAATTCGTTACAAATCATGTAATAGCAAAGAATTAGAGGGGGACCTCATATTTCTAATGGCTAGGGGGCCGGGTAAGAACGTCTGGATGATGAGTTATGAGGTAATGAAAGGGTGTCTCTCCGGATACACACAGCCTGTGGTGGCTCAGGTTTGGTTTATGTTGCTGCTTCCACTTTTGATCTGCCTCGTGACCTATGGTGGTTGTCATGGCTGAAGGTGAGAGCTGTATTTTTTATGCTTCAGAAGGCTGGATGACTCTGGAGCTTTAAAGAAAAGCACACGGGATTTGTTGCGTTATGACTTATCCTGTTGCTTTTGCTCCCCATATTATACTGAGTTTGTGACCTAATCTTTTCCGTCCAGGTATTGCTGATTTGCTGAGCAAAAACTTGTCGGTGGCAGATAATCTCTCAAGTTTAGTGAATTAAAAATGTGATTGTATTTTGGTCTTTAAAGCCAGTTTTATGTTATTTTGTCATGCCTTGCTTTCATGTATTCTTCCGAGCAAGAAAAAGAAAGTGGTTCATTGAAGAGCTTCTAAAAATGTCTTTTCTGGTGCGGGTTTCTTAGGAGAAAAAAGGTCCAACAAAGTTTTCATGTTTGTAATTTCAAGCGAAATAGGCTTGGTAAAGATTTAGTGGAGAATTTTCCTTTTGCCTTTAACAGGGCTAGAGATCCTTTTGGAAGTTTTTCTTTTAACTACTAAAAGGAAATGGACGAAAGCAATAGGTACTGATGACTTGTTATCTCCTGCTCGCTCTTGCAGTACATACAGTGATCATAGTGGGCAGTTCAGCACACACACACATATGTAATATATATATATATATATATATATATATATATATATATATATATATATATATATATATATATATACTGTATATGCTTCATTTGTTCAGTTACATTCAAGAATGTAGTTACAAGCATATATAAAGAGTATAAGGAAATCGAGAAGTTTGGAGGTTGTTTTGGCTATTATAAATATACATGCTTGCATGCACACACAATTATATATATATATATATATATATATATATATATATATATATATTTATATATATATATTTATATATATATATATATATATATATATATATATATATATATTTAATGATAAATTTATAAAACATGTAATCATATACCATCCAATGATAGTAAGTTCGGGATATGCTGACATGGTTTAAATCTTTTGTTCTAACACTGCAATAATAGTCCAGGGGATTTATCCTCGAGACGTTATTGCTTCGAGTGGTTTTTTCATTTTACGCCAACTTATGATTTAGAACAGCATATTTCATTAGGGAGTTTCACTGTCACTTTTAATGCCTCTGTCTTTCGAGTAATTCGTCCACTTTGCAGAGATAGCATCCACCTTCTGTACAGGGACCACAGTGGGACATTGCTCAGTGCAAGACCCCTTGATATATTTGATTATAATAAGCGTTTAGCATTCCAGTTGACACTTACGAGTTTGGAAAAGCGATGTCAGGGTACTGAAACTGAAATCAAAGTTTTCAAATGATTGTTTATCGTTCTAATGCTTGGAGCACGTTTTGAAACTGGTCGTAACTTCATATATCTTTGTATTTTTTTTTTATTAAGTAGCCTTTTCGTTAAATATTATTGGGCTATATTCTTTTTATGTTTTGGGTTGGAGAATTATGTGCGCGGCCTAAATTTCAGTTGTTTTTCCATTTAACTAGAGAATAGATAATTGCAACTCTGTTCGAGATATATATCTTATCCTTCAGTTCCTCAGCGTCATCATTTCTGGAAAATAGTGCATACGAATACTTGCAAATATAATTGCAGGATGTTGCATATAAATATTCCACGTAATTTGCAAGTGGATCTCTCTCTCTCTCTTCAAAAGCCGACAACATCCAAAACGGCTCCCGTTAGTAACAGGTGCTGACAGGATTATTCCATGGTTTTAGTGTTCTTGGGTGCCATATATCTTTTGGGGATGTCAAGAGATGCTGATGCTCTCGGATATGCGGCTTTTGGATTTCTCCGTGTTTTTTCCCCTCTAACGGATGCTTTCTAATTAGACTAACGGCCCTTATACCTCCCTAACCATTAATTTGTTCAAGCCGCCAACAATATCTTTCCGAAGGCGACTGCAAGAGGCTCTTGTGGAGGGGAAACTTCGTTATTTATGGTGCATATTTTTATGGACAAGGAGTAGGGTGTTTTGGAGGGACGCCTGTGACCCAGGTTAATTATAAGGTGGGGGAGGAGGAGGAGGAGTAGCTGTTTGGGAGCCATCGTGGAGCAAGCGTCAGCTGCGGTAACATTTATCGTTGCTTAATTATTTAGCAGTTTTGTATAATAAGCTTTTTTTTCAATTTTCATCTTAAATATTAACGTTAATTTGTTTTTCTTTTTATTTTGTTTAATAATAATGTAACCTTTTGATGCAGTTAATAATATTATGTGCCCTATCCTGTTTAGAAGGTCCTTATTATACACCCTATTGGGACTCTGCCTTGATGAGTTCTTTATGAGCTTATAAAATTTTTAACATTTTTCAGGATTTAAACTAGAATTTCCAAAAGTGTCATCATCATCCTCATTGCCTCCTGCGTCGTGCGACTCAAAGGACCTCTAATAATGTTCCGCCACTCACGTTTCTCCTTTGCTTTATTTTCCACTCAGGACCCGCTAATCTCTACTCATTTCAAGCCTCCCGTCTCCCAATCCTCATGTTATAATATATAGTAGGTCTGGATCTTCTGAGTTTACTGGTGCCCACAGGAACCCAGCTGACGTTATCACGTACTTTCTCCCCGATTTAATGTCAAATTTAACATTGTAAGCTTCGCTAGGTAGTGTGTGTGTGTCTGTGTAATTGTTTAAAGTTTGTACGGGCATTGTATTTGCAAAGTATTATTGGTGCCAAAGTATAATTGTGTCCACTCAGTCCATTTTATTTTGCAGCATTCGTAGATCATTTTACCAACTGCTTGAGAAATTAGCCTCTGTAAAAGCTGTATCATAATAATGATGATAGTTATTATTGATTAAAACCAAGTTGGGGTCGTTTTCCGCTGCCGAGAAAGTTCTCCAGTACTGTGGGAATTAAACCCTAGAAATTTCCCATTGTCTCTTCACCAAAAATCCATCTAGAATTTAATAATCCTACTGAGGCTTTTCCTGAGGATCACCCAAGTGTAGGAACAGTAAAAATATTGTGTATTTCGTCTAACCTCTCGCAAGTAATTATGCCATATTATTTACCATTTCAAAAGTCAGAGAAAAGTATTTTATGCGATTATGCTCGTGAGACATGTGAATGTATTGTTAAAGCACGAAGGTCACGCAGTAGAGTATAATATGAAAACAGTTAATTATTCCGCCTTACTAGGAAACTGCTTCGATGTTAATGCTCAGGGTTCGAATGCCATCGTTATATTTTTCCTTGGTTCATTATTGAAGTTTCCGATATATTTATTATTATTATCAATTTGGGGATCCACACATCGTTTAGGAATGCTCTACGTAAAATGTCTCTAACTTTACATATTAAAACGCAATGCGTTCCATAAATTTCTTTGTAGCAATGATTAATAATCTAAAGGTAACGAACTCCACGTTTGCACTTACCGTCCTTTATGCCGGGTTCGCATCTCTCAAAACTGGCCATTGTTTAAGTGATGGAGAATGAAGATGCCTTTGTCCCAACCTCAGGATTCTCCAGGATCGGGGCTTGCCGTCTCGATTTTATATTGCTGCCCTGTTTAAAGTTATGGCTACACTATTTGAAAATAATTAGCATTTAGTCTGGTAACAAGACTGCATATCTAAAATTATATATTTATATATATATATACACATACATATACTTACATACATACATACATACATATACACGGTGTGTGATTTATTTTCTCATGTCCTCCCTGCTATATGCGACCAAGAGCAGTAATATATGTATACACATACATACATATATATATATATGTATGTGTGTGTGTGTGTATATATATATATATATATATATATATATATATATATATATATATATATATATATACAGTATTTCCCCAGTAATTATGCTTTGTGTTCACCTTTCTCTTTCAAATGTTTTAAATCAAATCCGAGATAAACAGAATTTTTCTTTCGGACGAATGCAACGAAGAATATTTGGTTATAACTGGGTCCCCGATAATGGGTTGATTTAGGTGAGGCAGAGGTCACTGAACTTTCACCCGGGGTCAAGTCTCATACCGTCCGTTAGGCTTCGGGGTCGTTCAACTTGATTAGAGAATTCTGAGCTGATAGGATGTAAATTCTCTTTCTTTATTCTGTACATTACGCTTTTTGTTTTTCTCCTAATTTTTTCTTTTACAGAAACGGAAGGAGGAGATTTGTGTCATTAATTTGATTATTAATGCGTGTTTTTGGTAACTGGGATTATTTTTCCTAATATTTCGCATGGCTTTTATTATATGTTATGCTTGTTTTCGATTTTTGATACACTTGTTTGATAACTGAGAATTCCCTTGTTCTTGTTCGTCCTATGGCTTTCATCCTCTGTTATTCTTATCATTGGTATTTAAAGGAAGTATGAGTATCAGTTTGATAATTATTCAACTTAACTGTAGTGAGCCATTATACCCAACGTATTGCTGTCACTAGATGTGTTTATATTGTACTTGTATAGCGTACTTGTATGTGACTGAATTAAAATGAAATATATTATTATTATTATTATTATTATTATTATTATTATTATTATTATTATTATTATTATTATTATTATTATTATTTAGTCCCCTACTAACGACGTCGAGGGTACTATAGAATTTCCATTCGTTTGTCCACCTTCCTGTCGATTAGTGTGTTTGCTTGTCACGCTTTCCATGTCATGACAACTCCTACACAGTTGAAAGGATTTCAGCCATACTTATTGCAAACGTAGACAATCATGCATGGATATGCATGGAATGAGATTATCCGCTTGTCTGTCAGTGTATCTATCACACTTACCTTGTTATGGCAACTCCCCCTATATGGCTGAAAAGATTCCTGTCAGCCTTGTTGCAAAGGGTAGACTATCTTGCGTGGAAATGCTCAGAAGGAAATGTCAATCTTTCCGCCCCACTTTGAAATCGCAACTCCTATATTGTTTAAGGGATTCCAGTCAAACTTGGTAGAAAGGTAGACTCATGCGTAGAATTACACGAAGGCAGATCGTTCGTCTGTCAGTGCGTCTGTCACACTTGCATTGATGTTACAATTCTCCTGTGTGGGTGAAGGGATTCCAGTTAAGCGTGGTACAAAGGCAGACCGTCGTGCAAAGATGCACATGATGGGATATTTTCCATATGTCTGTCTGTTTGCCAGTCTGTCCTTGCATACGGTTGAAGACACTTATCCAAAAATGTACATGAAAGAAATCGTCCGTTTGTTTGTCTGTCACACTTAAATTGTCATTGCAATGGCTCCCACACCCTTGAATGGATTTTAGTTAAACTTAGCTCAGATGTAGGACATCTTGGGATGTGAAGGGAGATGGTTCATCACTTTGCATGTTCCCCCGGCATCGCTGGTATAGATTATAATTCCAACAGAATTTTAAGAAAGCGAGAATCTGTAAGAATAGATCTAAACATCCGACCATTTGTCCGCAGGAAGAAGACCTTGTATAAGATGAATCTTCATGAAGGGACATAATATACTAGAAGCAGCTGAGCTTTTCTATCTGCAAAATTGGTCTTATAGATGTGTTCAAACATAATTAGTGGAAGAGAGGCATGGGAAAGATTAGATCTAGACAATCAACTATTTTGTGGACGTTGACATATATTTGCATATCGTCTTTTGTCTAAATATACCAGAGGCTAGCTAGCCTCACGACACATACCTTACACAAGAGAAACAATCATCTAGAGACAACACAATAGAACAGTCAAAGCTTCTTCCCTGTGTAGAGATGGTCTCGTGGATTATTTTGGTAAAATTACCATAAGATGAATATCAGAAGGGATAGGTTATATATCTGACCATCTGCCCCCATGACAGATATCCTGTAAAACGAACGAAGGGACATAGCTTACTAGAAGAGCCGGTCTCCTAGATGCTATTTTAACAGAATTAATCAAAGGTCGGCATTTGAAGAATAGTTCTTTTGTAATATGTCCCTTCATCAAGAGACATATCACACTAAAGGACACTAGACTTCCTCCATCTATAGAGCCGGTCTTTTAGATTATTATGAACTAATGCTTGCTTCTTCCCTTGTCACTTTCGGTCCCGCTCTTGGGAATCCAGGTGGTGCAAAAATTTCACAGTAACCTTCTCCATTCAAGTCCTACTATTGTCGATTGATTTCCTTGACTGATTCGAAAGCTTCCAAAACATTCATCCCAGAATGCCCGAGGGTCCGGTTCTTACTTCAAAAGGTCAGTCGAAGCAGCTCTCCAATTGCAGTTTTAGAATTTGAAGAACCTGTCCGCTAGTATAGATTTCTGAGGAATGTCCTCTCTCGAAGAACATAGACAACTTGAAATTATGCCAGTTCTATGCGTTGCTCATTGCGACTCGAACTTTCTATATTTATTACTGCTACCTTTTGTCACTTCCACGCTACCTCTTGATCAAAGCTCCCTTCCTTTTTATTTATTTATTTTTATTTATGGATTATGATTATTATTATTATTTTTTTTGCTGCAGCAGCCATAACTTGCCGTTCAAGGGGTAATTGTTGCCGAGTTGAAATTCTTAACAGTTGGAGGAAGCAGAAAAGTGCTGTTGATTAGTCACTGTCCCTTGTAACCAGGTAAACTCGAACACTGGGCGTCCTGTACATTCCCTGAAACACCAGAGAACCACTTGGTTCTGTATTACAGAACCAAGACCAAACATGCTTCATTAGAGTAGCCTAGTCTCATATTCTTTGAGGTCGGCAGGTAAAATGGTGCGAATTACAGCAAAGTTACTTAATTATTATGAACCATCTTCATTATCATTTCCAACGCCGTGCCTCTCAAAGGGCCTGATAATTATGAACACTCACGCTAATTGGCTAAATATTCATTTCTCGCTAATTGGCTGAATATTCATTTAAATTCATCCGTCCATCAAGGTGAAGTCATTTATCCTGCTTTTGTAGGAACCCTTCTGAAAACTTCAGATTTTGTCCTGGCAAGAAACCCAGCTTAACGTTCTCTAAGACGCCCATTTTAATTTTCTCCCGGAAGCAGATATATCGCCCGTGTCACACATGTAATTTTAAGGCACTATTACTCTGACATTGACGGCTCATTAGCCTTCTAGTGAATGATGATATTTTGGATATGTAGATCGTTACGATGACTTTTCTTTTTATGTACCGGTGCTATAATCTCTGATTTATTTTTTATTTTTTTCTAATAAAGGTAACTTTTTTGTTCACAGTTACCCGATTTTTTATCCATTTTTTCTAATGACAGTTGCCTGGTCGTCGGTAATTTAATTGCAGAGTGTAAAAAATGGTACGCAATCAGTCTTGGCGATGCCGAGATACTGTCTTTAATTTTGAGTGAATCGGCCTTACGAATTATATTTGATAAAACCAAATAACATTTCGAGTGAGTTATTCACTGTAAAGACTTTCATTGTGAAGAGATGATGATATAAAATAGTGTTTGAAAATAAGCTTAAAATATCTGGAGTTCACAGATTCATCGTACAGACGTAAATAAATAAAACATAGAGAATTTAATTATTCTTTCTATATCCTTGAACCCTTACTTCGTCGAAAACATCATAATTATATTCCACTTTTACTACTTTTCTTCTCTTTGTCATTGGTATGAATTTTCAAGCGTTATGCAAACAGACAGACACACACGCTGGCAAGCATGCACACACAGACACACACACACACATATATATATATTTTTTTATATGTGTGTGTAATATAAAAGTGAGCTGGAGTTTTCGACCATGACCTTAATGATATATATGGACATCTGCCATCGAGAACATTTTCTTATCATCACTAACACATATTACTAAGAGTAAATTGTCGGATTTATCTACTGTAATAAGAGGCATGATGTGTCTGCTCAGCATTTCATCATTTATTAATGTGGAATGAGATCTCTAAACCACAGGGAGAAAAGATCGGGTGCCGTCAGGTTTTGGGTTTCGAGGTGAATTTTAGTTTCAGTCTTTAACTAACTAAAGTTTGGTTTATAGAAAACGCTGGTATGAACTTATTTAATTTTATTCACATGTTTAAGACCACTACCGCGAAGAAAAGGTGAAAGAAAATACAAACATCGTCTAATCGTAAAATAAGATTGTTGTGCAGTCTGCAACTAGGGGAATTATTACGTACAGGAGATATTTATGATTAGCTAAAAGCTGTCGTCAAAGTATATGGTAAAGCATTTTAAAAATAATAATGTTGCTGTGCTGTCCACTCACTTCTAAGTGAGAAAATAAGTACGGTACGACCTGCATGACGTAGATGCAGTTTATGTCAAAAATTTAATTATCTTAGCTGATCCAGCTTATAATTGGTAAGAGACAAAAAGAATATAACAAGAAAGTAAGTAATTTTAGTCAGCCTTTTGTTCCATATAAGGCTTCTGTAATCAAGGAATACTTGTCCCAGTTTTCATCAGGTACACAATAACAGGCAACACACTCAACTTCTTTGGTACACTCACGAGTAAATATGACCCGACTGTATTCTTTCTTTTTATCGAGTAAATATGACCCGACTGTATTCTTTCTTTTTACCCATCGATCTGACCTTTGATGACCATCTCGTTACTTTTGAGAGCGTCTGTGGCACCAGCTTGAGGAAGATGTTTGGTATTGCATCATGCTGGTTACATAACAATTTGTGAAGTACACTGATCCCTTTATACGTCATCTTTTCATAGTGCCCAAGGACTTAATTTTCAAGGACGTAGCTTTCGCCTAAATTCTCATAAGGACCATATTAAGAGGTACAAAAAATGTGTTGGCTCTTTAAAGGGGAAGATTTAATTGAGTAGGAATGGAATAAAGAGAGAAAGACAGTTAATTACAGTGGAGGAACAATGAATGTGGCATCCTCCATAACTGTTGTGATAAACACTTAGAGCTGGTTTTATAAGCTCGTAGAGCTGTCTGTTTTATATTATGAAGTATGGATCAACAGATTGTGTGTTTTGGTCCTTTGAACATGTTCTTGTTATATTGGATAACATAGAAATTCGATCAGATCAAAAACTAAAGTTATGCTTAGATACAGAGATAATTGACTTCGATGAATTTAATATGGTTACCTCTTTACTAACTTCAGTACATGCCAGATGGAAAAGTTAAGGCACTTGCAATATATGGGTATTTTTTTTTAAATTAATGCAACTTCAGTTGTATCTTGTATAACTGAAACTATCTCTGAGTAGACTTCTAGCACCACATTGACACTGGATTTATTTTTTTTTTTTTTTACTTTATCTAGGTTATATAAGTATTTGACTTCAGGCTGTTATTTTAATTTTGCATGAGGATTTTGAGTTCCAGTCCTTAGCCGCTTAGGAAGCTCACAAATTTTCACGTGTCTATCTTTTCAGGTTATCTTTTAACTCAGTCTCGTATCCTCTGTAGTAAGTTGTCATTGCCTTGTAGATCGCAGATAAATTCATATATTTTCAAATCGGTGAATAATTTATTATATCCGTTGTGGAGTTTTTTTTACCTCATCTACTTGTATCTTCGCACAATTAGAGATAAACGTCTCATACTTGAATATGTGACGGTTTTAAAGGCCCCTGTAATCATTTTAAAATAAATTTCCTGTCTACAGTTAATGTTTCAAATTTCTATTACCGTTCTAGTCAGTCGATGAATGTCGGCAATGAAAGCGAGATGATTTTATGATTGTTTAATAATTTCAAAGAGCGAGCTGTATTTGCGGGAGTCACCATATGAAAATAAGATGCAATATCATCCTTTTCTGTAATGACTAATTATTAATAATCGTACTTATGAAGGCTATTTAGGAGTGACCTGTTCTATACTTTGTACAATACACAAAGCGTTATTTATTAATATTCTATTTGGAAAAGCAAACAACATTGGTCTTTGTGCAGAGTTACCAAGACCAGTTTGTGAAGACCGTATGCATCAGTGGAAAGCGCTTTGGACACGAAGAATAGAACTGGTATTTTCAGTCTGAACTTAAATAATGCAGAAAACGTTATACGCTTTATTAGGTTGGAGAGAGAATATTATGATGGTAGACTGACTTTTCTCGTGTTTTTTTTTTTTTTTTTTTTTTTTTTTTTTTTCAAAATCTGTACTTTTCGGTCGCTGTTCTGAAAGCATTGTACCCAGAAAGCATTATTATTATTATTATTATTATTATTATTATTATTATTATTATTATTATTATTATTATTATTATTATTATTATTATTATTGTAACACCTGGTCTCATATACTGTATATATCTGAACTTATAATCATAATCATTGTTTGTTATTAATATTGATGATATTGTTGTAATTATTCGTACCACAAGAAAGGTTTTTTATAGGCTACTATAGTGTATTCATACCATAAAAATGACGGTAATACTAGAAAGTCAAGATGGCAAGTCCCAACCCCAGGGACGTTATGTATAC